>NW_022437063.1:4238905-4349493 GCF_009761245.1 Sapajus apella
ATGCGGGAATGGAGAGGGGATGGTCCTGGTGTGTAACCCTCCTGATGTGGGAAAGGAGAGGGGACAGTCCTGGTGTGTAACCCTCCTGATGGGGGATAGAGAGGGAATGGTCCTGGTATGTAACCCTCCTGATGTGGAAATGGAGAGGGGACGGTCCTGGTGTGTAAGCCTCCTGATGGGGGGATGGAAAGGGGATGGTCCTGGTGTGTAACACTCCTGGTGGGGAATGGAGAGGGGACGGTCCTGGTGTGTAACCCTCCTGATGCGGGACGGAGAGTGTGACTCTCGGATGGCTAAGGGGCCTGTGTCAGCGAGGGCGGGGCTGGTAACTTGCGGACCCCAGCTCCCGCACAGCCAGGATGAGAGCCCAGGCCATCTGTCCATGCTCTGTGTCTGCGCAGCTCGGCCCATCCTGTCTTTGTCCCTGTGGAGAGCTTGCCATCCTTATCCGCAGATGAAGGGAGTGTGGCGTGCAGAACCAGGCCCTCTGCTCAGGACCAGGTGGACAGGGAAACAGGATGTGAACAGCAGAGCCCAGCTGCCCATCATTCCCCTCCGTGACAGTCTTGCTGGGCTGTGTTTTCTCAAGGCTGGCAATATGGGCAGCCTGAGCTTGTGGTCCTCCCTGTGTCTTGTCTCCTGTTAGGAGCTGGGGAGAGTCAGTTCAGCACCCTTGGGGCCCCCCAGCCACCTGCCTGACTTCCTGGATCTGGCTTCTGTTTGAGATGAGAGGTAGAAGTAGGGGAGCCTGCAGGTGGCTCCTGGGGGCAAATTCCCGAGGACCAGAGCCCGCAGGGCCATCAGGGCAGTAGACCCCTCCCTCAAGGAGTCTCCCTGGCTTCATGACGGAGCCTGGGCTTCCGCTAGGCCTGACCTGGCGGTCCTGTTTCTCTTGTGAGAACCCTACGCCGGGAGGCTGTCCTGGCCACTCCGCCCTCACTTAAGTGCCTGTGTGTTCTGCCCGTCCTTGGTGGGCCACCAGCTGCTCTGGATGTGGGTGTGTTCACGGGGGGAGGGGCTGTCAGAGAAGATGGTCGTGGGGGTCCCCCCAGGCTCTTTGCTTGTCCTTCCCAGCCCCGGCCTCAGTGGAGGTAGGTCAGCCTCCATCTCCTCAGCGTCCGCATCCTGGCTTCCAGACCGTGAGCTGGACAAGAGCACTGGACTCACTGGGTGGGCATACTGCTCTGGAGACTGTCCCCCATGTGTCTTTTGGGGGTGGGACTCAGTGACCCCACAGCCCACCTAAGCTGAGACATGGTCCAGCTGCAGGCCAGAGGTGCCACCCAGTGAGCCCAGTGTGTCCGCCCAGCGTGCTCAGTGAGCTCGGCGTGTGAGCACCCAGTGCCCCCCACCCTATGCTGGCTGTGCTGCTGGTCTTACGCGCATTTTCCCAGTCTGCCCAGCAGCCCTGACAGGCTGGCAACGGTGACCCCATCTCGCTTAGGAGGGAGCTGGGCCTCGGGATGGAGTCCTTGTCCTAGGGCACCAGACTGGACCCAGACTTGAAACCGGGTTTGGTGGAGCCCCGCATCCCCACCCACTGGCATGAGGCGGGCATGGAGGAGGGGCCAGGCGGGGCTTTGTGTGTTCCTGGGCTCCCTGGGAGGGCCTATTCTGTGGTCTCCACATGTGTGCTTCAGCTGCTGACTGTGCTGGTACCCAGAGGGGTCTCTTGATGCACAGAAATCTGTGCTTAGTGGCAGTGCCACTAAGGTGTGGTGGTGTGGTGCTTCCTGGGCTGATAGAGGCTTCGGGGAGTGGGAAGCTCCTGGGCGGGGCCTGCAAAGCTGCAGCAGGCCCCTGAGAACTGGGTCTCCCCATGAGCGGCCAGAGTCAGTTAAAGGAAGTGCTGGGCGGCCCCTGCCACACTGTCTCAGACCTGCAGCTGCACAGTGGACTTCCTGCCTGGCTGCTGGGATGGGGCAGGGGCTGTGGGGCAAGGCCTGGACGCTGCTGTGGTCGAGCAGGGAGCAGCTGCTGGTGGGCGAGTTTTTCTGGGCCACCCTGCCCTCACTGTAGGTCACCTCCTCTGACCTGGGCTTGTCTCTTTTCCCCCAGGAGCTGCTGCTCTTCCTCCAGAACCTGCCCACAGCCCACTGGGACGATGAGGACATCAGCCTATTGCTGGCCGAGGCCTACCGCCTCAAGTTTGCCTTCGCGGACGCCCCCAATCACTACAAGAAATGAGCCTGGGTCCCCTTGCAGGTGGCCTCCCTGCTCTGGGTGGGCGCCCCGCCTGCCTGGCCGGTGGGAGGCCCCTGTGAGCTGGTCCCGGACTGCCAAACGGCCTTGTGGTGTGGCCCCACCCTCCAGGGGTGCTGGTGAAGATGGGCCCCAGACTTGGTCCAGGGCTGACAAGGACAGGGACAGCCTCTGTTTTCTGAGATACCAAAGAAAGCCAGGGGAGGGTCCCGGCTTCGGTGGCCAGAGGCAGGTCAGGGTCCCCTCGCCCTCACCCTGGAGTGTCCTTGCCAAATGACTGCCTCCTATACCCCCCAGTCTGGGGCGGCCTGGGAGGCGGACCCTCTCGGGAGGCCTGCTGTCTGGACGCCGGGGCCGGACGAGGTGGTGGCCATTTCTACCTACTCTGAAATGAAAAGCTTCCATTCTGTTGAGTGAAAGAATAAAATATAGGCAAAATATAGATGGAGACATTGCGCTGACCTGGGATCTCTCCTGTGAGACCGTCTCACAGCCAGCCGGGTTTCGCCACTGCCGGCCCCTTCTCTCTGTGTTTTCCCGCTTGCTTGGTTTAAACATGACTAGGAAGCTGAGGGTGGGAGTCGGCGCCGTGAGCCCGCTGAGCGCTTGGGAGGCCACGGGACCGAAGGCTGGGAGCGCAGGGAGGCCACGGGACCGAAGGCTGGGAGCGCAGGGAGGCCACGGGACCGAAGGCTGGGAGCGCAGGGAGGCCACGGGACTGAAGGCTGGGAGCGCAGGGAGGCCTCTCGCCATCGCCTTACTTTTCGCCTCGAACTTCTTTTACACAAGAGAATCCCCCACCTCCCTGAGGTCCAAGGCCAAGTGGCCCCGCCATGCAGTTAATTGCTGGCCTCAGACAGAGCCCCTGGAGGCCTGCACAGGGTGTCTGGCCATGTCGGGCTGGTAGACGGGCAGGGGTTCGAGGCCCTGTTGTCAGAGCCCTGAACCACAGCGCTCTTCCCACCGCAGCCTGGCTTGGAAGTGGAATAAGCTTTTGGAGGCTCCCCGGGACTCACTGTCCTTGCCCAGATCTGCTAGGTGTGGGGGAGGTGGGACAGTTTCCACTGTGCACTGGTTCCCACCATGGACCAGTTTCTTTGTGGACCGGTTCCCGCCGTGGACCAGTTCTGCCATGGACGAGCTCTGCTGTGGACTAGCTCTGCTGTGGACTGGTTCCCACTATATACCGGTTCAGCCCTGGACTGGTTCCCACTGTGGACTGGTTCCGCTGTGGACTGGTTCCGCTGTGGACTGGTTCCCGCTGTGGACTGGTTCCCACGGTGGACTCATTTCCGCTGTGGACTGATTCCCGCGGTGGACTGATTCCCGCGGCGGACTGGTTCCCACTGTGGACTCGTTTCCGCTGTGGATTGATTCCCACGGTGGACTGGTTCCCATGGTGGACTGGTTCCCACTGTGGACTGGTTCCCACTGTGGACTCGTTTCCACTGTGGACTGGGTCCCACTGTGGACTGGTTCCCGCTGTGGACTGGTTCTGCCATGTACTGGTTCCTTGGGCTTCAAGTGTGGAAGGGCCCAGACCAGGCCCCTGCCCAGGACCCTGATGGGGCTGTGTCTGTGGCCCCAGGGGCTTCAGGACTGGCTCCCCAGCATTCCCTTGGGTGTGTCACAGGCCTCATGGCCCCTGGAATGTGGGCAGGGCCACAGCCACAGTCTCTCTGATTCCTGAGCCCAGGACAGGCTCATGTCCTCAGCGACCCGCTGGTGACCCACTTCTCAGACTCTCCTCTGTCCCTCCGGAGCAGCTGTGTTCCCTCCCAGGCCTTGGGACACTGCCAGAGACTGTGGGACATACAGGCATAAGTGATGTGTGTATTCCTGCTTCTATTTTAAAAATCCAGGGTCATTACCCACAGAACGGAAATTAGCACAAAGTGCTGTGCAAATGTCAGATGCTCCCAAACTAGCAAAGGGACCAGCTTGCGTCGGACCAGATTTGGTCACACCTTGCCCCTGCCTTCCCTGTACCCGCCCCAGGGTCAGGGGTTCCCCAGACCGCCGCACCGCCTCTTCCTGCCGCCTCCTTTTCTAGACAGGGAGGGGACTCCATCACAGGAAGAGCTGCCCCATGGCCATGTGGAGGGAGCCCCACGTTGCTCAGCTGAGATCAGCCCTGGGAGCAGCCCCTTCTGTAGCTCAGATCACTCTGTGTGGCCAGAAGGTTGGGGACACACCGGATCTGCTTCCTGAGGTGTTTTTTTAAACAGGAAGCTCCATGGAGTTCAGCCCTGTGTGCATTTCCACATGTATGTAAACACCAAGACCGAATGTGAGGGGTGTTGGCTGTGGCCTTGAGTCTGAGCAGATCCATCTGGAATGTTCCGGGTGTGTGTCTGGGTGTGATGTGCTAAAAACACCGAATAAAGATCAGTGACAAAGCCGAAGCCTTGGCCTGTGATTCGAGAACTGGCTGGTCGCGGACAGCGGCACCCTGGCCCAGCCCTGCCAACGGGTCTGAGCTCAGTGTCATTGCCATGCACCAGGCCTGGCATGGGCACAGTGGCACCCGTGGCCTCGTGGCTGCCTGCAGGACCTCTCGGGGAGATGGGGAGGCAGCTGCACAGGTGGTGCCGGGATGCCGCTTGCCCGGGCTGGGCAGGACTCAGACATGGATCTGACCCCTGAAGCCCAGCTCTGCACTGGCTGGAACACAGGAGTGGGGAGTCCAGGCTGGCCTCTCCCAGGCTCCTGCACGAGGGACCTCCCCTCAGGCCACATCTGGTCAAGCACCTGCTGTGCTGGGTAGGACCAGGGTCTGGCTCTACCCCTCCCTCTCCTGGAATGCACTTCCCTCACCCCCACCCACACACTGAAACACCCTCCTTGCCCTGTGTTACTGAAACAAGGCCCTTTGAGCCTCGGTTTCTCAAGGCAGCTTTCCAGGTGCCCCGCACCCCTCTGGGTATCCCCATCTGGGTGCCCCGCCCTTGGGTGCCCCACACCCCCCTGGGTGCCCCACCCTGGGGATCCTCCTCAGCAGCACGTGGCTTTCCACTGCCTTGTGCTGTCCACTGGCTGGGTGTAGGGTTTGTTCCTGTCCCCACGGGTGCACTGGTGGCTCCACAGAGTGGGAGGAGCCCCTTCACCTGTCTTTCCCAGTGTGGAGCTGAGCCAGGCAGGGCTGCCTTCCTGGGCCCGGTGGCCTGAGGTGTGGGTTGACATCACTGATGCCTGGCTGTGGCTGCAGGATAGAGACTGGCTGAACCCAGCAGCCAGCAGGTGTTTGGCTCCTGACTCCAGGTCACAGCTCAGCAGCTGCCATTCGCCTTCACGGTTCCCTGGAGTTTGCAGCTCAGCAGTTGGCTCCTCAGGCCGAACTTGGGGTCTTCGCAGCCTGTGCACACCCTGCTCTTGCTGGTGGCCTGAGCCCAGGGGCCCTGAGATCAGTCCCTGATCTGTGGTGGTTCCTGTCCCATGCACCTCACCCAGCCCGGTCCCTGGGAGAGGCTCGGCCTGTCGGCACCACTGCGGTGCCCTTGCAAGGTCAGACGCGTTGGGGAGCGTTGGGATCCTGGGGAGTAGGAGACGGGGAGTCTGGGTGGTTCGTGCTTTTGGAAGAACTAGTAGGTGGCACGCTCCTGTGCAGCGTCACTGATGGTTGGAAACGGGAGGAACGTTGCCTGTGTTTGAGCAGACCGACACTGATGGAGCCATGGCAACAGGCTGCAGAGTGCGGTGCGCCCGGCCTCCGTGCCATCCTCCAGAGCAGGAGGCTCCTCGCTGACCCTGTGGCCCCAGGGATCTGCTCTCAGGGCCGTAGTGCTGTGGAGTTTGCCAGAGACTCAGACCCCTGAGGGTGTGGGCCTCCCTGGCCCCTGCCCACCATTCTTCTCCTTTTTCAGCCCCAGCCCCTTGGCTTCCCTCCAGCACTGCACTTTGTCCTGCAGGATTTTGGGCTATTGGGGTTGACCCCACTCAGCTGTGAGGCCTTTCTGCACCCAGCCTGCAGCTCCATGCCATAGAGGGTCCCCAGCACAGGATGGCCTCCACACAGGAGTGCGTGCGGCCACTTAGCTGGTCCTGTGTGAGTGACCCAACTGGGGTCCATTTTGTTGATAAGATGAGGCTGGTTTTTTTTTTTTTGAGACAGGGTCTTGCTTGTCAAGGCAGATTCAGATTCTTTAGGACACGGAGTTCCTGGGAATTGACAAAAATGGGCACAGTGCAGAAAATGGGCAGCTCACAAAAGTGATGCCAGTGACCAGTGAAATGTTCACATCACCAGTAGTGACAGAAATGAAAACACATTCACCAGCCATCTGCCTCCACCAGTGCTAGCTGCGTGACCATGGGCTGTGTCTGTGATCCTCTGTTACGCAGCGATGGAAAACAAGTACCCCCTCTCTTTTAGTCTGTATTTTTTTCTGAATATTTTGCAGTGATTTTTCACTGTTGCTGTTTTTACATTTAAACTGTGAAGTATAACACTAACAGAGGTGGCCACAACGCAAACCTAGCTCTCGGTTAATTATCACAAAGCAGACACCCCACGTGATACAGTTTGGCTGTGTCCCCGCCCAGTTCTCATCTTGAGTTGTAGCTCCCATAATTCCCACATTGTGGGAGGGACCTGGTGGGAGATGATTGAATCGTGGAGGCGGTTTCCCCCATGCCGTTCTCATGGTAGTGAATGAGTCTCCCAAGATCTGATTGTTTTATAAGGGAAACTCCTTTCGCTTGCCTCCCGTTCTCTCCTGCCGCCGCCTATGTAAGAGTTGATGTGCCTCCTTGCCTTCCGCTGTGGTTTGTGAGGCCTCCCCAGCCACGTGGAACTGTGAGTCCATTAAACTTCTCTTCTTTATACATCGCCCAGTCGCAGGTCTATCTTTCTTAGCAGTGTGGGAGTGGAATCATACACCACATAGCCACAACCCTGCTCAAGAAATAGAACATGATCCACACTGGATCTCCCTGTGTGCTCCCCTTTCCCAGGCGTGGCACATGGCCCACTTCCAAAGCGCCCTTTAGTTCTGCTTATCTGTACGCTTTATTATATGAATGCAGTTACACAATGTGTACTCTTGGGAACAGCTCTCTTGCTCAGGTTTCTGTTTGTGGGAATAACTGTGTGGTAGTAAGCGTAGTTTCCTCTTTCCCATTTCTGCATAGTTTTCCGTCACATGAATAGATGGCAGTTTGTCCCTTTTACTCCTGATGGTTGGATTGTGTCCAGTTTGGGGTCCTTATAAACAGTGCCTCTCTGAGTATCTGTGTGCCTGTCTCTCGGTGGACGTGGACAGGTGCTTCTGGTTCTGTGGTTTTCTTTCCCCTAAAAGTGGAATTGCAGAGCCGCAGGGTGTGCGTGCACCCTTCCCTCTAATAGATCATGACAAACGATTTTCCAAAGCACCTTTTCCAGCTCACATTTCCACTGGCAGGTCAATGGTTTTCGTTTCTCCACATCCTCCCCGACACCGGTTGTGGTCGGTACCAGCCCTTCTAAGGGGTGTGTCTGCCACTCTGGGTAATCTATCCTTCCCTGCTGCTCGCAGAGCTTCCTACGTGGCCTCTCAGACCTCCCATTGTGGTGCGGCGTCTATTTCCTTCCTGCTGCAACCAAAAGAGACGGAAAGAGACTGACTTGGGATTTCGTGTTACGCTTTCGTTATAAGCATTTTCTCATATCATTAAAATTCTTCAAAAATGTGATTTTAATGACTACATAATATGCAGTTGCACGAATTAACATAATTCATTCCTTTATTATTCATCAAGTTGCTGCTATTTTTCTTCTATAGCAAATGTTGCTGTGATAAATGCCTACATTTCTGGGTACTTTTTCCCTAATAGATTATTAGTAGTAGGATTCTTCAGTCATTATTGCCGAATACAGGAGTCAGCAAAATCACTGCAGCTCTCTCCCCTCCCCACCTGCAGCCCTCTCCCCTCCCCCCCGCAGCCCTCTCCCCTCCCCCCCGCAGCCCTCTCCCCTCCCCCTGAAATGGCAGCAGGTCTGCTCATCTGGTTTAGAAAATATAAGTTTAAGAAATTGTTAAAAAATTTAAAGATATCATTAGAAATAAGAGTGTGTGACTTCCAGGAGAGGGGAAAAAGAAAAAGAATGAACAACGTTGAGAAGGCAAGAAAAGAGGTAGGAATAAAAGCACAGAAAAATTATGGTAAATATGAAATATTAATTGTCATGCCCCAAGCAAGTTCAGATATGATCATGATACGTAATTTACAGTCACCTATTCCCAAAAGGAGATAAGTCGATACTTTTAAAAACTCCAGAAAAGCCAACAACATACTACTGATGAGAGATACACCAAGACTAAAAATTTTTATTTGTTTGAAATGGAAGGATGGAAAAATATGAGGGAAATACCACCCACCTCCCCAGATGTGGTTGGAATATCTGTATTCCCTCAAATCACATTTGAAAAGCATTAACAAGGACAAAGAGGGTGTTTCATATGATCAAAAGCACTTCACTCTGTTGTGGACCTGTATAAATATAACATAACATAAACAAGACGAAAATGGATACAATTGTGAGGAAATACTGACCTATCCATAAGTCTAATGGGAAATTACAACTCATCTGCAGAAAACGATGGACCAATGAGGAAAAGATTTAAAAAGAAGACAGTCAAAATTATTAAATATGGAAGCAAAAGTTATTGGAGTAGAAGAGAAAAAATAATGGAAATGACTGAAAAAAAAAGTTGACTTTTAGAAAGGACTAATACTGGAGGCTTGAGAGGAAGCATCTTTGTCTGTTCTGCAGTTGGTGTATCTCCAGTATTCAGAAACAGGACCTGTCTATAGTAGGAGCCGAATAATGTTTGTTGAATGACAAATAGATAAGCTCCTAAGGATTAATATCCAACTGTAACATTAAAAAGAAGGGAGGTGAACCTGCAAGTGCTGAAATATTTTAAATATTATAAGCATCAAGAGAACCAAAATCAAGCACAGACTGGGAGAAAATAATTGCAAAAGACATACCTTATAAAGAATTGCTATCTAAAATTTAAAAAGAAATCTTAAAACTCAAAAAACAAACAGCCCAATTTTAAAATGGGCAAAAGATCTGGATACCTCACCCAAGAAGATATACAGACAGCAGATAACCATAGAAAAATATGCATGGCGTATTGCAAAATATGCTCAACAATGACATACCACTACACACATAGTAGAATGGCCAAAATCTGATATAAGCAGGAAAGGCAGAGCAAGATGGCAGAACAGAAAGCTCCACCAATCGTCCCCTCGCACAAGGATACCAAGTTAACAGCTGTCTACAGAGAAAAAAACACCTTTCTAAGAGCCAAAAATCAGACACACCTAGACAGAAGGGAATCCACTGCCTTGAAGGTAAGGACCCAGTCCTGTCAGCATTCATCACCTGCTAACTGAAGAGCCCCTGGGCCCTGAATAACCAGCAGTGATGCCCAGGTACTGCATCAAGGGCCTTGGTGAGCCTCTTAGACTTGCTGGCTTTGGGTACCAGCACTGCCACAGGGAGTTAAAGCATCAAGTGGGCCCTTTGAGTCCCCACTTCTAGGACTCGACTCTTGGGTGGCATTTCTGGGCTTGCCCTGCCCCAGAGGGGAGCCCACTGCCTTCAAGACTCTAGGTGGCTTGGAACAGAAACAGAGACTGTGTATTTGGGAGAAAGTAAGGGAAGAGAACAAGAGTCTCTGCCTGGTAATCCAGAGAATTCTCCTGTTTATTCTCCAAGACCAAGCTGGTACCTCTGTAAGTCTGCAAGAACCACAGTGCTACTGGGCTTGGGTGCCCCCCAAAAGAGAAATGATTGGGATCACAACACTCAAGTCCTTTCAAATAATTGGAAAGCCCTCCCAAGAAGAATGGCTACAAATAAGCTCAGACAGTGATGACCAAAACAAATATGTAACTCTTCAATACCCAGACATCGAAGAACATCTGCTAACATCAACACCATCCAGGAAGACCCCACCGAGTGAACTAAACAAGGCACTGGGGACCAATACTGGAGAAACAGGTGTGTGACCTTTCAGGCAGATAATTCAAAATCGCTGCATTGAGGAGACTCAAAGAAGTTCAAGATAACAGAAGGAATTCAGAATTCTGTCAGATTAATTTCACAAACAGTTTGAAATAAACAGTGATGAGCAGAAATTCTGGAGCTGAAAAATACGGTTGGCATACTGAGGAATGCATCAGTATCCTTTAATAGCAAAATGGTTCAAGCAGAAGAAATAATTAGTGAGCTTGAAGACAGGCTATTTAAAAATGCATAGGAGACAAAAGAAAAAATATATAATGAAGCCTGCCTACAGGATCTAGAAAATAGCCTCAAAAGGGCAAATCTAAGAGTTATTGACCTTACAGAGGAGGCTTTATTCAAAGGGATAATAACAGAGAACGTCCCAAACCTAGAGAAAGATATCAATATCCAAGAACCAGAATGTTAGAACACCAAGCAGATTTAACCCAAAGATGATTACCTCAAGGCATTTAATAATCAAACTCCCAAAGATCAAGGATAGAGGATCCTAAAAGCAGCAAGAGAAAAGAAACAACATACAGTGAGGCTTTAATCTGTCTGGGTGAAGATTTTCCAGTGGAAACCTTACAGGCCAGGAGAAAGGGGCATGAGATATTTGAAGTACTGAAGGAAAATAACTTGTACCCTAAAATAGTATATCCTACAAAAATATCCTTCAAACATGAAGGAAAAATAAAAGAATTTCTTAGACAAACGAAAGCTGAGATATTTCAACAATGCCAGGCCCATCCTATAAGAAATGCCAAAGGCATTTCTTCAACCAAGAAGAAAAGGACATTGATGAGCAATAAATAATCACCTAAAGACATAACTTACTGGTAATAGTAGGTACACAGAAAAACACAGAGTATTATGATAATATAACTGGGGTGTGTAAACTACTCTTATCCTAAGTAGAAAGGCTACACAATGAACCAATAAAAAATTTTAACTACAATAACTTTTCAAAACATAGCACAATAAGATATAAATACTAACAACAAAAGGTTAAAAAGTGGGGGGACAAAGTTAAGGCAAGTTTTTGTTTGTTTTCTTTTTGCTTGTTTCTTTATGCACTCTGTTGTTTTCAGGTTAAAATAGTGGGTTATAAGAGGGTTTGCAAGCCTCGTGGTAACCTCAGAACTACCTCAAATGGTAGTTTTGCTTTTAGCTCTTTGAGGAATCACCATCCTGCTTTCTACAATGTTTGAACTAATTTACACTCCCACCAATAGTGTATAGGTGTTCCCTTTTCTCCACAACCTTACCAGTATGTGTAATTTTTTTGACCAGAATACACATTCTTTTTCTCAGCATATGGATCATTTTCAAGGACAGATTATATGTTAGGTCACAAGTCTTAAAACATTAAAAAAAAAATTGAAATAGTAGTAAGCATCTTCTCTGGCCACAATAGAATAAAACTAGAAATTAATAACAAGAAGAATTTTGGAAACCACACAGATACATGGAAATTAAACAATATGCTCCTGAATGACCAGTGGGTCAATGAAGAAATTAAGAAGGAAATTGAAACATTTTCTGAAACAGATGATAATGGAAACACAACATACCAAAACCTATGAGATGCAGCAAAAGCAGTACTAAGAGGGAAGTTAATGGTTATAAACTGTAACTGTGCCTACATCAAAAAGAGGAAAAACTTCAAATAAACAATCTATTGATGCGTCTTAAAGAATTAGAAAAGCAAGAACAAACCAAACCCAAAGTTAGTAGAAGAAAAGAAATAATAAAGATCAGAGCAGAAATAAATGAAATTGAAAGAAAAAAATTACAAAAGATTGATGAAACAAAAAGTTGGTTTTTTGAAAAGTTAAACAAAATTGACAAATCTTTAGACTAAAAAGATCCAAATAAATAAAATTACAAATAGCAAAAGAGACATTGCAACCGATACTGCAGAAATTCAAAGGATCATTAGTGGTTATTATGAGCAACTATATGCCAATAAACTGGAAAATCTAGAAGTCATGGACAAATTCCTAGATACATAGAACCTACTAAGATTGAACCAGGAAGAAATAAAAAACCTGAACAGACAAATAACATGAAACAAGCTTGAAGCTGTAATGAAAAGTCTTCCAGTAAGAAAAGCCTAGGACCTCATAGCTTCACTGCTGAATTGTGCCAAACATTTAAAAAAGAACTTAATATCAATCCTCCTCAAACTATTCCAAGAAATAGAGGAGGAGGGAATGTTTCCAGACTCATCCTGTGACGCCCAGTATTACCCTGATACCAAAACCAGACAAAGGCACATCAAAAGAAACCTACTGGACAATATATCTGATAAATATTGATAGAAAAATCCTCAAAAAAATACTAGCAAACCAAATTCAACAATACATTAGAAAGATCATTCATCATTACCAAATGGGATTTATCCCTGGAATGCTAGGATAGTTCAACATATAAAAATCAATCAACATGGTAAATCATATCAAAAGAATGAAGGATAAAAACCATATGATTATTTCATTTTATGCTGAAAAGGTGTTTTATAAAATTCAACATCCTTTAATAATAAAAACCTTCAATAATAAAAAAAAAACCTGAGCATGGAAGGAATGTATCTGAACGTAATAAAAGCCATATATAACAGACCCACAGCTAGTATCATACTGAATGGGGAACAACTGAAAGCCTTTCTTCTAAGATCTGGAACATGACAAGGATACCCACTGTCACCACTGTTATTCAACATAGTATACTGGAAGTCCTAGCTAGAGCAATCAGAAGAGAGAAATATATAAAGGGTATCCAAATTGGAAAGGAAGAAGTCAAATTATCTTTTGGAAAAACCTAAGGACTCCACCAGGAGACTATTAGAACTGGAAAACAAATTCAATACAATTGCAAGATACAAAATCATCATACAAAAATCAATAGCATTTCTATATGCCAACAGTGAACAATGTGAAAAAGAAATTCAAAAAGTAATCTAATTTATTACAGCCACACAAAATTAAATACCTAGGAGTGAACTCAACCAAAGAAGTGAAAATCTCTGTAATGAAAACTATGAAACACACTGATGAAGGAAATGGAAGAGGACACCAAAAATGGAAAAATATTCCATGTTCATGGATTGAAAGAATCAATATTGTTAAAATGTCCATACTACCCAAAGCAACCTACAGATTCAATACAATCCCTATCAAAATAACGAAGACATTCTTCACAGAAATAGAAAAAACAACCTTAAAATTTATATGGAACCACAAAAGATCCAGAATAGCCAAAGGTAGCCTAAGTGAAAAGAACAAAACGGGAGGAATCACATTACTTGACTTCAAATTATACTACAGAGCTATGGTAACCAAAACAGCATGATACTGGCATAAAAACAGACACATAGACCAATGGAACAGAACAGAGAACCCAGAAACAAATCCACACGCCTACAGTGAACTCACTTTTGACAAAGGTGCCAAAAACATACACTGGGGAAAAAGTCCCTTCAATAAATGGTGTTGTGAAAACTGGATCTCCATATACAAAAGAATGAAACTAGACTCCTATCTCTTGCCATATACAAAAGTAAAAATAAACTAAAGACTTAAATCTAAGACCTCAACCTATGAAACTACTACAGGAAAACATTGGGAAAAATCTCCAGGATATTTATTGGTCTGGGCAAAGATTTCTTGAGTAATACCCTATAAGCACAGACAACCAAAGCAAACATGGATAAATGAGATCACATTAATTAAAAAGCTTCTGCACAGCAAACAATAAAGCGATGAGGTGATCCACAGAATGGGGGAAAATATTTGCAAGCTATCCCTCTGACGGGATTAATAACCAGAATGTATAAGGAGTACAAACAACTATACAGGAAAAAAATCTAATCATCTCATCAAAAATGGGCAAAATACTTGAATAGACATTTCTCAAAAGAACCCATAGAAATAACAAACAGGCATATGAAAGGATGCTCAACGTTACTGATCATCAAAGAAATGCAAATCAAAACTGTTAATACAGTGGGATATCATCTTGTTCCAGTTAACATGGCTTATATTCAATAACCAATGCTGGCAAGGAGTTGGAGAAAAGGGAACCCTTGTACACTATTGGTGGGAGTGTAAATTAGTACAACCACTATGGAGAACAGCTCGGAAGCTCCTCACAAAACTAAAAATTGAGCTACCATATGATCCAGCAATCCCACTGCTAGGTATATATATAGCAAATAGAATGGAAATCAGTATAAGGAAGAGATATCTGCACTCCTATGCTTATTGCAGCACCGTTTACAATAGCCAAGATTTGGAAGCAATTTAAGTGTCCATCAACAAATGAATGGATAAAGAAAATATGGTACATATACACAATGGAGTACTATTCAGCCATAAAAGAGGATGAGATCCTGTCATTTGCAACAACATGGATGGAAGTGGAGGTCATTATGGTGAAATAAGCCAGGAACAGAAAGACAAACATTGCATGTTCTTACTTTTTTTATGGCATCTGAAAATCAAAACAATTGAACTAATGGACGTAGAGAACAGATAGATGATCACCAGAGGCTGGGAATGGTCGTGGAGGGTTGTGTGGGGAGGTGGGGATGGTTAAAAGGCATAAAAAAAAAATTAGAATGATTAAGACCTACTATTTGATAGCACCACAGGGTGACTATAGTCAATAATAACAATCGTGTATTCTAAAATAAAGAATGTAGTTGGATTGTTTGTAACTCAAAGGATAAATGCTTGAAGAGATTGACACCCCATTCTCCATGATGTGCTTAGTTCACATTACATGCCTGTATCAAAACATGTACCCCAGAAATATATGCACATATGTACCCACAAACATGTAAAAAAAAAAAGTAGAATGGCCAAAATCCAAAACACTGACATCAGCAAATGCTGATAAGGATGTGGAGCAACAGGAACTCCCACTCATTGCTGGTGGGAATGCAAGGTGATGCAGCTGCTTTGGAAGACAGTTTGGCAGTTTCTTCTAAATCTAATTGTAGTCTTATCATATAACCCAGCAATCATCTTCTAGATATTTACCCAATTGAGTCAAAAATGTTCAAACACAAAAAACTACAAATGAATGTTTACTTATAATTGCCCAAGCTTGGAAGCAACCAAAATGTCTTTCAATAAGTGAACAGATAAACAAACTATGGTATGTCCATGCAATGGGACATTCTTCAGTGATAAAAAGAAATGTGCTGTTAAGCCATGAAAAGACGTGGAGGAAGTTTTAACACATATAGCTAAGTAAAGAAGCCAACCTGGAAAGGCTGCACACTGTGACGTCAAGTCTATGAGATTTTGGAAAAAGGAAAACCATGGAGACCGTAAATACGTCAGTGGTTTCTAGGGGCTGGGGGTAGTGGGATGAATAGGCAGAGCGCAGAGATTTTTAGGGCAGTGAAGCAGCCCTGTATGATTCTGAAATGGTGGATAATATATACATTTGTCCAAGTCCGTAGAATGTACAACACCACGAGTGGACCTAATGCAGATAGTGGGCCTTGGGAAATAATGATGTGTGAATGTGTCATCGGTTGTGTCTGTGAAATGTGCCTGGTGGTTCAGGGCGCTGGCCTTGGAGGGAGCTAATGTGGGTAGGGTTAGGTGGAAACTATATTTTCTGCTTATTTTTGTATGAATCTGAGACTGCTCTAAAAAATGTAGTCTATTAATTTAAAAAATTCTAAATGCATCCTATGAGTAGCTTTGTACCTATGAATCTGAAAATCTGACTGACATGGGCAATTTTCTAGGAAAATACAAATTACAAAGACTGACTCCAAAAGGAAATAGAAACCTGAATAGATCACAAATCACTCAGTAACTTGAAGGAGCAGCCTTCGATCTCTCCTTTCCAAAGGCCCCATGCCCAGATGGCCTTATGTCGCCTTTTTCCAAACAGGGATCAGAATTTAGGGCATAAAAGAATGCATGAGATTGGGGTCGCTGGCACAGCCGTGGTGGGCTCGAAGCCATGGCTGCACCTGACCAGCCTCTGGGGTCTTGCGTCAGTGGCTTGCTGGGCCTTCATTGGACCATGAAGCTGGGTTTTGCTGCCTTGCAGTTGGCTTTTAACGTCTATGGTCTGGGCAGGGGCTCTGGCCCCTCAAAACTGCATAAAGCCAGTGGCAGGGACTTGAACCAAGACATGTCTTGAGGGCTGGTCCTCAGGAGCAGCTGCCGGCTGCAGCTTGACCTGCCCACATCCAGCAGAGGTGTGTGGGAGGTGGGGCTGAGGCATCGCGGTCATTGAGAGGGGTCACATTGACAGCTGCTGTGATTTTAGGATAAGCCTACATCTTGTCTGCTGGTTATGGGAGTCCACAGGGTCCCCAGGCCATCCACGTACTGTCTGTAAATCCTCAGGCCAGCAAGGCAGGCAAGTGCAGGGCAGCCACATTCTTTTCTGGTGGTTTTGAACTGGATTCAGACCTAAGGAAGAAAACGTGGAGGCACCTGACCAACCTCTCCTTCAGATTATTCTGGTTAATTAAAAACCTAAGACTGGCTGGGCACGGTGGCTCACACCTGTAATCCCAGCACTTTGGGAGGCCGAGGCGGGCAGGTCACCTGAGGTCGAGGGTTCAAGACCAGCCTGACCAGCATGAAGAAACCCTGTCTCTACTAAAAATACAAAATTAGGCGGGCATGTTGGCGCATGCCTGTAATCCCAGCTACTTGGGAGTCTGAGGCAGGAGAACTGCTTGAACCTGGGAGATGGAGGTTGTGGTGAGCCAAGATCATGCCATTGCACTCCAGCCTGGGTGACAAGAGTGAAACTCTTAAAAAACAAACAAAAAAACCCCTAAGACGTGGCCTTAGAGTTCAGTGGCCCACACTGGGGGTGGATTTTATTTTAAAGCAAATTAGAACGATGAGGTAGGGGTGATGCTTACAGTCAAGAGAATGTGGCATCTGTTTACATGGAGACAGAGAAGCAGCTTAGCAAAGGTCTCCCCAAGCCCAAAGCCAGGAGGGTGCCTGAGGAGGGGGAGCTGGGCTTCTAGGGAGCAACGGAAGCAGGGGATGAGAGGGAGTCAGAGGTTTCCATGGGAGCCCAGATGCAGAGAAACACGGATGGGTGCCTCAGATGTGAGGCTCCCAGAGAGTTTTCCGGAAAAGGGGGGACATTAGATTAGGACCAGTGACAACCACCCAGAGACCTAATGGGGACTGGGGAGGAAGGGACTCCTCCCTCAGGGGGACGGAGGGGCGGCACACACCCCAAGAGCCACCTGGGAGTCCAGAGACAGATGGGTGAGTCCCAGCTTAGAGATCTCTCGTGGACAACACCCTGGGTGTGCCACGTGGCTGAAATAGAGAAAGGAGACAAAGGTTGGAAACACCCCGAAGTCATGCCATGGGAAATTAACAGTGTCAGGTGTTCCTTCGCATGGCGGGGTGCATGCGATGCCCGGCTAAGATGAGTAAGTAGGTTCATAAGGTCTTCATGGGGACACCAGTAACACCAGTGAGAAAGCAGTGGAGCATGGAACAGGGAGCAGAGACAGCTGTCCCCCGCCTTGGTCACAGCCGGTCCCCACCATGCCCACAGCCGGCCCCCTTCCCATGCTCACAGCTGCCTCCCACCCCCTGCTCACAGCCGGTCCCCCATGCTCAAAGCTGGCCAGGGGGGCTCTAGGACCTCACCGGGACAACCCCAGCTGCCCTAGCACCAGTGAGGAAGCACTACCATTGTTCCCTTACAGAGGGAACACCCACGGCTCAGAGAAACCACAAAGGTGCCCAAAGAGACACAGCCCCTCCTGGGTGCCGGGATGGGAACTCGGGCAGGGGCAAGTTGTATATTTCTATTTATATTTAAATAATGATATAACTTGCATTTACACATAATTATATTAAGTTATACTTTGTTTCTTATAATCTGAATGATTCAGATACAACCAGATGTTAACAGCGGTTAATCCCCGGGTGTGGGTATGAGAGTGTTTGTTAAATTATTCATTTTCTTTTCTGTAATTTTCCATTGATTTTTTAAAAAAAAAAAGACTTGGCCTAGCCCTTGGGAGCCTGAGCCTGCGGCTTGTTGGGGCCGTGGGGTGAGGGGCCAGGCGGGCTGTGTTCCCTGCACAGAGGTTGGGTGGATGGCACAGCAGCCTCGGCATGGTGGCCCGGGGCTGGCATCTCCTTCCTGGGGAGAAGCCGCCTGGCTGTGGCCTAAGTCCTGCTCCGCCCCGTCTGTCTGTCCTTGCGTGGGGCCTGGCCTGGAAAAGCTCAGAGGCTTGTTTGAGAAGGAATGGTAGAGCTTGCCGCCCTCCCCAGGAGCTCTCCCTACCTGGCACCCACACCCTCCCCATGCCCTCTCTCTTACCCCGTTCCATTTTCTTCAGGGATGATTGTCACCTGCAAGGATCTGTGTTGTTTCCTAGTCTAGGGTCTTCTCCCCCTAGGCCACCAGCTCCACAAAGCAGGACCGGGTCTGTCTTGTCCATTCCTGTCCCAGCATCTAAAACAGGGCTGGACATGTGACTGGGCCCATGGTGGGTCCTTCACAACATTTGAGAGCTGGAGGAAGGAGCTCTGGATACATCAGGGAGCTCAGCCCAGGGGAGGCCGGGCTGACCCAAGTGACTTGGTTTTTGCACCTGGCTTTGTTCCATTGCAGTGTCCCTGGGGCATCTTGATGGTCCCCCATCCTCATCTGTTGAGGCTGAAGGCCCAGGGACACCCCGCCAGCTCTTGTCTTGGTGCTAAACTGGGCAGGAGAGATTTTATCCAGTAGGTGGCATGACGAGGCCGGCCTGGCACCATGGAGGGTGATTGATCATTTCACTCCACAAGCATTTATTGGACACCTACTGTCTTCCAGGCATGGATCTGTGGAGTGACTGATGGTCCCTGGGGTGGGCATTATGGTTCCACTCTAGTGGCAGAGGAGGACACTGGAGGTTAGCTGCCCATGAGTGAGGACGCTGGTGTCACACCTCTCCACCAGGCCCTCACTGTTGCAGCCAAGCCAGAGGCCGCAGCGTGGAGGCAGCCCAGGCTTCACAGCGGTGAGGTCGGTCCATCCCGCTCTTCCTGGTGACAAGAAGTGGAAAGGCATCTCCGCTCCCCACACCAGGTCAGAATCTCTTAGTAAACTTGGTGACCACCATCCATCCTCACGTGCCCGTCACCAGGGAATGCTAACGAGGACAGAGGACCCAGGGACGGCCACTGCTGACCCGGCTATTAAAAATAATTGGCCACCCATAAAGCATATAAAAAATGTGTTCGCCTTCAGTTTGGCTGGGAAATGTGAATTATTCTCATGTTGCCATAGAAACCAAGGTAAGTTCCTAACGTCTTTCAGATAGTTAATTTTGTGAGCCCAGCGATGGTCATTGTGCATTGTTCAGAAAAGCAGGAGAGAGCGAGAGAGAGAACAAGAGGGACAGGGGGAGAGACAGAGAGAAAGAGAAAGAGGGGGGAAAGAGAGGTAGGGAGAGACAGAGTGGGAGACAGAAGGAGAGAGAGAGGAGAAGGAGAGAAAAGGAGAGATGGGAGATGGAGGGAGGGAGAGAGGGGAGAGAGGGAAAGAGAGAGGAGGGGGAGAAAGAGAGAGGGAGGGAAGGAGAGGGACAGACAGAGGCGGAGGCAGGAGAGGGAGAAAGAGAAGGACGCGTCCCTGCATGTCTGAGCCTCCAGCACGCACTGGCTCCCGGAGACCCCCTGGGCAGCAGCCTGGGCTGGGCGTGGGGCTTCCAGCTCATGGGACATGCACTCTGTTCGCAGGTGTCCCTGAGGGCCCTGCTCTGCTGTCTCTCTGAGGATACCTGATTCTTCCTCTAAGGCCTAGTGCCCTCCCCAGCCCTGTGAGCTCTGGGCCCTGAGCAGCCACCAGTATCTGGAGGAGTGGGGGGCCAGGTCAGCACCCCCATCTCTGCAGCCACCAGTATCTGGAGGAGTGGGGGGTCAAGTCAGCACCCCCATCCCTGCTTCCTCCTCTTCTCTGGTGTGCAGGGGTGGGAAGCCTCCCCCAGCCCCTTCTGAGCCAATGCAGTCCTCTGCTGGGAGCCCCCAGGTCCGGCTCCGCCTGCCTTGGGCCTGCTGGCTGTGCCTGTGTGAGGATGGGGCCGGCCAGGGCAGCACTGCCATGTGACCTGATGACTAATGCAGGAATCCTTGCTTTCCAGTGACTTCCAGGGATGGCAGGGTGGAGGCTTCTGGCTTGGGCTGCTCCCAGTGGCTGTGGGATGTGGTGCCAGGCACTGCTCAGGACCCCGGGAGGTAAGGCTGTGTCCAGGTGTCGCTTGCTGGGGCGCTCCTCACCTGCCCCTGGCCAGCCTCTTTCCCCGTCCCCTCCACAGGACCAGCCGATCCTGTGGCATCTGAGCCCTGGTGCTCACTCCTAGCCCTGGATGTGTGGCCTGTCTGCAGTTCCCCTCTTGCCTGCCTGCCCCTGGACAGTCCCCTGCATTCTAACCACCGGGCCCCAGCGGCTGTCCGAACCCTCTTCTCTGCCTCCGCTCCTCCCTCTGCCCATAAAGGCTTCTCTATCTGGAAAATGCACGGGTGTGTTTAAGGGCCATGGTCGAAGGCTCTCCCGTGGTAGCTCCATCCATGGGACCCTGGAGAGCCCCGTCCTGCTCTGTCCAGCCCCTACAGTATGTCACAGGAGTGTACCTGCAGCCTTTTGTCCCCTCCTCCTGGCAGGGACGGACTCCAGCCTGGCCACCCCAGCCTCGAGGGATGGACTAGGGGGAGCACCTCTGTTGGGGTTCCCCAGCTCTGCAGTAGCCAGGAGGAGGCCCAGCTGTAGTCCGGGTGCCTCCAGGTCCAGGGGAGTGGACCCATGGTTCCTTTGTAGAGCAGGACCATCCTCAGGGTGTCTGGAGCCGGTGGGCATGGCAAGGCAGAAAGGGGAGCAGGGGTGTGGTCATGGGGGCATGGCATCAGGGGGTGTGACACACAGAAGGGAGTGGGCTTGGTCATGGGGGCATGACGTGGGGGCATGGCAAGCAGAAAGGGGAGTGGGGCATGGCGTCATGGGGGCGTGGTGTTGCTGAGGCCTGGCACCATGGGGCGGGGCATCTCAAAGCGTGGCATCACAGGGGGTGTGGTGTCCTGGGGGTGGTGTTGCAGGGACGGGGCATCACCTGTCTGTCCCCAGGTTGGGCTCCATTTGCTTCCTGGTCTTTCCTCAGCCCAGTGTAGGCCATTTACTGCTTTTATACCACTTTTAAATCATTTACTTAGAAATTGTCTAACATCTAGTGGTGGGAAGAAGAGAAAAATGATCAACCTTAAAAATCTCAATTTTAAGTTGAGCTGTTTGAAATAGCACAATTTCCAAATTACAGGCAGGTTAGAAGATGAAAAACACACCGATCATTGAATTGAGAGAGAGACAGAGATAGAAAGAGACAGAGAGAGAGGATCTGCCTCGGGGACCCTGGGGAGGAGGGACTGTGTCCTGGACAGGGGCCTGGTGCTGCTGGCTGAGCCCTGAAGGCTAACAAGGGTGAACGGCACTTAACCTCAAGTCTTACCCATGCTAATACCTCTATGTATTTTTTTTCCACCATGAAAGTAGTAGAGGCCATTAACAAACTGGAAACTAGAGAGTGGGAAGAAGACAGGGCGAGTTCCCACCAGCCGCTCCAGGGTTCTGCCTCCGACAGGCGCTGTCCAGGGTTCTGCCCCCGACAGGCGCTATCCAGGGTTCTGACCCCGACAGGCGCTGATTCAGCCCCAACCCTCTCGGGTCCTTGGAAAGTGTCCCCTAGTCACCTGAGCTTTCGGCCCCGGCTCGGGCTGTTCACCACTGCACTAGTTGTTTTTGTCTGTTCATCAAGACATCCCCGGCGTAAAGATGGCAGAGTGTCCAAAGACGGACTCAAGGCCACACACCGGTGCAGCTGAGAGACCATCCAAGGGCGAGTGGGGCGTGGGCAAGCTGAACCTTGGAAGGACTTGGGGAGACCTGGGGGGCACTCAGAGCTGGTGCTAGGGGATCCCTCCCGAGGTGTCCATGCAGAGGGAAGCTACCCCAGGCCTCCAAGCTCTTTCCAGCCCAGACTGGGGGTTTTTTCCTGAGTGCTCACTGGGGCCCCTGGGGCAGAGCTTGGAAACCCCGGCTCCTGAAAGATTTCCATCGATTTGCCAAATTAATGTTCTAGTTCTCCATGTCTCGGGGGCTGTAATGAAGTGTCGATGGGAATAAGAGGGTGAAACAGAAGAATAAAATGTCTTTTATGGTGTCATTACACTTTTATAATAAGATTTACTTGTCAACTTAAAATGTAATAATGTAATAATTTATTTGGTGACCTAATGAAGACCGCAGTTCAAGGTTCTGGGAGTCATAATTGCCTCTGGAAAGGTGAGGGCCTTTCTCTGCACTCCACACCCAGCTGCCCTTCTGTGCTGTCTAGAGCCCTGAGGGAAGGGAGTGCAGAGTTATTTCTGTGTGGCTGGGCCCCTCCAAAGGGGTCAGTGGTTTAGAGACAGTGGGAGTGCAGGCTAGGGCACAGCTTACCCATGGGTCCTGGGCCAGAGCTTTCTCCTGAAAAAGGGAAGTGGGTTTCACATACTCAGCATCACTCACCCATGCACACCCTGAACCAGCCCAGAGCCAGGCTGTGGGAGTCATCACAACCTGGGCTCATTCCAGCCTGGGAGGGTCAGGGTTTTCAGAGAGGTTGGGACATTTCAGCTGGGCCTTGAAGAATGAGTAGGAGTTTGTTGGATACAAGAGAACATTTTGGAAAGAGAAGAGCATGAGCAAAAGTGGAGGGGGCCTGGCTGGAGATCCAGTCTGGAGCTCAGCATGGGGGAGTATGGAGATTGGTAAAGAGGAGCAAGAGAAAATTCTGGAAAAATAGAATGGGACCAGCTCTAGATGCCCTGAGGTTGAGGTCCCCTGAGCTTAGGGGCCTGGGAGAAGGAACAGGTGGGGCATCCTCTGGGTGAGCTTTGGGGCTTTTTTGCGGGATTCTTGGCGGCTGTGCTGCCGCTTGCTGGGCATGACTCTGTGCAGAGGTTGGGAACTAGGGCCTGGCATGTCAATCAGGAGGCAGCTGCAAGAAGCCTGTTGGCTTGATCTCAGTGGACTCTGAGGTGGGTGGACTCACAGGCGGGTGGGCATGGCAGTGCCATCCATCAGGGTGCCCTGTGCTTTCTCCTGCACCCTGAAGCCAGAGACTGCGGGGGGCCCCTCCTTTCTCCCCCTCCCCGAAGGCCTCAGCCACTCATGCCCTCAGGGCAGCCCCCTCCTCTGTGCTTCCTCCTGGCCTTTTTGGAATCCCAGGTCATCCCCTCTCCCAGGGCGGGATGCCTGGGTTTCCAGGCAGGAGCCAGGATGGATTGTGGCGATGAGGGTCCCCATCTGGTTTACTCCACCCTGACCCACACCCTTGTGTCATCTCCTCCATCCTAACTCCCACCTCTCCTCCCCCCAGGACGCTGTCACCCCCCACCCTATCCTCCTGGTGTGTGCACCCCTGCACTGGGAGCTTGTGGAGGAGATGTTAGGCCACTAGGGCCAGGTTGGGACAGTGTTCTTCCCACCCAATAACACCCAGTCCTCCTCCACATGGAGCTCCTCGGCCAGGGCTTGAAGGGCTGAAACCATTGCTGTGAGGTCATGGCTGGTGGTGAGCAGTGTCTCCCAGCTGCTAGGCTCCACTCCAACCGTGCGTGCCCTACCCCCAGGCTACAGGACACAGGGTTCCACTTGGAATCATTCCAGTGACTCTGAAGAAAATGAATTTAGGACAGGAGGCAGCGAGGGAGGGAGAGGAGACGGCGTCTGGGCCACCTTGGCCTCAACCTGCTTGGTGTTCCAGGTGGGTCACCCCTCCTGGCACGCTGGTGTCGGCTCGCCTGTGAGCTGACTCACCGCTCGCCCGACTCGCCACTCACCTTCTCTCTCCTCTTCCGTAAGACTGAAGGTGAACCTTACATCCTAGATAACTGGACAGAGGCTATCTGTGGCTTGGCGCGTGAGGACAGGTGGGGACAAGGTGGGGGGGCATGACCCGAAGGGACCCCCAGACAGCCTGGCTCCCCTTTGATTCCTGCTGATTGCCTGGACAGACCGGGATGCCCTCCCAGTGTCTGGGTGGAAGGAAGGGGGCTCACCAAGTCCTGGGGCTGGGTTGGTACTGCCAGGTTGCCCCTGCCAATTCCGTGTCCCTCTGCACCTCTGCCAGGAAGCCCTTTCCTTCTCCTTCCCTGGCATCTAGGGGCCTTGTGAAGAAGGAAGGAGCCCTCCATTAAGGTAGAAGCTGAGGGTGTGCTGAGCCCTGACCTGCATAGCTCCCTACTGTGGGTGTGCAGACATGTATATGTAAGCATGTGTGCATGTATATGTGTGACGTGTGCATATGTGTATGGTATGATGCATGTGCACATGCATGTGTGATGTGTGTGCATGTGTGTGCGTGTGGGTATATGCGCATGTGTGCATGTATTTGTGTGTACATGTGTATGCATGCATGGGTATATGTGCATTGTGTGCATGCATGCACATGTGTATTGTGTGTATGCATGTGTGTGTGCATGCACGTATATGTGTGTGGATGTGCATTGGTACGTGTGCATGCATGCACGTGTGCATTGTGTGTATGCATGTGTGTGTGGATGTGCACTGATATGCGTGCATGCATACACATTGTGTGTATACATGTGTGTGCATGTGTGTGGATGCCCTCTCTGGGAAACCAGAGAGTGCAGGCCTGGGAGGCAGTACAGAGCCTGAGGATCAGCAGCTGAAGACATACCCCAGGCCTGTCCCTGTGCACAGCTGCTTGGTAGAGGAGGGCTGCAGCTTCTTGAGGCAAACCCCCCTCCAGTTTCTGGGGCAGCCAGACATAGGGGACTTGGGCAGGAGCAGCCACAGAGGCTGTGGCAGGAGCAGCTTGTCTGGGCATCAGAGTGATGTTCCACGAAGGCTGGAAGTGAACCAGGTGCTGTGCCCAGCCCCAGCTACCCCTCAGTCCCCAGGCACCCTTTGGGGTGCTCTTGGTGCCCTTCATCATGCAGACATGGTGGGACATGGTGCCCAGGGTGAGGAGCCATCCTTGCTAGTCTGGAACAGACTTGCATATGCTGGCTGTGAGCAGGGTCGCCTCCCGCGCAGGCAGTATCTGGCAAAGCTTTGGGTGTTGGAGCCTCTTGGTGGGTCTGCTCCTCCCTGGCATCCAGGACCCCGCTCCTGCCTGGGCTGCCCCTACCCTATGGGTGCCAGGACACAGGGCCCCTCTCTGCGGCTCACTGCTAATGGCTGAGTTATTTCTCCAGCGTGGCTTCAGTGACAGAGTTTTTGCTGACATGCAGGATTTCTGGCAGGGCTGGGCGATGCTCCTGGTGATCCTACCTGAGGTCATTAATTTCAACAACCCTAGCCGGCTTCATCAGAAAGGGATTTTTGCAATAACATTAACAAACCATAAATATCTGCCATCCCCAGAGGAGGCAGTGGCTGAGTCCCACCTTCCCAGCGGGAGGGGCTGGCTGGGCCGAGCATCGTATTTCTTGACTGTTGGTGCAGTGCGGGGAGGCTCTGTCTTTCCACCGAGGTCCAAGTGCTGCTGAAATGACAGGAATCCAGGCAGCCGCTGCTGAGTGAGGGCCTCACAGCCCTGCTCTTCTGGCCGTTGTTCTGGGATGGTCAGGCTTTAGCCTCGAAGCTCTGCGTTCCTAGAGCCACAGGGCTTGGCTCCACTTTGGCAAATTTCTGCTGACAGATCGGAGGTGAGAGCCTCGTTTTGTGGACTGAGACCCATTGTGGGGCCTTGAGGGCTGCAGGACCCTAAGGCTGGGCCTGAGTTTCCAGGCTGGCTTCCTTCCTGGGGGGAGACAGGCCCCAGCCTTACCTGGTGGGTGGGGCCATCGCCAGCCCCCAGGTAGCTCATACCTGATGCCTCCCAGTTCCTGGGGCACCCTTCCCAGTGTGTGAGGCAGGGAGGCTGTGCCAGCGAGGAGGCCGGGGCTGGGAGGGCGGCACAGCATCACACGCTCTCACGGATGGCGCCGTCTGTCTTCCTCTGGATCTGGGAGTACAGTGGGGCGGGGAGGGGGAGGGGCAGTGGGATGTCCCGTTTCTCACACCTCAGGGGCCGGCAGGAGTGGACAGTTAAATGGTCCACCTGGTGGGGGCTGCATGCTGAGGGTGCTGGGGACATGATCAATGTTCTCTAAATGCCCAGTAATTGGAGTGTGGTGAAACTGTGAATTACGACAACAGACGAAGATGACAATAGAAGAATGACTTCTGCTCTTTCTGGAAGAGCTGCTCACTTCACAGCACTTTAACGCACGTGCCTTCTGGCCTATTGGAAGTTGGTGACGATTCACATTTGGCTCAGTGAGTGATTCCTTTTGGAAGAAAACATGCAATAAATTGGCTCTTATGTGTGGAGGGCAGCCTGAGGAACCTTACTCTGGGGGTGTAAGTCAAGGAGCTGTGGAGCTGCCGTGGCACAGCCCGGCTGCCCTCATGCCTTTCGGAAGGTGCAGGGCTGCTCAGCTCACCCCCCTCAGCTTGGGTTCCACCCACGGCCCCTGGGCAAAGAGGGGCTCCAGGGGCTGGCGCACAGGCCTTCAGACGGTGGTGACTTGCCGGCCCCTTGTGCCCACGTGGCTTTGGAAGGGCATATGTCTTGGCCTTGGCTTGGTGCTCTGAGTCAGGGGATTCCGGGCTCCTCCGGGTGTGTGGATGCCAGTGCTCTGGTCACTCTTGTCAGGGCCCCTCCCAGTTGCCTCTTCTCACCCCTCCATGCCCAGGGACCTCACCCGGGCCCAAACCGGGGTCCCCTCATGGCTGGACCACCGACTGGCCTTCCTCACCATCTCCCCAGATGGTTTGAATCCTACTCACTGCGTGACCTTGGGCAGCAGACTTAACCTCTCCATGCCTCAGTTTCTTCACCCGCAGAATGTGAGTTATGCAGAAAGGGCTTCCCACAGCCCCTGGGCATGAGGGCCTGATGCAGCCTGGCTCTTGGTGGTGGTGTGAATGAAGCCTCACGACACGTTCTTCGGCGTAGCTGGGAAAGGCTTGCCCAGCGTGTCCTGCTGGCTTCGCCCTTGCACACACGGGAAACTCTCAATCCTCCCATGCTCATCCGCAGCCACACCCTTGCCTTTACTCTGGCCACAACAGCCCTCCTGTCCCTGGAGCCCCACACACCCTCTCCAGCCTCAGCGCCTCTGCACCAGCACTTCCCTGGCTTGGAATGTTCTGTCTCCAGACGTCAGTGGGTGGGGGATCCTGCAGGTCATTCAGGCTCTGCCTGGACACCCTGACCCCCACCTTGAAGTGGTCCTCCCACCATCACTGTGGATGAATCACCCTGATCTCGCTCCCAGCACGTTTCGATCCTGGAGAGCGTTTGATTCTATCCGATCGTTGGTGTATCTGCTGAATCTGCACCCACCCCACCCGCCAGTCCTGTCCCCGGCCCTCACCCTGCTGACATCGAGCTGTCTAGGGCTCTGTGTCCCCCTGAAGGCAGGAGCCTGGTGGGGGCACAGGAGCCTGCTCAATGCCGACAACCGCTGGCCCTGCCCTAGGGTGTCATCACAGCCCCACCTGGGGGCCTCCATGAGGACATCGCCCAGCTGTCCAGACACGGCCGCTCATATCTGGAAGTAATTGCTACGCAATCGATTGACCCGTTCACACCCACTATGACCGCCTCGCTGATGGGCACCCTGTATTCAGTCACTGACTTTATTTCACGACAACTGTGTGTGCCCAGCCCTGGGCTCAGATTTATTCTCTAGGTGCTGACGCCCCCGAAGGCAGGGACCCCACGTCTGCAGGGTCCACTGTTGATCCCCAGTAGCTTGATATAAACAGCCCTGTCTCCCATGAGAGAAATTTGAGGATCGAAATACAGACCCAGAATATTGGTGGGAAACACTGCAGGTGTGTTTTACCTGTGGGTTCTCTGTCGTGGGGCAGTTTCTTCTTATCTGGGAGACTGCCAAGAAGGGCAGCGACGTCACAGGCGGCTTTCCTCGGCCTCTGCCCCATCCGCCCTCGGAGAGGGAGTAGATTAACATATTCGAAGACAGGGCTTCCTGCGTGCCGTGGATCACATGCTCAGAGCCAAAGGGCGTGGAGTTCAAGGCTGATCAGCAGCTGGGATGAAACACGTGGACGTGGTCCCGGCATCCCCAGCAGTGACCTGGTCTCCACCCAAGGCCGGAAGATGTGTGGCAGCTCTTCCCTGCTTCAAAATGGGACGAGTGCAGGGCCTTGGAAAGAGACATGAAGGGGCCGGAAGGAGGTGGCACAACACGCAGTGCCGGGGGCTGGCTTTGCTGCTTAGTTGTGGAGTGCTTGGCCCGGCAGATGTGGGACAGCTCTCCGTGCAGTGCAGGTGTTACGGGATCCTTGGGCTGTCACTTTTCTGGCCAGAAACCTCCGTGGCCAGTGGCACCTTTGCCTCAAAAGACCCGACTGGGGCTCAGAGAGGGGAAGAAACCACTCCAGCTCACACAGCTGGTAAGTAGTGGGGCTGACATTTGAACCAGGTCTGCCGGATTTCAGAGCACTTAACTGCAGGCAGCGCGCGATCCTGCCTGTGCTGTGGCTCTGCCTAGTTCTTCCTCCGAACATAGACCTACCCTCCTGCCCCAGGTGCAGGTAAACCCCTCCGCACCAGGTGTCAGCGATAGCTGCAGGCGGGGGACTTTCCCAGCAGCTCTCCGTGCAGGCTGGCCTCCTGAGGAAAAGGTTACCGAGCGTGGGGCCAGAAGATTTGGTCGTGAGCCCCAGCTGTCAGTCAGTGGTTACAGAGCCCAAGCTTGCTGGGCCTCAGTTTTACCTTCTCTGAGATGGGAAGGATGTTGAGGGCTGAGTCTCCTGGCAGGGCGGCCCTGGATGCCCCTGCAGTGAGAAGGGTTGTGGCTGCCCCAGGACGGAGAGGGGCTTGACCAGCTGGGAGTCCTCAGTGCCTTGTCTTCATCTCCCAACTGCTGCTTTCAAAACAGTCATTCCCCAAACGGAGGTGGCCCCGGCCCAGGAGGAACACATGACGGCCAGTGAGAAACCGGCGATCGGAACTGTCAGATGCCTTCAGAGAAAAGGCAAGATCCTAACTGTCGTCGGGAACATACTCGGGGCGTGGGGAGAGGGGGGCGGCTCAGGGAGCGGCTCAGGACGCTGCGGGCAGCCCCCAGCCCATCGAATTCACCCCATCTATCCCAGCTGGGCCGTTTCATCTTGAAAGTCGGAGCTTCAGCATTTATCGGCAAAGCGGCTGCTTCTGTTTGTTCTGCGTGATGTGTATTTATCGCTGTGCTTTTGAAACGCCTCTTTGCACTATCTCTGAGATTCTTCCCGGGGACTCCCCGTTAAATTAATCAGATTCTGCTCCCCTGCAGTCCTCCCTCTGCCTGCTGGCACTCTGAGGGTGCATCACTAAATGGCTGTGCTTTTGTTTTCCTCCTGAAGAGGGAGGTGTTTGTTAAGGAGGAGGGGGGTCCCTGGGGATGGCCATTCTGTGTGCCAGTGTGGGCCACACAGCGAGCAGGGACAGTTCCTGTGATGAAGCTGGACAGGCCCCCTGTGCGTCATCTTGCCTGTTCATATGGCCTCTGCGTTTCCCGCGTGTCAGGAGAGCGTGACAGGTGCTCCTCCCACATTCCATCTTTGGCACACTCTGGAGCATGGCGGCTGGGAGCAGGACAGGGGACAGGGTGACAGAGCAGGCAGAGACCGGGGCAGAGTTGCAGACCCTGGGCCCTCTGGAGGAACAATCTGGGCCTGGGTGGGTTGGGCTGGCTGAGGACCAAGCCCAGGCTTCCCACGCTTTGGGAATCGTGGCTACACCCCTCCTCACTATCTTCTTCCTGGCCTGAAGGCCACCAGCCAGGGGCCACACCTGCCAGCCCAAGTGGTGGTCTGCAGCCTCTCCCCCACAGGGGGGTTGCCTTGGTGGGATGAGATCCTTCAGGAGGGGAGGCTTGGAGCCGTGCTGTCCTCTGCCCTGCTCAGGAGGGGCCTCCCTGAGCCTGCCTCCCATTGTGGGCATTGCCATAGGAGTTCATGGGGGGACGCTGTGTGGACACTTTCATGGAGGGCTGGGGGCTGAGGCCCAGAGAGGCCTCCACACTCTCCAGGGATGCACCTGCCCACAGGGGAGGGCCAGCTCCTGCCATCCAGGGCCTGGGCAGGGCCCCGAGCCAGCGCGAAGCATACAGGGGCCCTCGGTGTCTGTGGGATGAGTGGGCCTCGCTGGGAGGGATCCCAGTGTCGTCAGCCAGCAAAGCTGGACAGCTACTGTGGAAGGCCACGCCGCCCGGGAGGGTTGGTTGGATGTGTCCTGCAGGGTGGCTCTTTCGGGCTTGCCTTTGTGGTGGGTTGAGGCGCAGGCCCCGAAGTGGTGGCTGCCAGAGTGTTGTCATGTGGCTGCCGGCCCCACCTCTCCAGGAGCCATCCTTAGTCATCGTTTGGTGTCAGGTGGGGCAGTTCCAGCGGCGGGTGCACAAAGCAGCCCAGCCAGGCCCACCTGATGGCGGCTCTCAGGTCTAATTCCTGAACCCAGAGGCCGGAGAGTAACTTCCTCAGAGGCCCTGAGCTCCTGCCGTGCCCTGGCGCCCCCTCATCCTTGCCCTCTTCTCCCCTGGGCACAACCCAGAGTCCTCCCATCAGTTCCTGTTGCCCACAGCCAAGAAGCCCCACCGACTCCTCAACCTCTCGCACGAGCCTGCAAGGGGACAGTAAAGCTTTGAGTTTAGCAGGAAGGGGATGGGCTGTGGGAGCCCCATCCCATGGACATCCATCTTCCCTCAGCTCGGAGTGCTTAGTCTGGGCCATTTTCCACAGTGCTTTGGGAATTTGGCCGGGGCCTGAGGGCTCTGAGACATCCCACAGAGGCCCAGCACTCGTGGGAGGGAGCTCTGCCACACACCTGGGTCTCTCCAAACCCCCAGACCGTGGCTTGTACCCATTTTGCAGATGAGCCGAATGGGCTAGGGGATGACATCATCGCCTTGTCTCTGCCTCAGTTTACTCCATTTGAAGAATGGAGCATGGAGGGGGTGGATGAGTTGGGGCACAGGGAGGTCCTGGGACGATGCCTCCTCACAGAAGTGCTCGAATTTGCCGCTGTTTTCTTTTTTTTGAGATGAAGTGTCACTCTGTCACCCAGGCAGGAGTGCAATGATGCGATCTTGGCTTCCTGCCCCCTACACCTCCTGGGTTCAAGTGATTTTTCTGCATCAGCCTCCTGAGTAGCTGAGATTACAGGCGCCTACCGCCACACCCAGCTAATTTTTATGTTTTTAGTAGAGACAGGGTTTCACCTGCTATTTTCTTTAATTTTAGTAGAGACAGAATTTCACCTATTTAATTTTACTACAGACTGGGTTTCACCTATTTAATTTTAGTAGAGATGGGGTTTCACCTGCTATTCTCTTTAATTGTGAGTATTTAATGCATTATGATTGTGGTTATTTTTGCCTTTGCTGTTATTTCCCAATGATGATGAAGCTGATGGTGATGAGGAGCTGACATTTCTGGAGGAGTAGGGGCAGTCTATCTGCCTTCACAGTGCATACTCTTCCCGAGCAGTGCACAGCCCCTGTCCTCAAGTATCTTAAGATTTGGGCGACATGGACATGTATGTGGACAGTTGTGGAGGCACATCCATCCCTAACAGGGTCAGCAAGGTCCAAGTCAGGAGTTCTGGCTCTGCAGGGGCAGAGCAGGGAGGGGACAGCCACGCAAAAAGGTAGAGAATTAATGGAAGGAAGCGCAACATCTAAAGCCCAATTTTAACTGTTTTAGCTCCTGTAGGGACATCTCCCAGTATTTTCCCAAGACAGCAATGAAAGGGCACCCTTTCTACACTGGGACACAGCATCCAGCTGCTGTAAATGCCAAGACTCAAATATGCGGGTGTCCACTGTACCTCGGGTCCACAGCATTAATTTTTTTTTTTTTTGAGACAGAGTCTCGCTCTGTTGCCCAGGCTGGAGTGCAATGGTGAGATCTTGGCTCACTGCAACCTCCACCTCCCGGGTTCAAGCAATCTCCTGCCTCAGCCTCCTGAGTAGCTGGGATTATAGGCGCTCACCACCACGCCTGGCTAATTTTTGTATTTTTAGCAGAGACGGGGTTTCACCATGTTGGCCAGGATGATCTTGATCTCCTGACCTTGTGGTCCACCTGCCTGGGCCTCCCAAAGTGTTGGGATTACAGGCGTGAGCCAGCACGCCCGGCCCTAGAGCATTAATTTAACCCATGCAATTATTTGTGAGTATAGCTGAATGTCTCTCCTTCCCCCCAGGCTTGGGGCACAGGAATGCACGTGTTTTTCCTCCCTGTGGTACCCAAGGTCTGCAGTTCCGGACCCAGTGCTGCTCCCACAGGCTGCTGCAGGGCTCAGGCTGCTCACTAGTGGGAGCTCCAAGCCTCTCATTTCCCAGCTCTGTCTCTGCCTGGCTCAGATACTTGGGTGGGCCAAGTTCCTGAACTGCTCTTGGCGCACCGTCCTCTTAAAAGGTTGCACTGTATCCAGCTCATTCAGGGAATTATATGTGAGTGGGTGTGAGCTCACATGTGCTGGGCAGACAAGGGGTGGCCTGCAGTGGTCACTCACGGGCTTGTTCGCCCCAGCGCCCATTTTCCAGGACGTGACACCCCTTGCTAGCACACATTGTCTCCCTGGGTCAGCCACATAAACAACGTGATTGGGCCTCGTGGTCCCAGCTGATTGATTGATTCTGCAGTGGGCACGTGATCCAAGCTCTGCCAATTGGAGTCTTTCCAAGGGTGTTGGAACTATAACTGAGAAAAAGGAATTCAACCTTTCTTTGAGGGTCTGTGGGGGTGGATGCAGTGTGCAAACACTGTCCACGGCCACCTCTTGCACTGTGGATCTCGGAAGCAGACCTACTCAGAGAGGAGAGGGCACCCACACAGAGGTGAGATGGGGGATGGAGAGAGGCAGCGATGGCTCTTGGCCTCTGAAGCCCTGGCCCCGTTGGTCCCTGAGGTCCAACCCTAGTTTTCTCTGTGGGTCCCATAAGACATTCTCAGGTCCTTGCAATGGATTCATAGTTTTGCCTGAGCTGGGTTGAGTTGGGTTTCTGTTTCATGCAACCCAAACCATCCTAATCTATAAAATATTAAGACACATTTCTATCAACTTCAAGAATTAATCGGCGTCCATAAATTACCACTTGACTATGACAAGACATTTGGCACATTCTTTTTTTGCAATCATTTGGAATTTTAGTTCCAGAATATGATTTTTTCCCTTTTACATTATGTCAATTACTTTAAGAACGTTATGTCTTGTCTATGTGGGAAATATTTTCTAACAGCTGCATTCATCCTCATTTTCTCAGTAATCATTAATATGTGGACTTATCTAATTTTTAATGATCTATTTGTTCACGATTTTTATGCCAATGCCATTCCTTTCTCATTTTTCTTTCATTCTAATGACTTTTACCCCATAATAATTTTTTCTCAGGAAGAGCTGTGTATAGTAAGCTGAGTCCTCAAGAATAGGTCAGTGTCATTTTGCCCTCACAGTAGCTTTGTCCAGCTGTAGAATTCCAGTTTGAGGTCCTGCTTGCTTGGAACCTTGTAGCAGTGCACAAATGTTATCTTCTAGCACTTTTGAATTGCAGAGAAGAATGACCAACGTGAGTGGGATTTTTGTTCTTTTTTAAAGGCAACCTATTATTTTTATACTCTGGAGGCTTAAAGGAGTTCTTAATCCATTGAGTCGGAGGTTTCACCAGAATATATACAGCAGTGTGTCATTTTTCTATTACTCCTTAACAGGACACCCATGATTTCAAGGCTCCCATTTTTTTTCTGTTCCAGGGGAGATTTTCTTCTCGTAGTTCTTTAATTAATTCTTCCAGCCCCCTCCTTCGGGCCCCCACAGGAATGCCTTCATTTATCCTGAGTCTGGAGTCTGTCTCTCACCCAAATGCTTGTAATTCCCATCTCTCTCAATTCTTCTCATGCTCCAAGAGACTTTAATGACTGCCTTCTAGTTCACCAGTTTGAGTTTCAGTCGTGTTATTCACAGTGCCTGTTATTTTAGTAATCATGTTTTAAATTTCAAAGATCTCTTTTCTCGTATTTAATCCCCCATTGAAAAACCCGTGGCCAATTCCAGTATTCTGGATGTGTTATCCTTTAGAGTCTCTGTGGATGCTAATTAGAAATTTAACATCTTCGTCTGCTTCCTGCATTCATCCTGATTCATCCTGGATTAGCTGACCGCCCGGTCATTCTGGAGATGTGATTTAGAGGATTTAACTGTGGCGTGGAAGCACTGGTCCTGTAGGTAAGTGTCTTTGTATCCATGTCTGATAAAGTGACCTGCGGTGGCCCTGGTAGCTGGTGCCACACTTTTCTCTCTAACCTGGAGGTTGAAAGCGTTTTCTGCTGAGGGCCGCAGAATAAATATTTTCGGCTTTAGGGGCAGTAGAAGCCCAAGGATGGCTACTCAAGTCTGCCATCGTAGCAGAAAACAGAGGTGACAGGTGAACAGTGGGTCTGGCTGCGTACCTCTATAACTTTCCAGCAGTTGGCCATGGGGTTTGGCCCCTGAGTCACAGTTTGCCAACCTCTGCTCCAGCCTGTGGCTGGAGCCCTTGGGGCCACATGTCCAGCTTTACTGGAGTACCGGTCATCACTGGCCAAATGCAGTCTGGACCAGATGCCCCCTCTGCTGCGGGGAAGGGACCAGCACCAGCTCTGTCATTTGTCTTTGTTTCTTACATTCCATGGCAGCTTCTGTCCACCAGTTCTTGGGGTTTGAGGATTGCTCACAGAGAAATCAGTGCCCATTTTTGCAGGGAATCCTTCCAGTGCCAGGGCTGCCTTCTCAGGCCTTTCTGGGGAGCTCACTTTCTCTGTCGGTTCATCTCATTCATGTTATTCATCTCAGATTTTCTCAGCACTTCTAATTCACAAATTCTCCTCTCTGTTTTCCAGTACTGTGTTGATACTTATGTTCCTAAATCATTTACATGGGATTTGGGGAGGGGAAGAGTCCTCCCCAAATTGAGACCACAGTCTTGATCTGGAAGTCTCCTGAAATCCCTAACAAAGCTTTATGGGCTGGGCGCGGTGGCTCACACCTGTAATCCCAGCACTTTGGGAGGCCGAGGCCGAGGCCGGCGGATCATGAGGTCAGGAGGTCAAGATCATCCTGGCCAACATGGTGAAACCCCGTCTCTACTAAAAATACAAAAATTAGCTGGGTGTGGTGGCATGTGCCTGTAATCCCAGCTACTCTGGAGGCCGAGGCAGGAGAATTGCCTGAACCTAGGAGATGGAGGTGGCAGTGAGCTTAGATCATACCATTGCACTCCAGCCTGGTGACAGAGGGAGAGGCCATCTCAAATAAAATGAAAAAAGAGCTTTATAGAGGCATATTTTGCATATCATCAAATCCACTCTGTCAAGTATACATTTCCGTGATTTAAGTTATTTTGCCAAGCTGTGTAACCATCACTGTAAATTCAGCTTTAGAATATTTTCATCACCTCCTGAAATCATTCTTGATAGTTCATCTATTGTGTATCAAGTCTTTAGATATATAAGGCCCATTTCAAGTCTATGTATTTCAGCTCAAGGATCCACCTGTTATTTTTGTGCTAGACCCACAGAGTCTAATTACTGTTGTTTTAAATATGCATCTCAGTAGCCGGGAGGGAAGGGGATTTCCTTCTTTTCCAAACGTTCTTTTATTTATCTTCGGCTAGTGCTCTGCAGTATCACTGAAAAATGTGGTTGTTGTTTTTCAATTAGGACTTCAACTGGGATTAGACCAAATAGCTGAAATATTTTTAGAGAACTGATATAGGTATCATGTTCAGACTTTCCATGAATATAACATGTTCTTCTATGCTTCAATATTTTGTCAGTAAAGCTGATAGTTTTGTCTTCACATAAGTACTGAGATATTTGTATCGCTGTGTTTTCGAGGTCATGCAGACATTTTACCTGTTGTTATTTTGAGTGGAACCTTTTCCCCATTTTAGTCACTAACTGGTAATTACTGTTACGCAGGAGAACTGTGGGTTTTAATCTGTAGAACCCAGCCATATTGCTAAACTGTCATTAATCGTGTTTTTGAAGATGTTTATTGACACATAATTATTGTACATACTTACAGAATACATGTGATTTTTGATACATGTATACAATGTGTCATGATCAAATTAGGTATTTGGAATATCCATCACCCCAAGCATGGATCATTTCTTTGTGTTGAGGACATTTCAAAGCTTCTCTTCTAGCTACTTTGAAATACACAGAATATGATTGTTAACTCTAGTCCCCGTCTGTGCTATGGAACACTATTTTTTTAAAAATTGTTCTGGGATACACGTGCAGAAAGTGCAGGTTTGCTGTATAGGTATATACATGCCATGCCATGGTGGTTTGCTGCACCCAGCAACCTGTGATATACATTAGGTTATTTCTCCTAATGCTCTCCCTCCCCTTGTTCCCCACCCCCTGACAGACCCCAGTGTGTGATGTTCCTCTCCCTGTGTCCATGTGTTCTCATTGTTCAACTCCCACTTACGAGTGGGAACATGCGGTGTTTGGTTTTCTGTTGTGTCAGTTTGCTGAGAATGATGGTTTCCAGCTTCATCCATGTTCCTGCAAAGGACATGATCTCATTCCTTTTTATGGCTGCATAGTATTCCATGGTGTATATGTGCCACATTTTCTTTATCCAGTCTATCATTGACAGGCATTTTGGTTGGTTCCAAGTCTTTGCTGTTGTGAACAGTGGAAACACTATATCTTTACAAAAGTAATTTCTCTGGGGTTTTCTGGGTATTTATCCTTGTATCCTGGGCAAATTCGATATACTGTTATCTTTTCCTTTCCATTTATCAGACACAAGTCCCGCTTTATCTGTGGGGGACATTCCAAACCCCCTAGCAGATACCTGAAGCTCTGGGTAATTCCGACCCCTGTGTGTGCAGTGCTGTGCTTTCTCTTCTACATCCACACCTGTGGCAGTTGAACTTACAATTAGACATAGCAAGAGGTGAGCAACAATCACAGTAAGAAAATGCACAGTTCTCACAATGTGCTGTGCTGATAGTTGTGTGAATGTGCTCTCTTAAAATGGCTTTCTATGCTGTATATATGTTGTCTGACCAGCACACTACAGGCCACCAAAGCCACAGAGGGTGAAACTGCAGGTCACAGGGTGGCTGCAGCCATCAGGCCTGTCTGAAGCTTCTGGGCATCTGCCAAAACTTCAGAAAACGGCTGTGAGCCAGGGGTACGTGCCCATGCTTGGCCCACGCCTGTCAGGAGTGGGGGTGCCTCTAGTGCACTGTGGCCCAGGGAGGCACGGGCATCACTGAGAGAGGCTTGGGTGTCACTGAGACAGGTGTGGGTGTCAGGGAGGTGTGGGCGTCACTGAAGGAGAGGATTCTCCAACCTCAGCCTCCTGAGTAGCTGGGATTACAGATGCCCACCCACCACGCCCCGCTAATTTTTGTATTTTTAGTAGAGACAGAGTTTTACCATGTTGGCCAGGCTGGTCTCAAACTTCTGACCTCCTGATTTGCCGGCCTTGGCCTCCCAAAGTGCTGGGATTACAGGCGTGAGCCCCCGCGCCTGGTCCTCAGGCATCCTTGCCCCGCAGCTCTGCACGCTCTTCTAGGTGTGTGGGGTTTAGCTTGCAGTCTCTGCTTCCCCAGAGTGCTGCTCCCTGCTGTGCCTGCCACGCGGCGAGCCTGCCCATTGTCCAGTGAGAAGAGGGGCTTCGCATGTCTGTGAATCGGTGAGACTGGCCTGCGGTTTGCTTTAGCGTCCTGCTGCTAGGTTTTGATTCAAGGTTAAGTGCTGTTATAAAACAAATGGGGAGATTTGTTTTAATGGCCTGGAACTGTTTATCTGGCACTGGAGGGATCTGTTATTTGAAATCATCTGAGCCTGGAACAACTTAGAGGTTTTTAAATTAAATTTTAAAATTTCCTTGCATTGTTATTAGTCATTGACATTTTCTAAAATTTTTTTATGATTTATGTTTTCCTAGGGAAATGTCTCATTTCATTGAAAGCTCAAAATACATTAACATAAAACTATACATGGTACTTTGGTAATGTATGCATTTTTGTTTGTTTGTTTGTTTCTTATTTTTTGGATTACATTTTCCAGAGACTTATCCATTTTTTTCACACAAAACAGAAACACCAGCAGTTGTCATATTAATTTATTGGTACTTTTTTCCGCTTTTCTAATTCGGTAATCTCTGCTTTTCCTTCCCTTGTTTTCTTCCTTGGTTTTCTGGGTTTATCTTGTTTTCTAATTTCCATTACATAGATGTATGCTAATTCGCTTTCCAGTCCTGAGTGGTGATATTGGGAATCTCAGAATTTCAGACAATGCTCTAATCAATGTGTCTTGCATACATTTCACACACATGAGAGAATATTTGTAGTATTAAATTTCTGGAAGTAGAATTGCTGTTTAGAGGCTGTATGCATTTTAAATATTAATTAATTTTTTATCCATAGGATTTATGCCAATTTACATTTTCATCACCAATATATTTGTTTTATTTTATTTAACATTACACGTAACACATATGTTACAGGTATGTTCTTCAACAGCACATGTAACATATCTGTTCTAGGCATTTGACAAATTTCAAGTCAATCCTCAGAGCAACCCCATTTTATAGATTAGGAAATTGAGGTTTACTTAGACGAAGCAATTTTCCCAGGTTTATTAAGTGATGAAACAGAAACTGAAATCTAGGCATTTTTGTTGCAGAGCCCATGCTCTCACCCAGGGCACTGAGTGACCTGTTTTCTCACACCCATATCAACATGGAATTGACAAATATTTTGATCTTAGCCAATCAGGCAAGTAAAAAAGAAAAAAAATCTAATTTTAGTTTGCATTTTCCTTACTGTAACCAAAGTTGAATATTTCTTCAAATGTTTAAGAAATGTGTTTTTCCGTTTCTGCAAACCGTTTGTTTATAACTGTCATCTATGTTTTTTCCTTTATCTATTGACTTTCTTATTGATTTATAGAAGCTTTTTACATATTAAACAGTTCCTTCTGTGCTATGAAATGCATGCATTTTCCTACTCCTTTATGTCTTTCAACTTTGTGTGTTTTTTTTACATTACATAATTTAGAAACATTCATGTAGTAAAAATGTGCACTTTTTTGGTATGTATCTGTGTCTAGGTGTGTGTGCATTTTTAACATGCTCAGAAGTTCTAGCCATTCTGAGATTTAAATGATTCTCTTGTTTTCTTCTAGTACTTTTATCATTCCATTGAAATCTTTCATCCATCTGGATTTTTTTTTCTATAAAATATAAGGGAGGGATTCAGTCTTTTTCCCAGACACCATTAATTGTATAATCTATCTTCCCTTTTAGTGGGACAGCCTACCTTTATAATATAGTAAATTTCTTCGTGTATTTGGGATCTTCCAAATGTGTGTATGATCTGTGTATGAATATACCTGGATCAAAATTTTAAAATTCTCGTAATTTTAACACATTTTACCAACCGGTAGGGCTAGTCACTCACTAATCTCTTTAGTGAGAACTTTTGAATCAGCATGTCTGGTTTCTCAAAACAGCTAATTGATATATTTTATGAGGATAATTAACATCTTCATGTTGCCTAGCTTTCCTGTGCTAAAGCATGGCATGTGTGTACATACTTTAAGTCTTCTTTTATTTTCTTTTATTTATTTTCTTTAAGGGACCCTGTGGGGTGGCTGCGGGGGTAGGGGTGGAGGGGTTGGGGGGGGCCAAGTCTTCTTTTATATCTAGTTCCATTTTAATTTTTAAAAGGTAGAGCTTGAGCATTTCTTAGGTTTATTTGTAGATATTTTAATCATTTTTATTTCACCTTCTAATAAATTTTGTTTTAATGTATAAAAGCCATTGACTTCCGTATGCCAACTTCATGTCTGCATACTTGATGAATTCTATCATTATACATAATAGTTTTTCAGTTAATTTTCTTGGAATTTCCAGATATATAATTATATCATCTGCAAATAATAATAATAATTGTGTACTTTCTCAGTTTTTACATACTTATTTCTTTCTCTTATTCATGTTGGTATCTCTAGGATAATGTTCAATAACAGTAACAACAGTTAGATATCTTTGTCTTGTCTTTAACAGGAATGTTGATAGATATTACCCTATTATCTATGTGAAGTGTCTAAAGTAAATTCATAGAAACAGAAAGCAGAATAGTGGTTACCAGGAACAGGGGGTAGGAAAAGGGGAATTAGTGTTTAATGGGCATAGACTTTCAGATTTGCAAGATGAAGCAGTTCTGGAGAGCTGTTTCATGACAGTGTGAATATACTCACTGTCACTGAACTGTAGATTTAAAACAGATAAGGTGGCACGCCTTATGTGTTTTTCACAACAATAAAAATGATCACACATGTTAATATCATCACTGGTCACGTCAGAAGAGCCTTTAAATGTTGAGAAGCTGCTATTCACAATGGGGGTCATGCATTTTCCAAAGCTCTAATTTTAACAAGAAATTCACATTTTATTGACAACTACTGTCGTTTTCCTTGCAATGACAGGCCTACTATCTGTCTGTCTGTCTGTCTATCTCCATCTATCTATCTATCTATCTATCTATCTATCTATCTATCTATCGGTCTGTCTATTAGAGGTAGAGTCTTGCTATGTTGCCTAGGTTGGTCTTGAACTCCTGGGCTTAAGCAATCCTCCTGCCTTGGCCTCCCAAAGTATTGGGATTACAGGTGTGAGCCATCATGCCCAGCCACTTTGTTTATTTTTGAACAAAGAAAATTTCTAATACCCAAATCTGGATAATCACATTTTGTCAGTTGTTCTTTCGTGTAAAAATTGTGTTCCATGAAAAAGGAGCTAGTCCAGCTCACCACTGAAACATTGGCCCAAGAGCTTTTCCGGAAGGCAAGTGTTGTGCTTTGTCTTGAAGCAGAATGCTTTCTGTGTACCCCTCATCCTGACATGCAGAATGTTAAAAAGGTGTGTTTTCAAGCACCGGAGTTTAACAAAAGTAATAATTTTCACTGTCATCAAGGACATATTTTTTTTCTCTTCTGGACAAGCATGTGGCCACAGTGAGTGTCATGACTGCTGGTGTGTCTTCCTGTCTCTGTCTTCATTGTGGTAAGTGTTGGGTCAGTTTCGCCGGCCATCGCTCTGACACTGTCAGTGTAAATGTCCGCACAGTGTTCCAGAATAAGTGATGAAATTTAAAAAGCCATTCTACAGCCTGAATATTTCAACATCACTCGTGTTTGCTGTCAAGAAGTCACAGGAAAGACCGTCTTTGATGATAAGTTAGCGCTGATGCCAGACCAATGTAAGTACATAGCAAGGCGAGCTATGTCTAGAGTCTTCCATTTGTAAGGAAAAAAAGCACGATTCTGCCAGCAAAGTATTAACTCAATCTTCATGTTTGCAGCTCAGTATTTATTCAACGAGTTACCATATCACTGGAGAGCATCAATGCCATGATGTCTTCTGTTGACTTTTCTGCCAGCAGCCACTGAGCAATGTCCACGTTCGTGGCTATCCTCTTCTCTGGGGCTTCTCCAGCCAGTGCGAGGTGGTAACTCTGTAAGATGCTTCATTGGCTTTTTCATTTCCACTTTGGAAAGCTGCAACAAACAATTTTTGGCTTCTAAAGCTCTCATCCGATCCATGTTTAAAATGCTTCATTCCTTTTTCCTTTAAACTCTGAAAGATTGCTCTCAAAATGCTGCTGCTACTTAACTGATAGCATACTACTCTTTGAAAATGTTCTGTTGCATAAGATACGGCAAAGCAAATATCAACATCCATAAAGCCAAGGAAATAACTCTTGTCGTATTTTTGTTTTTTACCTTTGGTTTCACTCAGTTTCATTGGAGTAGATTTCTTCCTTTCATCATTTTCAGCATTTTTAGACATTGATGGTACAGATGGGGATTGAGAAAGTGAGTCTTTTGATCTTCCTTGTTAAGCCACTAACTTGTCTTTAAGTATAGAAAACATTATAAATAAATGTTAATTTTAGAATAAAATATCATTAGATTTTATATGTTTTTGATAAAATTAAAACATTTGAAAAATGTTCGAAAAATAAAACGCTATTGCAAAACAAGACAGTAAAGAGAAACAGACTTGAGATAGCCCCTGAGGGGTGGGTTTCATCTCTTCTCCTGTCCCTTGCCTATGCAGTGAGGTTTGGTGTTCCCACCTCATAGGGCTGCTGTGGGAGTTGAACGGCACAATATGTGTGAAGGAGTCATCCCAGGCTTGGCAGAGCAGGCACACAGCTTGTGCGATTCCCTCCTGCCTCGGAATGTTTTTGTCTCGGAACATGGTCTTCCTTTACAGGATGGAGCACCCCGCATCTAAATGACAGCCAGCATGGGATTTCTCTTGCTTTAGCAGAGAGAAAAATAGCCTTCAATTACTCAGTGTGCATTTCCATTCAAAATGCGTGGTTGCTATAGCAAAGATCATCGACCCAGAACTCGGGCACGTGTGCTGGATGGCGGCCTCTCCTGAGGAACGACGATAACTCTGCTATTGACAGACCCACCAGGGGCTGTTCTGGGCCAGGGCTAGAGCTGACCGAAGAGGTTCCATAGGCAGGTGCATTCAGAGGCTGAATCAGGAATGGAGCCCAAGGCACTGGTCTACAGAACCACTGCATTCCTCCCATCCAACTGTGTCCTGGGGAATGGGCCCTTGACATTTGGTCTTCCCGATGTCTCTACTGCCCCCAACATTTCCACTGGTGGCAGGGTAGTGATAGTGGCAGGAGGTAGTCAAATGCCTTGGTAGATAGGGGTGGGTCCCTGGTGAAACCCCACCTTCAATCCAAAGATATTTAAAGCCTGAAGGCCCAGCTACAAGTCTTGGATAAATCCACGGACTGGCTTGAGAACTGTTCTTCCTGTTTGGCGCACTTTCCTCTGATTGATCTCACCCTTCACCTGTTTTAAATATACCTACCCTTTCCTAATTGGTTTTTTACACTGTCTTGTCCACCTTTGAATGCTACCTTTGTTTTAGCCTTTTTTGAATACTCACAAATGAATCAGTACATACTACTTCATTCTGAGCCCATAAAAGGCTCTGGACCCAGCCACACAGGGAGAGAGACCACCCAACTTTGGGTGGGGTACCACCCTCACATCCCCTCTCCACTAAGAGCTGGCTCATCATTTAATAAAACTCATCTCCACCCTTCTCACCCTTTGATTATCAGCATGATCTCATTCTTCTTGGACATGAGACAAGAACTCAGAACCCCACCAAATGTGGATAAGAAGAAGGCAGCAACGCTGTAGCCCTCTGCCCCACCTTCAGTGCCTGGCAGCCACCCCACATGACAGAAAGCAGCGGCAGAGCTGGGCCAGCCCCAGAGCCACAGGCTGGAGTGGGGCAATGGGACTGACAGAGCTGTTAACATGCCTCCATTCGTCAGGCTACAGTGGGACTAAAGGAGCTATTAGCGCCCTGTAACACCCTTCTAGGGCTTCAGGGTCGTGGGCTTCCTTGCTTCGATGTCACTGCCTTCTTCTTGTCTGGATGCCAGACTCCATCACAGGAGCTGCTTGCAGCATGCCTGGTCCAGCCACAAGCCTTGTACAGGGTGCATTCCTGTGCCTGTGCTTGGAGTGGCCAGCCAGGCCCCACACTCACTCACCCATATACCCCCTCCTGCCAGGGGCTGAGTGTGCAGTCACAGTGGCCACGGGGTCTGCACTGGAATGCAAGCCAGGTGTGGCCCAATGGGCCAGGTGTGCAGGGCACCTCCTGTTGTGAGCCTGGGACTGAGTGAGGCCTGGGCATGGGCATTGCCAGCTGGAGGTCTCTGGCTGGCAAAGTGGCCAAGAAAAATCCTGCATCAGTAGGGGTTAAGGAGGTTGGTTGCTGAAAAGAGTGGATTCACTATTTTTCCTTAAAAGGAAGAAGTTGGCCGCATGTGGTGGCTCAAGCCTGTAATCCCAGCACTTTGGGAGGCCGAGGCGGGCGGATCACAGGGTCAAGAGATAGAGACCATCCTGGCCAACACGGTGAAACCCCATCTCTACTAAAAATACAAAAATTAGCTGGGCGTGGTGGCGTGCACCTGTAGTCCCAGCTACTCAGGAGGCTGAGGCAGGATAATTGCTTGAACCCAGGAGGCAGAGGTTGCAGTGAGCTGAGATTGTGCCACTGCACTCCAGCCTGGTGCCTGGCGACAGAGTAAGACTCTGTCTCAAAAAAAAAAAAAAAAAAAAAAGGAAGAAGTCAAAATATAATGGCTTATCCTTGTCTTTGACCTGTAGAGACTTGAAAACTAAAAACAAAACTTTTAACAACTGTATTTGTCCATTCTCACACTGCTATGGAGAAATGCCCAAGACTGGGTAATTTATAAAGAAAAGAGGTTTAATTGACTCACAGTTCTGCATGGCTTGGGAGGCCTCAGGAAACTTACAATCATGGCAGAAGGCACCTGTTCACAGGGCAGCAGGAGAGAGAAATGCTAAGCAAAGGGGGTAAAGCCCCTTATAAAACCTTCAGCTCTCATGAGAACTCACTATCACAAGAACAGCATGGAGATGACCATCCCCGTGACTCAATTACCTCCCACCAGGTTCCTCCCACGACATGTATAGGTTATGGGAACTGCATTATGACATTTGGGTGGGGACACAGCCAAACCATATCAACAGCATAAAGTTAAGCTCTTATAGAATGAAGAAAAACCCACAGGATTCATACTTTAAAAATCACTGGTTAAGAATAAAACCCCCAAATGACCATATTCATACTCACATAAAAATTCTTTTTTTAGGAAAAGGAGGAGCACAAAAAATAACAAAAAATAAGCACAAAACCCTAAAAGCATAAAACAAAGGTCTAGAAGATTAAACACATCAATGTGGGTCATAAATATATAACTAAGCTTAATTACTACAGAAAAAATAGTCTCAAATTGGGCTTAAAAATAATAACCTACATATACACCTATTATCCATCCACTGAAGCATCCGCACATCAATCCATCTATCCAGGAATCTGACCATCTATCTGTCAGCCCACTCATCCATCCACTCATTCATCTATTCATGGATCTATCCATCTGTCCATCCATCATCCACCAATCCAGCCATGCAACCATCTATGTATCATCCATCCATCCACCAACCCACCTAGCCACGAATGAATCCATCCATTCTCCCATCCACAGATCTCTCCCTGTCTCTCTCCTACCTTTCCATTTATGTATCCATCCACCCATCATACATGCATGCCTACACACATGCACACATCCAACCACCCATTCATCTATCCAATTATTACTTCATTAAACGCTTCCTGAGCATCTCTTTGTGCCAAGTCCTGGGATTCAGAGATGGTTCTGTTGTGGTTTTCACCCTTGAGTCTTTCAGATCATACTTGGTGGACTCCTATCTGTAAACAGAGATATTAGCCAAATCTAGTTAGTGTAGTGGGGGTTCCAGCAGAGGGCATGTCTGCTGGAGAATCAGGAGGGCTTCCCAGAAGAAGTGACTTGTATAAGGTGGGACTTAAATGATTGAATGCTGGTCTGCAAGCAAAGGGGGTGAGGAGGAGAGCCTCCTTTACCAGAGGGAACAGAATCCATGCAGATTGTTGGTGTGGAGTGTGGCAGGAACTGATATGGGCAGGGAGTAGCTGAAGACGAAACTGAAAAGGTTGAGGCTGAGAGACAGGTCCTAGGGGGTCACTGAGTTTCAGGCTGAACAGCTTGCATTTTTATCTCATGGGCAGTGGGGACCTGATCCCATTTGCCTTTTAGAAGTCTCATTGGAGGCTGGGTGCGGTGGCTCAAGCCTGTAATCCCAGCACTTTGGGAGGCCGAGGCGGGCGGATCATGAGGTCAAGAGATCGAGACCATCCTGGCCAACGACGTGGTGAAACCCCTTCTCTACTAAAAATACAAAAATTAGCTGGGTGTGGTGGCGTGCGCCTGTAATCCCAGCTACTCGGGAGGCTGAGGCAGGAGAATTGCTTGAACCCAGGAGGCAGAGGTTGCAGTAAGCCAAGATTGCGCCACTGCATTCCAGCATGGTGCCTGGTGACAGAGTGAGACTCTGCCTCAAGGGAAAAAAAAAAAAAAAAAAAAAAAAGAAAAGAAAAAAAGAAACCTCTTTGGAATAGTGACAATGTGAAGGATGGACTAGGGGAGGCAAATCTGGAGCCTTGGAGCTAGATAGGAGGTGGCTGCAATGACCCAGATGAGAGGTGGTGGGCCCTGGGTCATGGCATGGCAGTAAAGGTTTCAAATCCTCAGCATGTTTGGAAGACACCTGGGAAATCCTGGAAACATGGGTCAGATAGTTACTATGGAAACATCAGATGTACTGGGTTAGCATGGAGTAGACTAAAATTGCCTTGGGTTTTATCGGCATGAAGGTGGAACTGGGTTGCTTTAAATGAATATTGCCAGTGAGACATGTGTCACCACTTTCCTTTGAGTGACACTTTGCTCAGAGAAGGCCATTGGGTCAGGGATGAGCAGAGAGGGAGCAGCCCTTTTCATTCTGAGGGCGGGATGGGAAGGCACTGAGTTCATTAAGGCTGTTTAGGTCAATTACTTCAATGGTGCAAATGACCTCAAATTCATCTGCAATGCAGCAGTTATTTGGCAGCAGAAATGTGTGACAAGGATTGAGAGCAGAAGCATATCTAAATTTCAGCACAAGACGATCCATTTCAGGGCACCTATTGCAAACTGCTCATTTGATGGATGAAAGAAGTAGCATTGATGACAAAATAATGATAATGGTGATGGTGGTGATTTAATGATGATGATGATGGTAGTGGTGCTGCTGCTGATGGATGGCGATGTGATAATGACAATGAGTGATGATGATAATGATGATGATAATGGGATAATGATGAAGATGATGGTGATGGATGATGATGGTGATGGTGATGATGGGTGATGGTGATGATTGATGGTGATGATGGTGATGATGATGATGGTGATGATGGTGATGGTGATGATGATGGTGATGATTATGGTGATGTGATAATGACAGAGAGTGAGATGATGATAATGGGATAATGATGAAGATGATGGTGATGGTGTTGATGATGGTGATGATGATGGTGATAATGGTGATGGTGATGCTGATGGTGGTGATGGTGATGATGATGGTGATGATGATGGTGATGATGATGGTGATAATGGTGATGGTGATGCTGATGGTGATGGTGATGATGATGGTGATGATGATGGTGATGGTGTTGATGGTGATGATGATGGTGATAATGGTGATGGTGATGCTGATGGTGGTGATGGTGATGATGATGGTGATGATGATGGTGATAATGGTGATGGTGATGATGGTGATGATGATGGGGATAATGGTGATGATGGTGATGGTGTTGATGGTGATGATGATGGTGATAATGGTGATGGTGATGATGGTGATGGTGATGATGGTGGTGGTGATGATGGTGGTGGTGATGATAATGACGATGGTGATGACAATGATATTGACAATGGTGATAATGAGATAATGATGGCAATGATGACGGTGATGGTAATGACCACTACTATATTGTGGTCTATATTGTGCTTACAATTTGCTAGTCACTATTTTAAGCATGTTACCTAAATTAACACATTTAATTCTCACAAAAGCACTATGAAGTGATGTTATAACCTTCACTTGACATATGGGGAACCTGAGGCACAGGGGGCTATTATGACTTGCCCAGCATCAGGCAGCACATCGGGGTAGAGCAAGGGCTGGATGCCAGCATTCGCCTCATCTAGAAGTTTATATGATGAAGACAGAATACATTTTGGAAAACATTATTAACCCTCAAAAAGGAATGAGAACTGGGCTTTTCTTACTGCCTGGTGATTCAGCAGAATCTGTGCACCTGCTGTGAGCTGAGGCTGGATATTCTAGGCATTGTATGGAAGATGGGAGGGAGAGGCAGTGAGGATGGCAAGGGCTTAGAGAAGTTGCTCCAAACTACATGCATTCTGTGTGGCTTTAGGAGAGAAAAAGAGACTTTGGCTTCATATAAAGGAAACCTTTTTAAACTCTCAGATCTGAGGTGGTTGCCCTAGAGAAGCAGTGAGCTTCCTAACTCTAGAGGTGTGCAAGTAGAGACTGATCATAGTTTAAGGAGTTGGGTTTGGTAACTTCTGTGGTTCCTTTAAACTTTTGTATTCTATTCCCATTTCACAGATGGGGAAACGGAGACTCCATGAGGTGACTTGCCCATGGATTCCATGGCAGTAAGAGGCAGATGCCAGACCCAGGCCTCTTTGCATTTAGCCTCAGCTCAGAGCTGGGAACACTTCTTCCCCATCCCTCATGTTTCCATGTGGAGGGACATCCTTTTGTGTAACTCCTGGACCCAGGTGGGGAACTGGGTGATTGTTCTACAAAACCAACCCATTGGATCCCAAGGGCAGCTGTGTGACCTAACCTCTGCCAGGGTCTCAGGGACCACATGGCTCATCAGGGAGGGGGTCTTCCAGAGACATCCAGGCAGGTCATGGGGTAGAAAGGGGACAGCTTTGGAGCCAGATGCTGTGTGACCTTGAGAGACCAGTTACCTGCTCTGAACCTGTATTCGTCACCTATAAAGCCAAGCCCTCATGAAGATGAAGGGAGATGGAGGAGACAAGAGTGCTTTAGATGCCGGGCGTGAGAACAAGGGCGCCTGATTAGACCCCAGTCACCACCCAGCTCCATCTTTTGCATGTGCACCCCGTGGACAAGACTCACTGACAGTCTGTGGTTCTCACTGACCTTGTTGCCTTCTTCCCTCAGCCTGGATCGCTGCTCCCTGCATTTCCAGCCGCTCACCCACCTCGTCACATCCTCAAGGGGCATGCTCTCAGGATTCCCATCTAGGCTCGTTCTCCTCCCAGCCTGAAAGAGAGCAGATGGTCCTGTCTTCCAGCCTGGGGTCTTTTAAGTCCTGCCACCATGTGGTTGTCCCCATGCAGGCATCTGTTTCCTTGGTGGGGGTCGGGGGGGACAGGGCTACACCTGGTACTTATATGTTCCCTGCACATGGAAAGTTTGTTGAATGAATCAATGACGGCTGTTAAGATGGGTCTGCATTGCAGGGAGGTTGGGAAATTTCCCCCAAGGCATGTCTGCTCCCTCTGAGGGTCCCCGGGCCCCTAGCGCATCTCAGGCTGGGAGTAAGGGGGTCCCTAGTGCTCCTTCCTCAGAGCACCCTGTCTCCTTGCTCAGACCAGGCACCTTCCTGGCGGTCCCTGCTTCCCTCCCACCGGCTGCCGGTCCTGCCCCTCCATTTTCAGTTGCAGACATTTATCCTTCACATTTCCTGGCTCCTCTGTTCATCTAAACAGCTGGTGCTATTTGTTCTGGGTGATTTCCCTTATTTATTGCCACATTTTCGGGAGGCACATAACTCTGTCTTCTAACCATTTTACTGCAGCCTCTTTAAATTGAAACAATTGATCAGGCCTTTGCTTTCCCTCTTTTGTTCCAGTCCCTCCTCCCCAGCTGCCCCCACCCCTTCCCTTTCAAGCAGCAATTAAATTTAAATCCATTTTCTCTAAAGAAAAGAATTCATTATTATCGTCCCAGGCCGAGGAGCCCCCCAGAGTCCAGGGAACATCTCCAGACGTGCAGGGTAGATGAGAGGCAGCTGACTCTGCTCTTTTGGGGTTCGAGGCAAATTCTGAGGGTTGCAGGGAGGGTGGCCAGTGTCTCGCCGGCATCACTGTGTAGAGTGTGATTACAGCAGGGCTGTGGGTGAGGGCAGGATGCACAGGTGGCTCACTGGCCTTTAGCAGTGTTGTTGAGGCTGTTTCCCTGGGGAGTCTCAGGGCCCCATGTGAACATTTCCTTAGGTATCTGAGTACCAGGCCAGGCACAGACAGACGGAGGGAATGGGCTTCTCGAGGGTGTGACAGCTGGGAGTCATGTTCTTCCTCATTGCTCCCTGTTTTGTTTTAGCTACAAGGAAGCCAAGGGTCAAATGAACAGTTGGAATCTAAGAACTGCTGGTGACCTCATTCACGCCTGACCCCGTGGATGGGTCAGGTTGTGTGTCACACACTCACAGCATCGAGGCTTCCCCACTGCAGCTCCCATCCCAAGTGCAGGCACAACGGGATGGCTGATTGGCCACTGCTCAGCGGGCCCGAAGGCTGCAAGTTCCTGTGTCATTTACCGAAGCCCAGGGAGCTGGTGAACGCCTCGTCACTTGTGCATTTAAAACAGAAGCTGTGATGTTCTTGGCCCGCTTAAATCTCCCAGGAGTTGGGGAAGCTGTGAATCCATCTGCAGCATCATTTTCTGTGGCCAAGGTGAAAGGGTCCCAAGAGATGAGATCTCAGACATACGCTGAAAGGACTGAAGGCTGAGCAGGCAGCAGAACCCAGGGTCAGGTCCCAGCAGGTGAGGGTTCCAGCCACAGGCTGGGTGCAAGCCCTTCCACTAGGGGGTGCCCCTGCCCCCCTCACTGCAGGTGCTACCCTCCCGGCCCCCGGAAGGAACCTTGCCTGATCCTCCTGGGGCACCTAGGAGGAAGGAGACGTTGACTCCTGTTTGTAGAAATTTACATCAGAGGCAGACAAGGCCCTGTGATATTTACTTTGTCCTTTGCAGAACAGAGGATGAGAGGAAATTCTTAATAATGACTCATGAGCAGAGTCCACCTTCATGCCTGACCCTGCAGTGGAGAAAACCCCTCCTCTCAGGGCCCACTCCCAGCTCCTCATGCACCCCCAGACACCAGCCCCCCACTGCAGTTGGGCCTAACATTGCTTAGATGGGGGCCTCATGCCTGACCAGCACCACTGACAGTCCCAGGAGGCTGCCCTTTCCCTAGCCCGGCCACAGCTCTGGTGGGCAGGAGGAGGGAAATTAGCAGCAAAAGGCAGGTGCTGAATGTGAACGCTCAGCATAGAAGCCAGATAATGAGCTCGTCTTAGAGGGGAGGAAACTGAGTCTCAGAGAGGTTCAGGAATGTCTCAAGGGATGAAGCCCCAAAGTGCCCAAGCCAGATCTTCTGACCCTAGGCTGGTCACGTTTCACCCCCAACCCCTTAACAAGCCCTCAGGTCACCACAGTAGCTGGGCTTTGTGATGAGACCCCCATTGGCTCCCCAGCTGGCCAGAGTGGCTCTAAAGAAATACCTGAGAAAAACTACAGCTGAGACTTCTGCCTCCCGCTGTGTGGTGGGCTGCCTCCTCTGCAGGTCTCTGAGGAAAAAATACTGGATCCTGTGTTGATTTCAGCAAATGTAGCAATCCCTGCTCTATTGCAAGATAATTAGCAATCAGTAGAGTGCATCATACCTAATGAGCAGTTGGATGAGTTTTGACAGATGTATCACCCCTGTAAACCAAAGCTCAGGTAGAACATGTCCATACCTAATGAGCAGTTGGATGAGTTTTGACAGATGTATCACCCCTGTAAACCAAAGCTCAGGTAGAACATGTCCATCACGCCATTCTTTTGTGTCTCTTCCCAGTGACTTCCCCCCCACACCCCAAGGCAGCCCCTGATTAGACACCATCAGTTTCTGAACTTTGTATATTAATGGATAGCATCGTGCCATTTGCATTCTTTTGTACCTGGCTTCTCTCACTCACCCTGATGTCTGTGGGACTCATTCCTGTTGTGTCATTCTCAGTAGTTTGTTCCTTTTTGCTGCTCAGTAGTCTTCTGTTGCATGGATATATACAGTTTGGCTATCCATTGTCCTCTTAATGAGCATCTGGATAATTTCCCATTTCCAGCTATTATGATCATTTTTTTGGTGGCCCTATGCACTTTCTTAGGTATATTCCTGGATTGGCATTGTTGAGTTGTCTGGTAAATGTTGCTGAATTTTAGTATACATTTCCAAACAGTTTTCCAAAACGATTTAACCATTTTACATTCCCACCAGGCTCATATGAGAGTTCCAGTTGCTCCATATCTTCACCAACACTTGTCACTGTCAGTCTTAATTCGTAATCCTTCTGGTGAGTGTATAGTGTCCTCTCACTGTGGTTCTAATTTTCACTTCTCTAATAGCTAATGAGCTTGAGAACATTGCATGTGTTTACCTTCCATGTGCATATCTGCTTATATGAATTGCTTATATAAGTCTTTTGCCCGTTTTTCAATTGGGTTGTCTTTTTGTTTTTTGTTTGTTTTTTTTTTTAAAGACTGGGGCTGGCTCTGTCACCCAGGCTGGAGTGCAGTGGCATAATCACAGCTCACTGCAACCTCCACATCCTGGGCTCATCCTGAGCTATTCTCCCACCTCAGCCTCCTGAGTAGCTAGGACTAGAGGCACACACCACCATACCTGGCTAATTTTTGTAATTTTAAAATAGAAACGAGGTTTCTACATGTTGCCCAGGCTGGTTTGGAACTCCTGAGCTCAAGCAATCTGCCTGCCTCTGCCCTCCAAAGTTCTGGGATTACAGGCATGAGCCACCATGCCTGACAGGGTTGTCTTTTTATTATTGGCTTATGGAAGTTATTTAGATATTGTGTTTTTGAGTTCTTTGTCAAATATTTGTATTATGAATATTTTCTCATTTTCTGTCAATTGCTTTCATTTTATGATGTTTTTGATGAACAGGGATTTTAAATTTTGATAAAGTTAAATATTTTTCTTGTTTTATTGTCTTTGTGAGTTCTCTAAGAAATATTTTCTTGCCTCAAGATTGTGAAGATGTTTTCTTTTAGAAGATTCGTGGCTCCATGTGATACACCTTGAATTAATATTTGTGTATGTTGTGAGGTAGGGACCAAAATGTATTTTTTCCTGTACATGTAGCCAGTGTTCCACTGTCATTTGCTGAAAAGACTTTCCTTTTCCTATCGAATTGCCTTGTGCCTCAGTTGACTATTTAGGTGTGGATCTGTTTCTGGACTCTACTCTATTCCATTGACCTACTTGTCTGTCTTTGCACTAACACCACCTGCTCTTAATTACTGCAGCTTGATGGTAAATCTTGAAATTGGAGAGTGTCCCCCAAATTTATTCTTCTTTTTTCAGATTTTCTTGGATGTTCTAGACCCTTTACATTTCTAGATTAATTTTAGAATAAGCCTTTCAATTTCTACAGAAAGCCAGCTAGAATTTTGATTGAGGTTGAATGGACGCTATAGATTAGTAAGGAGAATCAATATCTTAACACTATTGAATTTTCTAATCTATGAATATGGCCTATCTATCCATGTATTTAAAAAATTTCTCCCAACTTTTTTTGGTTTATAACATAGCAGTCTTGCACATTTAAACATTAAATGTATTCTTGGGTGTTGAGTGTTTTTTGATTCTGTTACAAACTGTATTTAAATTTTTTATTTTTCAATTATTTCTTACTAATATATAGAAATTAGATTTTGCATATTGACTTTATATTCTGAAGTTTTGCTAAATTCACCTGTTAATTTCAATAGTTTCTTTTTGCAGATTTCTTAGGATTTTCCTTTTGCACAGTCATGTCTGCCCATAAAGACTCTTTTACTTCTTTCTTTTCAATCTTTTTGCCTTTTGTTTCTTTTTCTGATCTTGCTGCACAAGCTGGCGTACCTCCATTCATGTGGAGTGCAAGTAGTGAAAGAAGACATTTTGCCTTTTTCTTAATTGCAGAGTGAAAGCATTCAGTATTTCAGCAAGTATGATGTTAGCTATAGGGCGCTTTTTTGCAGATACTCTATTACATTAAGAAAACTTCCTCTATTCCTAGTTCACTGAGAGATTTTTCTTTTTAAAATCTTGAATGAGTATTGAATTTTATCAAATTCTTTCTTTCTAATTGTTTTATTTTTCTCCTTATTCTGTTAATTTGGTGAATTATATTGAGTTGTAAATTTTAAGCCATCCTTGCACCTGGGATAAATCTCACTTATTTATAAAATGTTGAAACATGAACACGCACACACACACAGACACACACACACACACACACACACACACACAGGTTTTGACCTGCTAATACTTTGTTCAAAATTTTTGCGTCTATGATTTAACGAGAAGTTTGCCTATAGTATTATTTTAATTTTTATATCATCTGACAGTCTTGCTTGCTAATTGTAGTGTTTATTCTATTTACATTTAAATAAATTACTGATAAATTTGTGTTTACATCTACTTTCTTATTGTTTTCTATTTGTTAAATCTGTTCTCTGTTTAGTGCTTTCTCATGGAGTAGTTGAGGATTTTCTAGTATTCCATTGCTATGTCCTTTCTTAGCCTTTTTAGTCTCTCCTTTCTTTAAAGGGGTTGCTCTAGGTATTACAACATGCACCCTTAAATGATCGCAGTGTAACTTGCATTAATGTTATACCATTTTAGGTATAAGAACATTACAACAGTATAATTTCCTTTAACCCCTCATGCTTTCTGTGCCATTGTTGCCATATACTTTATTTATTCCAGTGTTATAAACCCCATAGTTTGATGGGTTGCTTCAGACATTCAATAATCTGTAGAAGGAAATTCTGAATTCGTCTTTTATGTTTATATATTTACCATTTTGGATTTTTTTCTTTTTTCCCTGCAGATCTGGGTTTTCAATTATTGATGAAATTCCTTTAGTATTTATGTAGTGTGGGTTTGCTGGCAATTTATTATATCAGCTCTTGTTTGTCTAATTATGTCTTTATTTTGCCTTCAATTTCGAAAGGATGTTTCTGCTAGATGTAGAATTTTAGGCTGACAATTTTTTTCTTTCAGGACTTTAAAGTTGTCGTTCATTGTCTTCTCACTTCCATTGTCTTTGATGAAAAGTCAGCCGTTATCCTTTGTGTCTTTTCACTACAGCTAATGTCTTTCTCTGTCTTTTTTCTTGGCCTGCTTTAAGGTTTTTCTTTTTTTTTGAGACAGAATCTCACTCCGTCACCCAGGCTGGAGTGCAGTGGTGCGATCTCAGCTCACTGCAATTTCCACCTCCCAGGTTCAAGTGATTCTCCTGCCTCAGCCTCCGAGTAGCTGGGATTACAGGCATGTGCCACCTTGTCCAGCTATTTTTTGTATTTTTAGTAGAGACGTGGCTTTACCATGTTGGCCTCAAACTTCTGGCCTCAAGTAATCTGCCTACTTTGGTCTCCCAAAGTGCTAGGATTATAGGCATGACCACCACGCCTGGCCAAAATTTCTCTGCTTATCTTTGTTTTTCAACAATTTGACTACAATTTGCTAAATGTGATTTTATTTAGATTTACTCTGCTTGGGGTTTACTAAAATTTTTGGATATGTCGATTAGTTCTGTGTCCAATCCATTCAATACATTATTCACTTCATGAATAATATTTTGTAGGTGTATAGTTTTCTTTTTATTTTGCAGAGTTGTCATTTTTGCTGCTAAAATTTCCTTCTTGTTAGCTCAGACCACGTTTTTCTCTAAATCAGTTAAAAGTTTATAATAAAAATTTAACATTGTTGTGTGCTGATTCCATCTGGATCATGTGTGTCCCTCTGCCTTTATTAACTGTTTTATTTTCTTAATTATTAGTCATGTTTTCAACCAAGAGTCCAACTGAGCTGGGAACGGGCCATTGCTTTCATTCATTTTAGCTACTCTCTGGTTCAATAGCATTGAGGGTGAGGTTAGGTCTTCTGAAATTCCCAGGCCCAGGGCCTGGGAGACTCTGACGATGTCTCTTTGCCCTCAACTCCAACCTCCAATTTCTTTTGCAACCTACATACAGGACCTTATTTTTGTGTCTTATCAGGAGTTGATTTGATTGATTTGGTTACAGCTTGGCTAATTGTAGTTCACCTGTGAATTCTACTGTTCTGAGGATGAAGTCAGACATCTCCCATCCTGCCTCCCTCCCCAGGAGGGTCCTGGAATCTGGAATATAAGCATCATGAGACTATAAGATCTCTCTCTGCTTTTCTGGCCTCACCCCTCTTTGCCTCTTACTTAGAATTGTCTAAGATTATAGAATTGTCTGAGTAATAGGGATTATTTTTATTTTACAGGCTCTTTCAAATTCAAGTCTGTCACTTAAGCATCTAGTGCCAAAATGTTTGGCTGGTTTCTCCTAGAGCTTCTACCTCTTTACTTGAGCCAGACTCATGCCTCTGCCTGCCCAGCTCCCAGCCCTGGTAACCACCCCACATGTGTTGGCAGACATTGGTCTCTGCTCACCTTCGAAGCTCTTATATTTATCTGGAATTTGGTTCGTTTAAATTTCCTTGCATTTACAGCTCTTTGAAGTCTTAATATAATCTTGTTGTTTATAGTGTGCTTTCTTGCTGTCATGGTGGAGTCGTGATCTTTATCTTCTGTAGCCTCACCAGAAGCACAGCTCTACTGCAAACATAGTTTCTGGTGTATGGCTGAAAAGTGGGAGACATCACTGAAGGGAAAACTAGGACAAAGAAACCTCCTGAGCATTTATAGAGCTTCAGTGTGAGCCCTAAGTGTGTGGAAAACATTTGCCCCCAGAGCTGCCATTTGAAGGGTGGGCCTTAAGTTCCCAGCAAGGTGAAGGAGTTGACCCCAATCCTTCCTCAGCAAGCCTAAAACCCTGAGGGGATATTGTGATCCTAGGTCAGAATCAACCCCAGGGTATTGGAAGAAGGAAACTAAATTCTTTTTGGAGGAATGCAGGTCCAATCTACGCCTTCAGGACAGCCATAGATTAAGATCCACAGAATATGAGCTCATAATGAAGATTCTACCAACACACCAGGAGGCAAACTGCCATGAGAGAGAGTCAGCAAAAATAACAAGCACAGATTTCGACCCCCGAGGAGTTCATGTACTGGAGCTGTCAGATACAGAATGTAATATGCATATGCATAAAATGGTTTAGAAGTGGAAGCTGGAATCTCTCCATGGGTGGGGGAAAACCCCGGACTGAGGGGGTTCTGCACAGGCAGGAGTGACTGTGGTCCTAGGTGACCTGGAATGTTCCAAGGAGCTTACCTAGGGAGGAGGCTACCTAGAAAGAGGGTTCTAGGAAGTTACTTAGGGAACCTAAGGGAAGAGATTACCTAAGAAATTATCTAGGGAGGAGGTTACCTAGGAAAGAGATTTTTTTTTTTCGAGATATTTCACTCTCGTTGCCCACGCTAAAGTGCTGTGGTGCAATCTCAGGTCACAGCAACAGCTGCCTCCTGGGTTCAAGTGATTCTCCTGCCTCAGCCTCCCGAGTAGCTGGGACTACAGGCGTGCACCACCACACCCTGCTAATTTTTTTGTACTTTTAGTAGAGATGGGGTTTCACTGTGTTAGCCAGGATGGTCTTGATCTCCTGACCTCGTGATTTGCCTGACTCGGCCTCCCAAAGTGCTGAGATTTCAGGTGTGAGCCACTGTGCCTGGCCAAGAAAAAGCCTTTTCTGAGCAGTAAGAGTAGATGCGTGGCTGAGTGCCTCTTAGGAGGGGAGCTTTGGGCCGGCTGGTCAAACTCCTGCATCGCCTGTCAGCAGTGAAATGGGAAGGCCGCTCAGACACAGCTGATAGGAGGCATGAACCTGGTCCTGGGGGAGAAGAACTTGGAAAATTGGGGCTTGGGGCCGGGAGCACTTCCTCTTCCTCTGCGCCAGCCCAGAGTCTGATTCATTTCTGCAGAATTGCGTTCGAGGGATGCGCAGTACCAAATGAACAGGAAGCGGGTATGCCGAGATTCGGGGCCGTCCTGGACTTCCAAACGGCCTGTGCTCTGAATAGATCTTTTGTTCAGTGTGGCAGTAATGAAGGAGGGGAATTGGCAGCAGATGCCCAGAAAGGGCTGTGACTAAGTGTCCATTATAAGTGGAGCATTTTAATAAAAAAATCCATGTAATTTATTTGAATAAAAATGTGTGTTCTTTTACAAGCCCATTCTCTCCCCAGTCTTTCCATATTAATAGATCATTAATACTCCATGAATGGGTAATCATCTTCTTGGAAAACAAATGCAAGGGCATAAAAGGAAAATTATGGTCGTTTAAACTTAAAAAGAAAGGATTGTCGGGGGAAGGAAGAGCTGTGTTCACAAAAACAGCCAGCTCCCGTCGCTGGCTTTGGGAGTGGGAAGGTCTGTGGAGCTGCACTGGGGGACTCATGGTGGACAGGGCCCCGGCACTCACTGCGTGCGCTGACCTGCGGAGGGTGCCCTAGGTCTACTGCAGCAGGGGGCTGCCCACACAGGGCTTGAGACAAGGTCCGCTGTCCTGAGCGGGTCCACCAGGGCGGGTCCACCAGGGCAGGTCCACCAGGGCAGGTCCAGGTGAGCAGGTCTGGGTGAGCAGATACAGGTGAGCAGAGCCGCTGCGTCACCCCAGCCCCGGCCTCCGCTGTCTTTCTTGCACCCCTGCGTTCTCCTGTGGTTTTCTTATAAAAACACCCACTATTAGATTTAGAGCCTGCCCTACTCCAGTGTGACCTCATGTTCACTTATTACTGATTTCCAAATAAGGGCACATTTTGAGATTCCGGGAGGATGTGAATTCTGGGGGAGCCCTGCTCAGTCCAGTCCACTCCCTCAGCCACGGTCATCAACAGGGCAAAGGAGAGACTCACGGAGCCCCAGATGTCCATGTGGTGGAGGAGGCTTTCTCAGTTGGGACCATCCAGAAAAGTGTGGTCTTCTGTCAAAAGCCCTGAAGGGCCTAAGCTCTCTCCCTCCTCTGCAGGCTTGGAGCATTGGGACTCTGGGCTGAGGCTGGCAGGGGCATTCTGCAGAAGGGCCCCCTGCTTCTTAGAGGACAGAGGCTCAGGGAACTTCTCCATCTGAACTTGCGGCAATGCACCTAGAGAGATGGAAGTTTCTCTGCCCACCTGCCTTGAGGCTGGCTCAGAGGGAGCTGCAGGTGGTACTGCAGGTGCAGGTGACACTGCCCACCTGGGAACTGCCAGCCGATGGCTCAGTGCCAGTCAACCTGCAGTGGGCCTCAGTCCAGCGTGGGATGTGGCGATTTGAACATAGCCTTTGGTTGCCTTTGAGGTTGTCAGGTGAGAAGTTCCATAGCCAGGTGTGGGCAGACAGTCACCCAGCAGGGCCAGCCCAGCCAGAGCAAGCTCAGTCCCAAGGAGGGTGGAGGGGTCCTCAGGGAGCAAGGGGAGATGTCAGAAAAGATAGAAGAGTTCCTGGCTTGAGGACCTGCTAAAACAGAGCTGTCAGAAAGTGGACAGCACCAGCAGGGCCATTGATAGGGATTCTGTGAAGCGGTTCAGGCCTTAGCTGAGGGGTCAGGACGGCCTGTCCTCAATCCCAGCACAGGTCAGGACCCCTGCAGGTGCCCAGAGGGTATGGGGGCGACCATGGGGCTACCAGCACTGTTGTGGGCATTTCTGCAGGTGCTCTTGCTGGCTCTGCTGGGCAAGCCTCTTTGGCTGGAGGTCAGATTTCCTTCTGATTTGAGCACCTCCTGCCCCCACCGTGGCCCTGTCACTCAGGGCCTCAGAGGTAAAGGGAGGCTGGAGGCGGGACCCCTGTCCTGGAGGTGGGGGAATCTGTCATTCCAGGAGACACCCTGAGTCTTCACCAGCTCCTCACCCCATGGGCAGGAATGTTCCTTCAAGATGGGCATGACGGGCTGTGGTCTGCAGTTTGGAGGGAGCCCTGGAGGCATCTGCTGCTGTGAGACCTCCAGGGAGGCAGATCCGGAAGGGAGGCTGAGGGCCTTCTGAGAGCTGACGCCATGTTGGCGAGTGCTGTCTTGAGTGTCTTTGCTCCCAGACATTGCTGGCGGGTCCTTCTAGCCTGCGCTCCAGGATGGACAGGGGGCTTAGGGGAGCCCTCTGGGTCCAAGGCTGGGAGGGCCCTGCTTGGGGCTCCCATGGCCCCTGCCCTCTGCCATCCCTGTCTGGCCTCACTGTGCAGCTGTGCCTGTGTGCCCTCTGCCTGTCTGGCCCATGGGCACACCCACAGGGCAGGGCCATGACTATCTCCTCTGGGGCTTAGTACAGACCCTGGGAGTGTTTGCTGTGTTGTGGGTGGTCCCTGAGCCTGTGCTTGTGCCACACACAGTGAGGAACATACCCCACCCCACCTGCAGGAGCCCCACATTCAGGTGGGATGATGGACATGGGAACTGCATGGAAAGGTAGGACCGAGGGCTACCAGAGCACAGAGGTGGGTGTGGAGTCAGGAGCCTTCCAGGGGCCCTGAGCTGAGTTTTCAGGGCAGCATCCTAGAACCAGGAAAGAAGTGGGAGGGCTCCCAGCTGAGGGAGCAGCCCATGAGAAGGCCTGGGGGTAATGACAGTAAGGTGCATTCTGGGGACAGGCAGTCCCTCTGCTGTTGCTGTGTACTGCTGCTTCAGTAAAAGTTGTTGTTAACACCACCGGCTCACCCTTAAATTCTTTCCTGGACAAAGCCAAGAACCCTTCCAGGCTAAGCCCCGATCTTGGGACTTACCTATATGTTGTGCACTATGGCAGCACTTACCCAGCATTGATCTTTAACTTAAAACGTTCTAAGCTTCCTGTGGAGTATCAATAACTTCATTTTGCAGAAGAGGAGAAACTGAGGCTCAAATACAGCTGGGAAGCAGTAAAACAAGGATTAAAAACCAGAACCCATGTTCTTATTTTGATTTAAACATTATCAGGCCACCTCACAACGGAGATACAGCTGTTGTATTCTTGGCTACAAAGTCACCTATAGTCTATCCCTGGAACCAAAGCACAAGAACTTCAAAGCAGAAGTTGTGCCACTGTGCCTGGCTATTTTTTCCCCCATTTATTTATTTTATTGCATTTCAGGTTTTGGGGTACATGTGAAGAACATGCAAGATTGTTGCATAGGTACACACGTGGCAGTGTGATTTGCTGCCTTCCTCCCCATCACCTACATCTGGCATCTCTCCCCCTGCTATCTCTCCCCAGCTCCCCACCCCCACCGTCCCTCCCCTATTTCCCCCCAACTGACCCCAGTGTGTAGTGCTCCCCTCCCTGTGTCCATGTGTTCTCATTGTTCAACACCCACCTATGAGTGAGAACATGCGGTGTTTGATCTTCTGCTCTTCTGTCAGTTTGCTGAGAATGATGGTTTCCAGGTTCTTCCATGTCCCTACGAAGGACACAAACTCATCGTTTTTGATGGCTGCATAATATTCCATGGCGTATATGTGCCATATTTTCCCTGTCCAGTCTATCGTCGATGGGCATTTGGGTTGGTTCCAGGTCTTTGCTATTGTAAACAGTGCTGCAATGAACATTCGTGTGCATGTGTCCTTATAGTAGAACAATTTGTAATCCTTTGGATATATACCCAGTAATAGGATTGCTGGGTCAAATGGAATTTCTATTTCTAGGTCCTTGAGGAATCGCCACACTGTCTTCCATAATGGTTGAACTAATTTACACTCCCACCAACAGTGAAAAAGTGTTCCTATTTCTCCACATCCTCTCCAGCATCTGTTGTCTCCTGATTTTATAATGATCGCCATTCTAACTGGCGTCAGATGGTATCTCAATGTAGTTTTGATTTGCATTTCTCTGATGACCAGTGATGATGAGCATTTTTTCATATGTTTGTTGGCCTCATGTATGTCTTCTTTTGTAAAGTGTCTGTTCATATCCTTTGTCCACTTTTGAATGGGCTTTAGTTTTTTTCTTGTAAATCTGTTTTAGTTCTTTGTAAATTCTGGATATCAGCCCTTTGTCAGATGGGTAAACTGCAAAAAATTTTTGCCATTCTGTTGGTTGCCTATTTTTTTTTTTTTAAGAGAGAGATGGGGGTCTTGCTTTGTTGCCCAGGCTGGTCTTGAACTCCTGGCCTCTGGCAATCCTCCTGCCTCAGCCTTCCCAGAAATATATGTGCAATTAACAATTAAGTTCTGAATGCCTGCATTTCTGTTTCTTCAGAGTTGATGACGGGTGTGGGACTTACCCAGCATGTTTGTCAGCATTTATCCCCACCCCCAACACTGTGTGGGTGATGCAGGGACCTCCCTGAGCACAGCAACAGCAGAAGTACAAGTCCCTGGAAAAAGCAACAAAGTTTTAAGGGACTTGGGCCTGAGAATGATGGTCCAGCATGTGTTCACAGAAGGTGTGTTTATGTTTCCTCTGTGGACCCTGACTTTTCACTTAGATCTAATGCTGAGTCCTAGAAATTAATTCTGCTCGTTTTCCACTGCCAAGTGTTCTTATGCACAGATGAAAAATGAAGTAATAGCTGTGCATGTGTTGGCTCTGTTTGTAGACCTTTGGAAACAGCTAAATGATTCGAGTTCTATATCATTGTTACCAGATACTTCAAAGAGCACATCAGTTCATTCCCGTGACAGTTTGATCCTTTTCATTGAATGTATGGAATCAGTGAAGATTTTGAAGTTCCTTCTGCCGCTGGTGAAACCATAATGTCATGAATTCAATTGAAAACAGCATAAAAGGCTACATTATTTGTTCTTGTAGTTGTGATACGAACACAATTTTTGGTGAAGCTAGTGTCATGGTAAAAACAACGTTCTTTTTAAATTAAGTACAGAAGTGTGCTTGAGGTTACTTGTTGGCCCATTGAAACAAGCTGTGATAATTTATCAACCTCACAGGAGCTGAAGTTGTCAAAATTTACAGCCATTATGTGTGTACCCAGTATAACTTGAAATAAACACTTTTGCAATGACATTAACATTAAATATGAAAAAACACTTGCTTTTTTTTCCAAAGAGTAGCACTCACCTTCTCCATTTTCCTCATTATCAATCAGATTTGATAAATGTTGGAGCTTCTGAACAATTACTTCATAAATCAGCTTAAGTGTCTTATGATGGTACTAAAATTTTGTAAACACATTGTTTAGATTTTGGATGCAGTTATATAAAATCAGTTGGAAATCTTTAATTGAAGCAGTCAATGAATAGAAGCCCCCAAATGTCAGTTATTAATGTTGTTAGCAGATTGTAATTATTGAAAACAAAGCCTGCTAAGCAGGAAGACATTGAAATTTTCTTCTAGGAGAACAAGGGAGGGAATGAACATATTACATTGTGAAGCTCAGTGTACAAGATTTTATTTAGAAATTCTTAAAATTTCGGTATATCTTGGCATATGGGAAGAATCTTTAAATGAAGCTCCTTTGTTTAATTGGATAAGTGTATGAGGAGTGAAATGGAATCAGGTGGAGAAGGCCTAGAATTTTATGGCATCTAAGTTTGGTAGGACATTTAAAAGAATCATGAATAGAGGTGATGCATTGGACATGTTTTGTTGTGGGAAAAAAAAAAAAAAGTCAAAAAAAGGCACCCTGAATAGATGCAAAAGGCAGTCTCTATGACAATGTTTCTGCTGAAATATTTATGTATTTCAATGCAAAAATATTAGAATTGAAAATGTTCTCCATTTAACAGAATTTACTCTGAGCTTACCAGCCACCTCAATTCCCGTAGAGATAATAGTTTCTAAATTTAAAATGTCATGCCCTTTTGAAAAGAATCAGTTGCAATGTTAACAATTTAGAACTTTTAAATCATAAAATGCAATTTGAAGACAATTACATGCAATTTTATGAAAAATTTAAAATAATACAGTCACATTCTTCTGAAAATTGCCACTGACACAGCATTAGGATAGATGTGTGAAGGAAAATGGCTGAAGAAGGTAGTTGTGTACCAAAAGTAAGTCTTTTATGAGATGGGGTCTCGCTCTGTCGCCCAGGCTGGAGTGCAGTGGTGCAATCTCGGCTCACTGCAACCTCTGCTTCCCGGATTCAAGTGATTCTCCTTCCTCAGCCTCCCGAGTAGCTGGGACTACAGGCACATGCCACCAAACCCAGCTAATTTTTGTATTTTAAGTAGAGATGGGGTTTCACTATGTTGGCCAGGCTGGTCTCAAACTCCTGACCCCAGGTGATCCGCCTGCCTCGGCCTCCCAAAGTGCTGGGATTACAGGCATGAGCCACTGTGCCTGGTCTATTTTTCCTTTTTAATGTTTTAAATGTGTAATGGTTTAAATAATTTAAACATTTTGCTTTAATATACATAGATATGTCATATTTTCATATTTTTAATTAAAAATTTATTTAAAAAATAGCTTTTGAATAAAATTATTTTAGGCCCACCAACATAATAAACCAATTTATTGGTCAATAAATGCACGCATAATTTACATTATATAAATATGTATATATAAATCATTTACTGTCTATGTATATATAATTTAAATTAAAACAACACCTCAAATGTTTAACTGCTGCATCAGAAGGAAATGGAGGCCCCACGGTGATTAAATAACCTGTCCAAGGCCTTATGATTGATAAGTGGTATAACATTTTGGTATTTTACTGAGTGCTTTCTTATTTTGTATTATCAAATCTTTAAAAAATATTATTGGCCAGGCACTGTGGCTCATGTCTGTAATCCCAGCACTTTGGGAGGCTGAGATGGGTGGATCATGAGGTCAGGAGATCAAGACCATCCTGGCCAACACAGTGAAACCCCGTCTCTACTAAAAATACAAAAATTAGCTGGGCATAGTGACGCGTGCCTGTAATCCCAGCTACCTGGGAGGCTGAAGCAGGAGAATCGCTTGAACCAGGGAGTCGGAGGTTGCAGTGAGCTGAGATCGCGCCATTGCACTCCAGCCTGGCAACAGAGTGAGATTCTATCTCAAAAAATATATACATAATTAATACAATTTTACTAACGTAGCTAAGAGCCCCATTCCTCTCTCTGTCCTTCCCAAATTTCTATCATTTTAAAATATGCTTTTCTCTATTGTTTTCAAATTAAATATTGAGTAAAATCAAAATAATATTATAAAATATCTTTGGAGCACGAAGGTAAGCTGTTCACTGCACACCCTGGCCATGAGCATGACCGCAGGAGTTGATGTTACCCCTGCGGCCCCTGCACACCACACTTTATACTTACGGATAATGTAAATCCTATCTATCCTATCCATCTTCCCCCTTTCCAGAAGCATTTTGTACTCACCATTCTCCGAATCGGCCCCCTGAGTTCTACTGCAGGCGCTGATCTGTCTACAATGGAGTGCTTGGCTTTGCATGTTTGTGGTGTGCACATTTGTGTTTCTCACGTGTGCCTGTGTGTAGCCGCCTCCTGTGGTGTGTGGAGGGAGTCTCAAAGCCGCTCTGGCCACACAGTTGCGTTCCCCAGGACCAGCATGCTGTACTGGGCTGTGGTTCGTGCACCTCCGCTCACCAGTTCCAGGGTTCCATGACACGACTGTGGCAGAACTGAACACGTCTTTCTCCATGGAGGGACACGGACCAAGTCCAGGTCTGTTTGAGTTGGGTTCTTCTTGGGAGCAGCGTGCCCGTGGCCACTTGTAGGAAGCTTCCTGTAGGATGTACCCCCGAGTGTCCGAGTGCCGTGTGACCCTGTGTGTGTTGTGAGCGTCGCTAGCCCACGCCAGCCTGTTTTCCAGCAGAGCACAGAGGCCACTGTTGTTGTGAGTCCTACTCAACGCTTGATGTCATCACATCTTACTTTTCTTCAGAGTTAGTTGGCGTGAAATGACATATTACTGCTTTAACTTGTATTCTCATTCTTTTTAATGAAGCAGTATTTTTTCAATGTCCACTGTTTGTTCCGCTGAGTCCTTCCTCTCTCCCTCCCTCCCACTCTTTCTTTCCCTTCCTTCCTTCCTTCCTTCTCTCTTTCTTTCTTTTTCTTTCTCTCTCTCTCTTTCTCTCTTTCTCCTTTTCTTTCTTTCTTCTTTCTCTTCTTCTTTCTTTCTCTTTACTTCTTCCTTTCCTTCCCTTCCCTTTCCCTTTCTGAACTCTAGCTCTGTCATCCAGGCTGGAGTGCAGTGGCACGATCTTGGCTCACTGCAACCTCCACCTCCCGGATTCAAGTAATTCTGCTTCGGCCTCCCGAGTAGCTGGGATTATAGATGCCTGCCAGCACACCCAGCTAATTTTGGTATTTTTAGTAGAGATGAGGTTTCGCCATGTTGGCCAGGCCTGATGAGTCTTTCTAAAACACAGCTCTGTTCCCATCCTGTCCTCCCCATCTCCCCAGTGGCTCCCAATTGTTTCATAAATGTATCCCCAGCATTAGGGGATCCCTTTCCATTCAGACTCCCGTGTGACTCCTCTCCTTACACCTCAGAAGAGTATTATGGCCACTTCACTGGCCATTTCCATGTGCTGTGCTCTCTCTCTTTCCTCCAGGCCTTTGCCCGTGGTGTTCACTCTTCCAGAAACACCTTTCCTCAGGACCTCCCCTGCACCCCTTCAGTCTCAGCTCAGGACTCACCTTGTCCAGGAAGCTTTCCCTGAGCCTCCCTTGACTCTCCCCCTGGCTGAGGTAGCTCCCTGTGTTATGAGGAGCTGCTTCTCTGTGTCCCACCCACCTCTGGACTGAGCTCATGGGTGTGGGACCCCATCTGACTCACCCATGGAGGCCAAGGTGGTTCCCCAGCAGACAGGCAGGGAGCCATTCTTCACATTTTAATGTGATTTTGCAGTTTTGCTGAGGCAGGTTCTGAAGCTTTGAGTGACCACCCACTTTTTAAGTGGACAAGATATAAAATGGGGCCAGCGACCTCCAGCATCAGGTGGCCAGTGGCCAGGCTGGGGGTCCTGCCAAGCTGCGGGAACCACCCCCTCTCCCTGATTCCTGGGTTCTCACCACGCCCTCGGACTTGGTGAGGTCCAGTTCTTCTCTGCTTCCCCAACACTTCCAAACTCTCCCTTCTGGCTTCCCAGTGTGGGCCATCACTGCTGGGCTCCCTTGAGGACACAGTCCATGTCCATCTGGTTCACAGTTGTCTTCTGATGCCTGCCTCATGCCAGAGACACAGTCAGTGCTCAAGCAACATGTGCTGCAGGCTTTACACAAGCTCCCTCGATATTGGTGATTCAGAGAGAAAGTTAAAGCGCACTCCCTCTCCCCACCTTCATCGAAAACAGTGAGCCCTCACCAGGCGGATCCTAACAGAGGCGTGGGTGTTGATAGACCTTGGCAGATTCCCCCAGCTGGGGATGGAGATGTGTGAAGCCCGGGGAGAGGGGACTGCACTGGGAGCCCATAGGTGGAGGAGGGGTGTCAGTGGATGCACAATCAGAAATCCTCTCCCCACCACAGCTCCTTTTCCTCAGCAACCAGGACTGTTTACCTGAACTTCTCCCAGGTGCCCCTGCAAGCAGAGAGGGTGTCCAGGAGATCCAGCCTCCCCGTGTATCCACCTGCAGGGTTGGAACTCTGAAGAAGCTGTGCCTGTGCACATTCCCCCCAGCTCCATCACTCACCACCAGAGAGGAGCAACAAAAGGAAGCCCTGGAGATCCAGAGTGAAGACGTTTCATCACGGCCCCCTGCATGCCAGCTCACATCTTATTGAAAAATTCTAATTGTCTCGGAAGGCTCATTTCCATTTGTGGTGCAAATGGAGCCTGTCCTCAAGGGGATGGATGTGCTCACAGCCGGTGCAAAGTGAGATGTTCCCCAGGCTGGCAGCACAACATGCTGCTTGGCACTGGTGGGCTTCACAGTTGTGGACACAAAGAGCAGCCACAGGGCTGGGGAGGAGCCTCCTGTTCATGGGGGTGAGCAGGGAGGCAGGAAGGAGACCTCGAGGTGCACACAACCTCTGAGTTTCTGCAAAGGACTCCCCAACCAGGCCTCACCAATCTGCGACAGGGACTGAGCCATCACACCCTGGCTCAGGCAACACACACACACACACACACACACACACACACAAACATACACACATACACACACTCCCCCCATAAACAAGCACACATATGCACACACATACATGCATGCACACACATGCACACACAATTCACACATGCACACCAACATGTGCACATACATGTACACACAAACACACGTGCACACACATGTGCACACAAACATGCACACATGTACACACATGCATGCGTATGCACACATAAGAACTCACATGCACGTAGACACAAACACATGTATGCATACACATACATATACACATACATTATACAGCGATTCATATGCACATGCACATATATGCACACACATGTGCACACATACACATACATGCACACAAACATACATATACACAGGTACATGCACATGCATACATACATATGCACACACATATGGTGCCCTACGATTCTGGGCAGAAGAAGGCAGGTGCCCTTGAGAGTGGCTCAGCTGCAGCTGTGGTCATCCTCCAGGCTGGTGGTTCCCTGACCTGGCTGAGCCTCAGAATCACCTGGAGCTTTTAACAAAGGTGAAGCGTCTCCAGCACTCCATCTGAGATTCTGACTCACAGGGCCTGGGGCAGGTCCAGGGATCTCGGTTTGCTCCATCTCTCTGAGCTTTTGACCCCTCTACCTCCAGACAGTGAAAGCCTTTAAGGCATAGCTCAAATAGCCTCTCTACTGTTGGGCCCTCCTTGACCCTCAGGAAGGTTAATTGTCCTCTCTTCTGGATTCCCATGGTTTCTTTTTCATTTTCCTACACAGCATTTGTCTTAGAGTCCTCTGTGTGTGCCTTTCCCCAGGCTGTGAGCTCCGCAAGGGCACTGTTGTGTCAGATTCCCGTCTGATGCTAGCAGGGCTTCCTGACCTTCAGAGTGTGGGTCACTCTTGATCTGAACCCACCTTCACAGCTCTAAGGGAGTCAGTCCGGCTCCTGCCTAGTTATTTCTGCCAGCTTTTATGCCTCACTGGCTCTGTGCTTCTAGCATCTACACCGAATGCTTAGATTTTAACAGAGCTAGTTTGGGCACAGAGTTTCCAGAAACTCCCCACATCCAAGTATTTGTGAAGGATTTGAAGGCTGGGGGTTGGTGGGAGGGGTCACATTGCGAGCTCCAGTGTCCGCCATCTTGCTCCCCGAAGCCTCCTTTCCTGGTTCCCTCCTGGTGCAGCTTGGAAATTCTTCCTCTTGTCTCACACAGAGAAGTTCCGCCAATCTTCAGGGCACCGAGAGCTCAGATTCTGCCCCAGGAATCTCTTCTGAAAAAACGCAAAGGAATTCTGGTGACTGGATTCGATCCACTTGTCTGCTTTGCAGGAGGTAGAAGCACGTATCAGTGCCCACTAGGAGTATCCTGCTCAGCATGAAGTGCAACCCATTTAGGGAGAAGAGGAGTCGAAGATGTTTCCTTGAGGGAATTCACAATCACAGAAAGATACCAGGAGGAGGCTGAGAGGGGATGGCAACCCGTGCTAGAGAGGGTAAGATAGTTGCTCTGGAAGTGTCTCAGAGTGGCCACAGCCTGCACACACAGGAGCAAACCCAGCTAAGATCCGCCGACACCCAGCTCACCTGCAGATGCCTCATCAGGTAAACCAGTGCTTATACTGTTCATACCCTACTGAGTTTTGGGTTATAACACACTAGCAGCTAACTGTTACAGCCCCTTTTCCTGTTTAGTTTTCTTTCAACTGAGAAGATATACTATTGTGACATTTTAGAATCCATTGTGTTGAAGCCCCTTCCAGTCCCTCGTGAGAATACCCTGTGCCTTCATCCTGAGTGGCCGCTTGGTTAGCCAGGGGACTTTGGTGTCTGGGACCGTGCCCCCTCATCTCTGTGCTCACAGCACATAGTGGGATTCACTTGATCTCTGCTCAGTCAGTGAGCATTGGGCCTGAGCAACTCATTTTCACCTCTAATTTAATTACCGACTGATTCTGTCTTGATGGCAGAAAGGTCTCTGTGAAATGCAATTACTTCCTTGTACCCAAGCATTTTGATTGTCTAATGATTGTCTCCAACAGGAGCCAAGCATCCATCCTGCTTTTAATTAAAGTGATCTGTTAGAGAGGGAGCCAGCCTGCCTCCCGGCCCAGCCAACTTCAGCCACACCTTGGGGAGAGAGCTCTTCTATGCCCTGGATGCAGGCTTCTGGATCCGAGACCCTGCATGGTATTTATGAGCCATGATATCCTGGAATGGAGATCCCAAGGAGATGCGTCAGCTTGATCACCCTGTCTCTAACACGCCATTTGCTTCCTTTACAAATGTGCTGCTCTCACCAAGCTCTTGCTCCCCCAACTCACAAGTCGGGGGACCCCTCTCGTGGCATTAAGAGCAGGAGCAGAGAGCAGGATCACACCTGGGTCAAGAGCACTGGCACTGGGGTCAGAGCTTAGTTTCTTGCCTTGGCCTTTCACAACTCTGCATCATGGAAAAGTTGTCAATTTCCCAGCCACAGTTTCTTCATCTGTAACATGGGGATGCTGGCACAAGTCTGCAATTTCTTAGCCATACCCTCAGGGCAGCTAGTTTCCACATTTCAGCCTTTTTCTTTTGAATATTGCAGGTAATGCAGTGTGTATTACAATTATTAGCCTTGGCAGCAGGGTCTGGGGTAAATACCCCCAAAAGGAATTGGATATTTTAGTATCAAAAGGTGACTATGCAAATGAAAGCAGTAATCAAATATTATAAATGGCCTCATGAGAATTCATGATGGATACTCGTGCCCAATGACCTGTAGAAACTCTTTTGGATTTTAGAACTCTTTGGACTTTGGAGTTACAGAGTGAGGTAATGGATGCACGCGTAATTCAGCAGGTTTTCGTGAGGGTTAAATGAGACCCTGTGTGCATCTTGTTAAGCACAGCGCCAGGCACACCGTCAGCATTCAATAAATGGTCACTTCCACTTATCCATTCACTCCGAATGCCCGTGGATGAGGTGGGGATTCATGCTGGTGAGGATCTGTAGAGATACAGAAACCACTCCCCTCCAGAGTGCATGGGTTTGGGACAGAGGAAAAGGCCACAGACGCCAGTAACTACCCCAGCAAGAGGAACTGCAGACGCCAGCTTTTCACAGAAGACAGAATCAAATGGCTGGTGGACGTTTGCACAGACACACATCCTCGCTGGCAACCAAAAGAAACCAAATGAAAACACGATGAGATATTTTTGCAGCTATCAGTTTTGCAAAAGCTTTACATATTGCTAAGGTCTAGGACTAGTAATGGTATTAGTAAATAGCTGCTCTTATTTGCTTGGTGAGAATGGAAATCAATCCCATAGTGCATGAGTCCATTTTCATTGCTGATAAAGACATACCTGAGACTGGACAATTTACAGAAGAGGTGTAATTGGACTCACAGTTCCGTGTGGCTGGGGGAGCCTCAAAATCACGGTGGAAGGCAAGGAAGAGCAAGTCACATTTTAAGTGGATGGTGGCAGGCAAGGAGAGGAGCTTGTGCAGGAAAACTCCCCCTTATAATAACCAGCAGATCTCGTGAGACTTAACCCACTATCACAAGAACAGCACAAGAAAGACCTGCCCCCATGATTCAATTACCTTCCACTGGGTCCCTCTCACAACATGTGGGAAATCAAGATGAGATTTGGGTGGGGACACAGCCAAACTGTATCACATAGATACAGCTGTTTTGTTTTTTGATAACAGTTTTACTTTACATAAAAACTCAACATGTATTTTCTTCCTTTCTTTTCTTTCTTTCCTTCCTTCCTTCCCTCTCTTTTTTCTCTTTCTTTCTTTCTTTCTTTCTTTCTTCTCTCTCTCTCTCTCTTTTTGAGACAGGGTCTTGTTCTGTCATTCAGGCTGGAGTGCAGTGGCACGATCTTGGCTCACTGCCACCTCTGCCTCTCAATCTCAAGTGATCCTCCCACCTCAGCCTCCCTAGCAGCTGGGACTACTGATGTGTGCCACCACGTCACACTAATTTTAAAAATTATTTTGTAGAGACAGGGTTTCACCATGTTGCCTAGGCTGGTCTCCAGCTCCTGGACTCAAGTGATCTACCCACTTTGGCATCCCAAAGTTCTGGGATTGCAGGCGTGAGCCACTGTACCTGGCAGTACATATTTTTGACTCTGCAGCCCTACTTCTGGGACTCTGCCTGGTAGAAACAGTAGCCAAAGATTGTGGGAATGTGTGTTCCCGGCCAGCAATTGCAGCATTGTTTATAATTCCAAAATATTTATTGATAAGGGGATGGGTACAGATACTTAGCTACATTCATATTATGGGCACTACACAGATTTTAGAAAGAATAAGGTAGATTTGCACTAGAATGAAGTAACATGAACCCAGTCTTCTCATCTGTAAAATGAGTGCTCTCCTACCTCATAGGGTCATATGAAGAGTGGATAAAAGACTGCAAAGCATTTGACACAGTGCCTGACTCGAAAATAATCAATAGATGTCAGCTGTTGCTGCTTTTAAAAAATCATGAACTTGTAGGTGCTGGCTTCAGTGAAAGCTCACTCCCTGTTGGGTCCTCTCTATTTGCTACTGTTAGCTGTTACAAAGTTGCCTGGAGAAGGAACAGGACCAGGCAGATATTTGGAAGGCATGAATTCCATTCTGGGCTCTGTGATCAACTTCTTGATTTCCAAGCCGCTCAACCTCCCTGAATCCTGGCTTCCTTGTCTGTCAGTCAGCTCAGGCTAAGCTCTGCTGCAGTAACAAACATCCCTTAAGGTCTCGCTCCCATCACACATTCATCAGGAGTGGCTCTGGCTGTGCCCTCTGAGACCCAGGCTGTGGAGCAACCCGATCTAGGACATTGCTGGTGTCGAGGGAAAAGAGAGAGAGCAGAACCATGCAATGGCTCTTAATGCTTCTTTGGGAAGTGGGACATATCGGCGCTGCTCAGATCTTCATGGCCAAAACGAGTCACCTGGCCAAGCCCAGTGTCAGTGGAAAAGATGTGGGAAGCACTATGAAAGCCTGACTCTAACACCACGTACCACACCCAGTGGGTAAAAGTGAGTACAGTCGCCCCTTAGTGTATACAGGAGGTTGCTTCTGGGATATGCCCCTCTGATCCCTGCTACCTCAGATACCAAAATCCCACAATGCTCAAGTCCCTTATAGAAAATGCTGTAGTGTCTGCATTTAACCAATGCATATTCTCCCATGTATGCATGTATGTATGTACATATGTATGTGTGCACACATGTATGCATGTACATACATATGTATGTATGTTTGTTTGTTTTTGAGATGGAGTCTTGTGCTGTTGCCCAGGCTGGAGCACAGTGGTGTGATCTTGGCTCACTACAGCCTCCGCCTTCCGGATTCAAGGGATTCTCTTGCCTCAGCCTCCCAAATAGCTGGAATTACAGGTGCCCACTACAGCTAATTTTTTTGTATATTTAGTAGAGACGGGGTTTCACTGTGATGGCCAGGCTAGTCTCACACTCCTGACCTCAAGTGAACCACCTGCCTTGGCCTCCCAAAGTGCTGGGATTACAGGCATGAGCCACCATGTCAGGCGCTCTCCAATATATTTAAAATCACCTCCGGATTACTTATAATACCCAATGCAATGTAAATGCTACATAAATAGTTGTTATACTGTATTTTTTGTATTGTTATTTTTATTTATTTATTCTTAAATACTTTTGATTTGTGGCAGGTTGAATGCACGCATGCAGAATTTGCAGATACAGGCGGGCAGGCCAGTGACCACTCTCCAGTGATTGCTGTGAGCACCGCGTAATGCATGCCCAGTTCCCAGCAGAGCTCCTGTCACCTGCAGGATGCTGCGGCATTTCTTCTCTCCCTCCTCCCCTTCTTCCTCATGTCCTTCCTGCTTTTGATGGTCAATGCCAATCTTTGCAGAATGCACAAATTTCAAGTTAATGAGAACCAGATATTCACATCTTTGAAGATGCTTCTTACCTTGGTTTAGAGGAGGATTTGAAAATCTCCCGTTAACACTTTTTTGATTCTGATGATACAGGAAATAGTTACAAACATCATGCATTTACTCGTGGGCTGGGAGCTCAGGGGATCTCTGAGGGAGAGGAGGGGCTGGCCACAGGACTCGGGGCTGTGGTGTGGCCTGAGGCCTGCGGGAAGGCGCTCCTGACAGCTCTGGGGGCTCCTCGGCCCCTTGGATTCCCTGGTGGGCCGAATCACAAGGGTCCTCACAAGCAGGGGGCAGGAGGGTTCGAGGCAGAGAGGAGATGAGATGATGGAGGTGGATGGTGTGGGTCATGAGCCAGCTTCACAGGTGGCCCCCGGAGCTGGACCAGGTAAGGAAATGGGTTTTCCTCTGCAGACCCCAGAAGGAACGCGGCCACTTTGGACTTCTGTCCCCCAGGATGGCAGGACAGCGAATCTGCCCTGTTTGACACCTCTCTGTTTGTAGTAAGCTGTCACCTCAGCCATAGAACGGGTCCAGGAAGGTCCAGCCAGAGGCAAGTCGGGGGATGCTGGGTGCGCCAGGACCTCAGTGGAGCCAGGTGTGAGCCCAGCCCTCACAGGCCTCGGGGAGGTCACTGTCCATGTGGAAGACTATGAGCTGGCAGGAGAGCCAGGGGCCTGTGCAGGAGCCCTACTGGTGGCCAGCTGGGAGAAGGGTAAGTCCAGAGTGGCTGGACCAATGCTCCTGGGTGCAGCCTCAAACCCCAAAGGCACATAGCATCACCTGCCTGTGTCTGACTCCATCTCCCAATGCCCACCGTCCCAGACTGTCACCCGCCTGTGTCTTGCAACTTCTGCTCATGCCCACCCTCCTGGACCATCACCCGCCTGTGTCTGGCACCTTCTCCCGATGCCCACCCTCCTGGACCATCACCCGCCTGTGTTTTGCACCCTCTGCCAATGTCACCCTAGGCTCTACTCACTCCTGTTGGGAGATGCAGCACCTCCCACTGGGGCCCTCCCCACCCCTGCAGGGGTGCCCACCTAAAGGCAGTTTGGCTCCCTCCTCTGTGCTATTCCCCAGGCCTTTGAGCCCACTCTGGCCCAGGCGTCTCACCCCTGTGGGTTCTGCTGCCGCTGCCTCCCCTTTAGCCCCCTGCCTTCCTGCTGCCCTGCTCCCCACTGTACTGTGCTCTCCAGCCCCTCTCAGGGCTCTTCCTTTCTCCTGGGCTGGGTCTCCCCCGGCAGACCCTTCCTCACTTGTCATCCTGCACTGATACGGGCTGTCCTATGGGTGTCTGTCTTCACTCGCTGTCAGCTCCTTGGTGACAGTGCTCGACCATCTCGGGTTACCCTCGTCACTCCTGCACAGAGTCGAGCTCCATGAATGTCCGTTGAGTTAAGGAATGGATGAGCGAAGGAGCAGATTCCTGGATGCCCCTCACACTTTATCTATCTGTGAATCCCATTTGTTGTTCAAGTCCAGGGATCACCGCCTCTAGAGATCCCTCCGTGATTGCTCCCAGGGCTTTGTGAGGTGCTCCTGTAGTCCTCGAGATCCCCCTCGGATGTTGTGCACTTGCCTGAGGATCTTCTCTGCTTCCCTGCCTTGAGGGCAGCATCAGCTTTGGTCCCTGTCGTTGTGTCTGCCCTGCTCAGGGCAGCCACATAGCAGGTGCTTCAGGTGTATTTACGAGGTAATTGGTTATTCATTAGACTCATACTTAGAGAGTGTCTGGGGTACAGCTGTGACCACAGAGGACTACCCCTGAGGACCTCTCTCTCTCAGGGGTGAGTGACTCCCAGAGTGTGACATCAGCAGACACTGTCCAAACAGAGACAGGGCTTCTGTTTTGTCACTGTCTGGTTGTAAAAGCTGCATTTTGATATATTTCCACCGGCTAAATATTTAAGATAAAATTAATCTGCCAGCTCTGCATCTAAGTGACTGTCAAGGTTTAAAGAATGCTATTTAATAGACAGTGGCAGTCGGAGCCACAGTGTTTGCCAGGAGCAAGTGATTCTCCCCGGAAGTCCCCGTGCTGCCCTCTGAAAGCCTCCCTCGGGTCCACCCTGGCAGCCCCTGAGAGGCCAGCGAAGCTCTGGCCTCCTTTCCTGCGTGTTACCAAGGAAATGGACTGACCTTTGCTCCCCTTGCCTTAGTCCAGTTCTTCCCGCCACCCACACAGGGAGCAGTCTCGGGAGTGGCCATCACGACCTAGAAACAGCCCTGGATCTCCTCCCCCTCTTCATCTCCTCTCTTCCAAGCGTTTCTTTCTGCCTTTGAAGTCAGCGCAGTTTTGAACTAGACTTTGAGATGCTTCCAAGGAACAGGCAAATCAAGCAAATTTCAATATCCTCTTTCTACAGTTTTTCAAAACCAAATCCTTAAAGGAGTGCTAACTTTAGTTCTCCTCATGAGGTGACAGAACTACTGTCACCAGAGTCACCAGAAGGGGTTCAGCCTCAGCAAGGACATCAGTCCAGGCAGTTGTGCCCAAGCTTTGGCTGAAATAAAGGAAATAGGGCCTGAAGACAGGCTTTGGCAAAACAGCAGGACTTGCTCTTCTGAACGGAGCCCTGGCTGGAAGACCTGTCCAGCAACCCGAGGACTCAGTTTCCCCACTCTCAAGGTTGGTGGATGAGATGATCTTGAGGGCCTCTCCTACCCTGACAGTCTACGATGTATGGCTCCCATAAAAGAAGTGGTTGAACTGAATTGGGTTTGATTGTATTACAGTCAGGGACTCCAGGAATAGGCAGGAAAGATCCTGCGCTCCTTCCCAGTGAGGAACCCAAGAGAGTTGGCAGTGCCAAGACAAGTAGGCTCGCTTGCTAACGGGAGCTCTAGTCCAGCAGAAGTTAGCCTTAAAAGGCCTAAGCAGTCTTAAGCCAACACTGGCTGAGGGGTTTCCTTCACCTAATTGCCCCTAAACCAACACTAAGAGATGGGGACACACCCTGCCGTTGTTTCTGACAGTTCAAGGCTGCATCCCCTGCTTAAGTTTGTCCCTGGGAAATTTCAAGGCTGCCAGAAGAATTTACTGTCTGTTCTAGCCTAAGAGAGGGCCTCCGTGTCCCAGCTGTGGTGGTGGGGACAGGTGCCTGGCTTTGATGAGTCCTAGGTAGCAAGCCTGATGGCCTAAGCACACTGACCACCCCTCCTGCTTTTGTAATCTCCCCTTCCCCGACTGCTGGAGCCTCACACGCTCCCTCTCCTGCTCCCTCATTCTCCCTTTAAAACGCTTGGTCAGCTCTGCATGAGCTCAATTTGCAGTGGACTCTGTTCCCTGCTGCAGTGGACTGAGACCTGCCCTCATTGTCTTTAGCTAGTGACTGGCATTGTTTAATCTCTCACAGGGCTCAGGGAGACTTCTCAGAGAAGGGGGCTTTTGCACTGGGCCTGGGGTTGCTGGTGGGTGGCAGGTTCGAGTCCTGTTAATGGAGGCTGTGCCCAGTTTCCTAATGAAGCACTGGTTTTCCTAAGCAATGAAGCCCTTGCCTCCCCAGGATGGAAACTCACCCCTTTTTCTAGATCTGCTTGTAAATTCACATTTTTTCAAGGCTAGAAAGATTTTCAAACTCACTAGGGTCAACCATCCTCCAGGCCCAGCCATCTTGGTCTTCGTTTTGTTATTTCTTCCTTCCCTTATAAACACAGGCAGGGTGATTCTCCCATGTCCATGTAGTGTCAGGGTCATCATCTGGGACCCAGTTATTTCCCAAGCGAGCAGCAGGGAGACACTGTTACGGAAGCCTTGGACCTCTGTTGTTTTTGCTTGTCCACCTATTTTCCCCCTTCTGGTAACAGGATGCCTTTCTTTGGGACCCATAATTCCCACTCCCCATAGTTCAGGTAGGGATGACCCCATTCCAACTTCAGAATGAGCAAGACATTCAGGACTGGCCAATCAGAGGCCAGGGCAGTTGGCTCAGGGGAGGGCACATGACTCCAGAACTGGCCAATCAGAGGCCACAGTAACTAGCTGAGAGAAGGGCATGTGACTCCAGAACTGGATAATCAGACTTCTTGGTAATTGGCTGACAGAAGGGCACATGACTCCGGAATGGGCCAATCAGAGGCCACAGTAACTAGCTGAGAGAAGGGCATGTGACTCCATGGATAATCTGACTTCTTGGTAATTGGCTGACAGAAGGGCACATGACTCTGGAACGGGCCAATCAGACTTCATAGTAATTGGTTGAGGGAAGGGCATGTGACTCCAGAGCTGGCCAATCAACCTCTACAGTAATTGGCTGCGGGACGGGGTCGTGACTCCAGGCAGGCTGATCAGAGTCTTCCCTGGAACTTTTTGCTGAAATAATTAGGCAGGAGGCATTTTTAAGACTGTTCATGTGAGTCATCATTTACTGAACACTGCTGTGTGCCTGGCATTGCGCTGAGCATGCGCCTGCGTTGTTCTTAATCCTTACCAGTACCGCACCTGGCAGTCATGGCTGTGTTTGTGGTGACCAAGGAGCGTGAGGCTTAGGGAGGCTCGAACTCTCCTGACCTCCAGACAATGCTGTGCAAAGCCAGGGTGTGACGAGTCTGTCTGGCCCCATGTGGCTTTTAGTCCTGGTAACTGACGGGCATTCCAGGGTGATAGCACATCAGTGCCCAGATGGGAAAGGCCAGTGGCATGTACCTATAATGTAAATGCCTTCAACAGCTACATTTGGAATCTGAAAAACTCCCTCAAGCCCATTTGGATATATTGATCCTAAGAAACAAATTGGAAGTCCACACAAAGACTCAGGAAGAGCACTGCTTATTCCTCACAGGGTAATTTGTGATAGTGAGTAATTAGAATCGGCCTAAATGTCCTATAATGAGGAAATGATGAAGTAAATTATGCTCCAAAGATGCTTACAATGAGTTTGTAATAACATGGGGAAAAGCCTGGCATATTAAGTAAGAAAAACAAGGCAAAAATAATCATGTTTGGAGGCTGATCTCAACCATATAAAATTATAGATGGAATGATAGACACTTTTTTGTTTTGGAGACACAATCTCAGTCTGTCACCTAGGCTAGGGTGTAGTGGCATGATCACAGCTTACTGCAGTCTTCATCTCCCAGGCTCAAGTGATCCTCTCACTTCAGCCTCCCTGGGTGTATAGGTGCCACCACCATGCCTGATCATTTGAAACAAATTGGTAGAGATGGGGTCTTGCTCTGATGTCCAGCCTGGTCTTGAACTCTTAGCCTCAAACAATTCATCTTCCTCAGCCTCCTAAGTGCTGGGATTACCAGGATTAAGCCACCTCGCCTGGCCTAGACACATTTTTTTTTTTTTGAGATGGGGTCTTGCTCTGTTGTCCAGGCTTGAGTGCAGTGGTATGATCTTAGCTTACTGCAACTTCTGCCTCCTGGGCTCAGGCAACCCTCCCATCTCAGCCTCCTGAGTAGCTGGGACTCCAGGCATGCCCACCACATGTAGCTAAGTTTTGTATTTTTTGTAGAGATGGGGTTTTGCCATGTTGTCCAGGCTGGCCCAATCTCCTGGGCTCAAGCAATCCACCCACCTCAGCCTCCTACGATATTAGGATTACAGGTGTGAGCCACCACGCCTGGCTAGACACAATTTTTTTTTAATACTGAAATACTGTATGCCACTGTTTCTGTAGTTGTTTTATCTGGGTAGTGACATATATGCTTGCTTTTTATTCTTAGTTTCTGATTTTTCCAAAATATGCAAGTAATGTGTTTAGAATCAGTGTAGAAGGAAGACACGTTGTTGCAAATTCTGGTAAGGAAAATGTCAACAAGATTTTCATTCTCAACAAGCTGATAATGTTCACCCATGCCTTCCCCTGCCTGGCGTCAGATGAACAATAAGGACAGTTTAGCCAGAGCGAGGTTTTCTCTTTACAATGCACTTTCCTGTATATGATCTCATCTGGGATTCACGGCCTCTTTGAATGGTTAACAAGGTAAATCCTCTTTCTTAGCCTTATTTTTATTTCATTTTGTTTGTTATTGTCATATATATCATGCATTCGGAAGTGCATAAAATGTAAATATATAGGAAAGTAACAAGACAAATGCCCATGCCTCCACTCCCTCGTATGAGAAATAGAATATTCTAGAAACTTAGAGGCCCCTGTGTTCTCCTTCCTAATTCTGTCTCGCTCCCTCCATGTTTCTACCTGGGCCCAACCCTAACAATGGTGGGACTTAAGACAAGGTTACAAACACGTATCATATGTCTAAATATTTAAACATTATAAATCAAGTTCAATTGTCGAATAAAGAATATTCCAGCCTCCTTCTTTGACAAATGTACTTTCATAATAACAAAATTGAAAGAGATATATAAAATTATGATTTTTTGGATAACTGAAGGCTGGCAAAATATAGAAAACCAAATTTAGTTATTATTGCATATAACTGGGTGTTCTCTTGCTGGGACAGTAATGCTTGGATGAATACAAATACAGCATGCATAACGTAAAAATTATTGTATGTTTATTCTAAAGAATTATTTTCTTGCCTTGATTTCATCAATATCACTAATCATTGCTATTATAATTGTTTTCACATAATTTGACAGTAATGACAAATTAGGCATCCTTTCTTGAGTTCTTGTAGTTCTTAGCTAGTTTTCAAAACTTTGGAGAAACTTTGTATCTGCAGAGGCAGTAGCAACTGGGATTGTCAATAACATCCTTGGAGGAATATTTTGATTTGGAAATAAACCAAATTTCTCTGAAATTTTACTTATAATGTTTAATCGTTTAATGGGGTTGCATCTTGTATATGATTACTAGCAAAGAAAAAAGTCATAAAATATTTTAATTTCATTATACAAAATCACTATCACTTGTCAGAGCTTTCACTGTGTTTTACTGCCAATCTCAAGAGTCCTACAATTGTGCAAAGAACCAGTACTATGTTTCATTTGCGCTACAACTAATTCTATATAAACATAAGTGTAAAAGTAACAAGCCTTGTCTAACATGGAAAGATGTCTCTCAGCTTCTAGATGCACCTGTTCCATGTACCGCCAAACTTACGAGGACCTTAAGAACCACGGAATGGTTTGAGGAGCAGCGAGAAGGGGGACTCCCAGCACGACTTGGAAAAGAGGTCTTCCTAACAGCAAAATGGAAAAGATGCGTAAATGACGGGCTGGGTGGGAGCTGCTGCACCCTGATACTGGCGGGAGGAACTTGGCAATGGCCTGGCCTTTCTCCCACCCAAAGATTTTCTTCTCTCAAACCCCCTGTCTCCAAAGCAGCATCTGCCCATGACAGATGCTGGCACAGCCCACCGGCCTTGGCACTCTGGGTTCAAGGTCATAGAGAAGGTCAGGTGGGGATGTACTTTCCTGGGTGTTTAGAACTTGTCAGGCAGGGGTCAGGCCTGGATTAGAGTGAGAGGGATACCCAGGGGCTCTTTAATAACTGACTTTTGGGGTGTGTTTAGAGTAGCCAGTGCCTTAAAGTGCTCAGATTAGGGGCCCTCCTCCTCTGGGGGCAGGAGCTGGACTTGTCCCATCCTTCCTTTGCTTCCCTGGGTCCTCCAGGGATGCTCTATGGTAGTGAAGGCTCGAGACACAAACACAGAGGTGATGTGTGAGGAAGGGCGGGGTGGTCCTTCAGATGAAGAGTTCCAGAGAAGTCACTGTCTGGCTTCAGCTTCCCGAGGGCTCACGAGGATCCCTCTTGGGGAAATATGTGGGCAAGACCTATTGGCGAAGCCAGGGCTCCCCACATGCGAGGCATCCATAAATGCCACAGGGTGGCCCTGCACCTCGGTTTCGGGATTCCACAATAAGTCACGGCAGAATCTTGCTGCGGAGCGTCACGTGTGTTCTCAGCTGGTCCTGCGAGCGGAGGATGGAGGGGGGTCCGGGCTCCTTCTGTCTATGGCCAGGACAAGCCCCAGTCACAGCTGGGCAGTGTCGCCTGGGCACCCTGTTGTTAGTTCAAAGGATGGTGTGGTGACCTCAAGCAGCTTGGTGCAATTTATTAATATCCTAACATCCTACGGTCTGTCTCTTGGGCCACAGGCTCCCAGGCTGGAGGACTTCGGCCCTCCACGGCTGGAGCACAGCTGTCAATCTTTAGAGCTCCCCTCACTCGTCCCAGGGCTCCTCCTCTTCCCTCCCATGAAGTCATCTCACTGGAGGCCCTGCGTCCCCGGGCTACTTCCTGCGTCTCATCTCTTCCTCTTTCTCCTTTCACATTTTTATTTGGGCAGAATCTCCCATCAGTATTTGCTTGAGGAATGACGTACGGAAGTTAAACGTTTGAGACCCTGTGGGTCTGAAACTCTCATGATTTTACTCTTATACTTGATTGACAGTTTTCCCTAGATGGGAATTATCTTCCCTGAGAATCTGGAAGGTTTTGCTTCGCTGCGTTCTGGATTTCAGGGTTGTTGCTGAGATGGCTGAATCGGTTTGGCTTTCTGGTTCTTGTGTGTGACCTGTTTTCTTCCCCGCTTTCTTTGCCCGCTGTGGCAGGCTGTAGAGACTCCTCGTGTCCTGGGTTCTGAAACACTCGTGTACTGGCGTGAGTTTATTTTCTTCTGTTACGTTTGGCACCTGAAGGCCTTTTCAGTCTGTCAGTGGGTCATCTTCTTCCCGGGGAATGTTGGTGCCTTTGTAAGGATTTCTTTAACTTCCATTATCTTTGGGATGCTTGATTTTATTTCCTGGATGCAATACCTTCTTTCCCTGAGAATATGAAAGATGTTTTTGGAAATTCTCTTCTCCTTCAGTCCTTGCTTTCTCCCGCAAAGCTTTGCTGTGTGTGTCTGAGGGTTTAATTTGTCTGTGTTCTCTGCTGGAGGCAGACATCTGCTGATCCTTGGCGCTCAGCTGAGCGTGAGGAATGGGGATCTGAGGTTGGGCGTGGCTGGTCAACGTTGACTCATGGTAGGGCCATCTGGGTGCACCAAGTTTTGGGGGACCCCAGCTGTCAGGAGTTTCGGACTTTCCCTTTACACTAGTTACAGTCCTGGAATGGTTCTTCCAGCCTCCTTTCTGCAGGGAGCAAGGGCTGGCTGCCGCCTGGGTGGTGTGGGGGGATTTCTGCATGCAGAACTCAGTCCTGCCTTCCCAGAACCTGTACCGTCCTTGTGTGGGGGTGCCCAGTCCAGAATATGTTTACCTGCTCCAGAGAGCAACCCTCCAGTCTCCGCCAGGACAGACATGGGGCCGTCCCCCGGCCCCAGAGGTGCGGAGAGGATCCAGCTTTTACAGCGTCTCTCTCGACTGTCACCCAGTCCCCTTGACTGTCACCCTGACCCTCATCTCAGGTTCCAGGAGTGCTCAGTCCTCTCAATTCCCATCCCTCTGGCTGGTTCTTGGATTTCAAGCTGCAGATTTGGGGTCTGGCTCCCCTAGTCCTGCTGAGCCACCTACCATGCAGCGACAGCTTTGCAGCTTTCCACATTTTGTCATGGCGCCTTCGAGCCTGTTCTCCTGTATCTTAAAACGTCTCTCTACTGCTGTTTGGTGTAGGCTTGGGGCTTTGGGAGTGAGGGGTGAGGCAGGTGCCAGGTCTCCTCTTCTGCCTGTTTGCACAGTCAGCACCTCTTCCCTTGGTGACAGCTGACCAGATGCAGGTGCGGGTGGGGCCATCACTGACCTGAGTCACACCTGCAGTGGGTGCTGAGCGACACCCAGGAACTCAAGACAGCAGCTGAAGAAATGGTGAAAACCACAAATTTGCTATTGTGGGATTACAGGCACAGTGACTCATGCCTGTAATCCCAGCACTTTGGGAGGCTGAGGTGGGTGGATCACAAGGTCAGGAGTTTGAGACCAGCCTGGCCAACGTGATGAAATCCCACCTCTACTAAAAATACAAAAATTAGCCAGGCACAGTGCATGTGCCTGTAGTCCCAGCTACTTGGGAGGCTGAGGCAGAACAGTCACTTGAACCAGGGAGGTGGAGGTTGCAGTGAGCCAAGATCACGCCACTGCACTCCAGCCTGAGTGACAGCAAGACTCCGTCTCAAAAAACAAAAAAACAAAACAAAAAAATCCCCCTGAATTTGCAAGCTTGGACTTCCCCCGCCCCTGTTAAACTTTGTCTCCATTTTCTGGAACATCCTGGGCTCTGTGAATCCACCTCCCTGCCCCTGGGAGAACAGCCTGTCTGTGGACTGCGCCTCTGTGAGACAGAATGGGCATTCTCGAAGAGCGGGGAGGGGTCTCCTGGCAGTGGCTGGGCCAACTTCGAGGCAGCGGACGCCCACAGTGTCCCTCCAGAGGTGGAAGGTTCTAGATTCCTGACAACACGGCTCAGTGGCTGGGCCTCCTTGGTACCAGCCTGCACAGGGGTCTCGGCGGCCGCCATGCTTCTGTACCCTGCGCCGTTAGCAGCAGCCTCCTGGGGCCCGCAGCCTGTGCTCCAGTGTGTGAATCGTTTTCCCTGTACACATTGTTCTCTCTGATCGCAGCTTTCCCCCGCCTTTCACAGTGCAGAAGGGGCGCCTGGTTGCCTATGTAAATACGCTTCGGTTATTCTTTGTAGCGTTATCTGCCCCCAGCTTTAATTTTCTTATTCTTTTCTTCCAAATAAGACTGAAAGCAGTTTAAGTGAAGAAATGATTCATTAAGGGAACGGTGTCAGTGTTTGGTATAGGTGCCACCCGAAGTCAATTAGGGATCAACGGAATTAATTATTTTCTCTGGGTGGAAATCAGGAAGTGGGAAGCAAGAGAAATGGGTCTCCTTAACTCACAGCAGGGAAGAAACAGGATTTTAATAGACCTAAGTGGCCTCAGTCCAGGAACAGCGTGTTATCAGCACCATGCTAAATGGCCGAAGCAAGTTTCAAACTCATCTGTGGAGCTGGCTGGAGCTGGTGGTCCTCACCACCTGGCACGAATTGAATCAAATTGGGGCTTGGAAAGGGGAAGCGGCACCCACTCCGTTGGAAGCTCCAACTTTTAGGTCAATGGCAATGGGAGGGAGAGGGTGAGACCCCAAAGTCAAGACTTGAACCCCATGGGCGCTGGATTCAGGAGGGGCAGGTGTGCGCCTTGGGCATAGAATTTAACGGGTTCTCAAAAACTCAGTCATCAAGATAGATAATATTTCAGTGCAATGATTTAAAATATCAAAATTAATGCCAACATCTATGATAGACAAAATATCAGTGTTTTAAATGAAGACAGGCTGTTTTTTCTTGTTCTGTGACCTCGTCTGTCCTGCATAGGGATTGCATTTCTGGTCAGTCCCAGGCTCCTGGGGCTGCTGGCTGCCATGAGTTGAGTTTATGAGCATTGATGATGGTATGCGAACAGGTTCGGCAGATTGGGGCTCTCTCTATAGAGCCATGATTTTAGATTGTTGGGCTTTTTAAAACTTTCCAACTCAGCCCACAATACGAGACACAGCTGTGAGAAGTGGACATGGGAGCACGCACGTGTCCTTTAGCCTCAGGCACTGCTGGGCCCACACCCCCCTCAGGAGTCACCCCTTGGCTGGCCTGGGTCCCAGGCTGGGCTCTCACCTCACAGGCTGAGCGATCTCACTGCTTCCAGACCTCTCTGCCCCCCAGGACAGAGTACCAGTGTTGGACTGCTGTGGGGTGAGCTGACAGAATGTACTGGAATGCAGCTCGGTGGTAGTGGAGGGTTCAATGCAGGACAGTGGCCCTTTGGTCTCCTTCAGTCACCTGCACTGTGGCAGGCAAGGGGGCACCAACAGTGACAATGTTGCTGGGTCTTGGGACTGAGGCTCTGGTGCTCATGGAGGGGCTCAGAGCCTGGCCTTCGGGGAGAGGCCTGCTGAAGCCCAGCCTCCTGTGTGCCTGCGAGGACACTGCCTGCAGTCTGAGCCCAGCTCATGTGGGAGAGTAGGGCTCTCAGGCTCTTCAAGTGAAACGGAGAGGGGTCCCCTAGGCAGGGCCCATGCAGAGGAAGCAGAAGTGGGATGGCTGGAGGTGTTGCTGGAGGATCTTCCACTCAAGAAGCCCTGCCTGTGGGGAGATGGGACCCAGGGGGATGACCCCTCCCAGCCTCCAGCCCTAGGCCTGTCTCTGGGCCTCCAGGGTCCTGCCCAAGACTCAGAGCCATGCCCTGAGGGGGACCAGAGGGAAGGTGGGAGGCCCCTCCAGGTACCACCTCCCTGCAGGCTGGAGAAAGTCCTCAGCCAAAGCAGAGTCACAGGAGCCTCTGTGTGTGTGTGTGTGTGTGTGTGTGTGTGTGTGTGTGTGTGTGTGTATGTGTGTGCATGTGCTGATGTGTGTGTCTGTATGTTGGAAATAGATACTTGGTGCTGCAAAGAAAAATTAGCACTGAGACAAAGCATCTTTCAGTAACGCAATTTTTACTTCCTGGACTGCAGGAAGGGTGCCCTAACTAGCCATCGTGCCATGAGAGTCCAGTGAACAAAGGGAATACACACAAATGTATCCCTTATGCATTTGGGGTCGTCCTTACTGCTGTGTCTGATCTCCGTTGGCTGGAGCCAGACCTCACAATCTAAACTAAAACCCGATTGGCTAACAACTTGCAACTTTTCTAAACAGCTAAAAGCAGTACAGAGCCAGGACATGCCTGTGAGCACGTCCAGCACAGGTATCTTGGTTAAAGTACAAGGACATAGAATGTACTACGTGCCTGTAAGCATGGCGTGCCTAACGGTTACAGAGGATAGGGCTTCACAAAGCTATTAGCACACTTCTTCTTTAACAAGAAAGGAAACTTTACAAAGGAGTTTTTCTACTTCCCACACTGCATGTATGCTCAGGTGTATGTATGTGCATGCTCACATATGGACACACCCATGTGTATCTGCATGTACATGCGCAGGTGAAGATGCCCATGTGTGCCTGTGTGTGCTTACGTGTGTGTGCATGTCCTATGCACCTGCATGTGTGCTCATGCTGGTGACACACATATGTATGTGATCACATGTGCCAAATGTCCTGACGCATGTGTGCACTCGTATATGTATGCAAGCACATATGTGCAGGGATACATGCTCACATGTGTGATAGCACTGCACACACGTATGTAGTCACATGTCCACATGTGTGTATGTGTTTGCTCATGTAGGAGTGGAAGAGGTGTGTGTGTGTGTGCGTGTGTGTGTGTGCATGTGTGTATGTGTGTGTGACCAGCAGTGACCTTCTCCCTGCTCCTCTTGAGAAATCTGTCTAGCCAGAAGATCCCTCGTTTTCAGTCTGGCCTCCTTGACTCTTGAAGGATTAAATCAAAAGTGCACCTGGCTGAAGCAAAAGGCTGCAGAGAGGTGCTGTGTCTGTCTGCACAGAGTGCTTTTCCATGAAGGTTGTGAGCTCCTGGAGACATTGCCAGGGGAGACCAGGGTGGGGACAGTCACTCAGTGAGGGGGAGCCTGCCCATTTCCTCCCCAGAACTCTGTCTGCTTTCTGCTGGGGTCCTTCCGTCTCCAAACCTGGTGTCTTCAGGGGGCGGGGCACCTGGGACCGCCGATGCTGCAGACTGGGTTGGACAAGGGCAGTGCTCCTCTGCAGACTCTGGGTCCTTAGGGAGGGCACCTGTTGTGGGCCACAGGCAGAAATGGACCTCCCAGGATAACAGGTGGCCACAGTGAAGGTCTGAGCCCCTGGCTGGGGACCCCAGGCCTCATCACCACTTGGCCAAGGGGTGACTCCCTTGAGTCCCAAAAGCTGTGGACCGCAGTGGGCAGTAGGCATCCGGGTGGAACCACAGCCCGCTTGGAGCAGGGACCCGAGAGAGTTTGCTTTTCAGAAGTTTCTTCTTGTGGATTGTTTAGGATAAGAGGAATTTCCACTTAGAGAATAGCTTGTTTGTTGGACTCATATCAGGAAAATATTGAAATTGTATTGAAGGATTCCGAGTGGCAATAAACATCTCCCTAAGTTGGCAGGCTTCTGTTACCATCTCGCTCTGGAGGGCTTTCTCTAAAGGGGCAAGTGTCTGAATGGGGACTGGAACACAGACACGTGTTGGAAGCTGTTAGAAAAAAGAAGTTAGTTTCACGAACAGTTCAGCATTTCTTGAGAGCGAATTATGACTGGAATGAGCTAGTGGAAAGCACATACCTGAGTCTGAACCAGAACTAACTTCAGTCCCACTCCTCTGTAGTTAGGGAAAGGGGGCGGATGGTTTTGCTCTTGCGAAGGTGAGAGTGGGGTGACTGTGCTGCAGCTGGGGATCCCCAGCGTCTGCTGTCCACCAGGCACGATGCTGGTGCTTTGCAGAGATTTTCTTACTCAGCCTGCACGGAGCAGTGAGGCATTATCATCTGTATTTTAGAGAGGTGGGGAACCAGGTTCAGAGGCAGGGTGTGACTTGCTCAAGACACATGATTAAAGTATCACAACCAGGCTTTGAACCCACTTCTGTCTGACTTCAAAGCTCTTCGTAAACACCTCTCATAATCAGAACCCTGAAAGAGCATCTCCTGAAAAAATCAGCCAGCTTCTTTTTTATCCCAAGTAGGAATTAAAAACACAAAGTATTTCTCTTTTTGCCCTGGCTACCAGTAAGCTCAGAGCCAGATTTTGGCAACCCCGGAGTTAGCTGAAGTTTTTGGAATTTTTACTTCTTTACCCATCTGAGGATGTGCATATTGTCAAGAAGCCCAAACGAAGATTTGTTCTCTGGGATACTCAGCCTCCAGCCCTCTTCAGAAGGCCTCGATGATATTTTCAGATGCTTCTTGTGTGGTAACGTGTGCATAATGTACACCCATTCAGATTCCAGCTGTGTGGAAACAGCGGGCCGTGTCGATGGCTGTTGTCCAGGAGAAACGAAGCTGATGTAGATGACGGAGGATTCTGGCCCAGTGCATGGCACTAATCTTGCCTCCGTCTTTATTCACCTCTAAATCAGCTTTAGAAGTATCTGAACTAGCAGGAGGAAAGAAAAGACTTAAAAAGACAAAGTAGATTACAGGAAAGCAATGATTTCACGAGCTATTTGTCACTTCAAGGGCAATACATTAACAAAGTGCTGTAATAGGGAGAGCTACTAAAAAATGATTTATTGATACTTTAGACCTGTTAAAACAGGTTAATGTCAATACAATTAGCTCCTGGATCAAGATAATCCCCAAGTTGATAAAACAGCATTAAACGCCACTCCGTCAAAACGAGGGAGGGGCCGAGGACTTTGCCCGAAGGGAAGAGAGGAGAGAAATGTTCTCTGGCGGTGTCCGCCCTCCCACCCCTGGGTTCCCGTTGGGCCCTCGCCCCCCAGGACTCCGTGGACTGGAGTCGGAGACTCGGGCTGTTCTAAGAAATGGGCAGTTTGTCTGGAAGGCTCGCCATCTCTGCTATTTCACGGATGGGCGACTCCTGAGTAATTTGGGAGAGTATTGAGCAATTGTTTTGCTGGGAAATGGGCAGAGAAGAGCAGGTGTGTCACCAGGAGGCTGGCAGGGAAAGCAGAGTGTTCTCAGAAATGAGCAGAGCTCCAGAGACTGGTACTGGATGGACGGGTCAGGGCCTGGTCCCTGGGTGAGTCCCCTCAGCTTGCTGAGTCTGGTCTCCGGGTGAGTCCCCTCCCCTTGCTCAGCTTGGTCTTCTCTTGGTCCAGTCTGTGCAGCTGTGAGCCCTGAGCATGGACCCTCGCACCTGCAGCTCCCCTTACTGCCCCTCCCGCTCAGAGGGACCTGCCCTTGGGCAGTGAACCGAGGCTGACTTTGTCTTCAGTGCCCCCCTAGGTGGTGACCAGGGCATCACTGCCACAGTGGGAGTCGGACGCCCTTAATCTCATCATCCCAGTCCTCAAGGAGTTGTTTGAAGATGGTTGCTCTTAAGGCAACAGTGTGCAGAATAAGAATTCAGATGGCACAGCCCTGAGTGGGGGGCATTTCCATCTCCCTCGCCCACCCCTCCCCTCCTCTTCTGCAGAGGCAGCCGCTGCTCCCACGCCTGGTTTTCCTTCCAGAGTCAGCCCGCACATGGACCAGCACATGGCTCTGCCCTTGGCATCTTCGCCGGACACGCCAGTCAGCTTTTGTGGGTCACATTGCAGCGCCAATGACACCCAAGTCTCGGGGGCTTTCTGAATCAAAGGTTGATTTCTTGCCTACTGTGGATCTGCTCTGGATTCTTCTTCATTCCCGACCAGGCTAAGGCCCAGCCCTGCTGAGCTGTGGCAGAGGGAACACACAGTAGCTCTTGGAGTGACGTGTGCCACTTTTGCTCATGTTCATTGGCCAAAGGGAGTCGTCTGGTCACGTCCAGTATAATTGGCGGGGACGTGTGCTCTCCTGCAGGAAAGTTCTCCAAGTTGCAGATAATAGGCAGAGACGAGTAATTCTTATCTTTGGGAAGGGGGAGCCAAATATTAGAAGCAATGGAACATTCCATGGCCATAGGGTGCCTAGAGGTCTTTCAGACCAACCCAGAGCTGTGAGCCCTTCTGTCTGGGACTCTGATCTCCCTTATACAGATGTGCCATGGTTTCTTCACCGATTTTATCATTCAGGGCATTCGAATTTCCCAGCGGGCTGACCCCACGGCCACACCCTAACCACGGCGTGGCCTGGCCTCCTAGAATCCCTTTTAACGAAAAGATTTAATGAAAAGCAATGACTCCAGAATCTGTCTTCGCCATGGTCTCTGAGTCGAGGTTTGTCTGTCTCTCGGAGCCTCTGCTCTGCAAGGGTTGCCCTTATGAGTCTCTGTCTCCAAGCGTCCGTTCTGAACATGCTCCTAGGGTCCCACGTCTGAGGGTTAGTGATTCTGACAATTGGAGAGAAGCCTCCACAGAACGTGGCCAAGCTCTGAGACTGTGGTGGCGGCCGTGTCCCTGGACGCTGCACCCACTGACCCCTCTGTGTGAGGAATGCGTAGGGGAGGGAATTCAGGTCCTCACAGGTGACAGGAGGCAGGAGGACCAGAGTCAGACACTGATGTATGGGAGGCTCCCAGGCCTTCGCAGGTTTGGAGGTGGGAGGAAGGGACCAGGAGCCAGGGAATGCTGCTCCTCCAGAGGCTGGAGAAGGTGGGAGACGGGGCCTTCCCTGGAGCCTCTGGAGGAAACCGGCCCTGCTGACGCCTGGGGTTCAGCCCTGAGAGCCCCTTCTTGAGTCCTGACCCCTGGGGGTTGGAGCTAGGGGTTCCTGGATTCTGAGCTGGTGGCTGATGGAGAGGAAGGTCATGTGGACAGAGGGCAAAGCGCAGGTGGTGGTGTGACATGGGAAAAACGGGGTGCAGGGCTGGGACTGGCGGGGTGGTGGCAGGCCCGCGGGGTCTCTCCCCTTCTGGCTTCTCTGGAGGCCTTGGCTCTGCTTCCTGGTCAAGGCGAGGGTGTGGTCCAGGGCTCCCAAAGGCTCAGAGAGAGCCAGGAGGAGCTGTGGCAGGTACATGACCACCTCTCGTCTCTTCACGAATGCCAGAGCTCCAGAGGACATGGATACCTTGCCATTGGCCTTTTTCCTCACCCAGGCAGGGAGGCTGAGTCCCCGAGCTGGTGAAGCAAGCATGGAGACCAGAGCTCCCAGCTCCTGGGTCCTGCTAGGACCCTGTGCCATACTGGCCTGCCCTGCGTCTTCACCAGGGGTAGAGAGACGGCACCCTAGAGTCGGGAATGGGGGACACCCAGGCCCTGGTGCCTAGCTCGGGGCGGGCTGGTTTGCCCAGGCTCACTCTTCCCCTCCCTCCCAGACCCCCAGCCTCCAGCTTACTCTGGGGTCTGCGCCGCAGTGACTCTGCCTTCTGAGTTCTGACCTGTTCCCGGGCCACCTCAGGCAGATCTATTCTTAGCCCCCTGGCTGCAGTGCTTGGGGATTTCAGATGGACCAAAATTCTGTCTTCCAATCTTAAGTTCTCAGGAGAGAGGGTCACCGGGCCGGCTGGGGCCCTTGCCCAGCACACGTCCTATCAGCCTTGCTGGGTGAAGGCGGGTTCACCACGAGCCAGGTGGACTTCGTGGCTGTGCTGATCCGGCCGCTGTTCGGATAAGGTGCAGAGTCGGGACAAGATAAGGGCCCGGTGAGGGACGCCTCATTCACCACTGAGGCTGTGGGCCCCGGGCTGGGCCTGGCAGGGGCAACAGGTGTTTTGGAATGAATGAGTGGCTGAGGAGAAGCCATCTCACTGCTGGGAGGGGGCCAGACTTGGTGAAAGCCCCGCCACCGTGCTGGCGAAGGGCAGGAATCCCTACCCCTGGTGCTACCCAAACCCTCAGGACACCAGCTCTGACACCCACCTGGGTCTGACTCGCCCTGGATCAGGTGGAAGGCTCTGCCGTGTCCTGAGCCCCTCCTGCTGCTGTGACAAGGATGTGGAGATGAACACAGAGACAAAAGCGGCTCCTGCCCCCTGGGCTCAGTGGACCTGCGGAAAAGACCCCCTTGTTTCTTTCTTTGTCAGAAGCCCAGGAAAGAGCGGCTCTTTCGGTTTCCAGGACTGATTGCTCCGAGTGTTCTAAAGGATGTCTTTTCCGGAAGCGAAATTCTCCTCCTGAAAATTACCCATCACAGTACTTTGCGGTCCTTTCTCATTTCTCATCTGAGACCCTTAATAGCCTTGCCAGTGCCAACGGCCTCGTGTGACTGTCAGTGGCTATTACCCTTGTCACCTAGGAAGCTGCTGGTCTCCGGCTCCGCGAAGGCCCAGCAAAGCTCTCGCCCCCATCTCCAGCCCTCTCCCGACGTTCCTGAGCAGCGACATTGAGGATCTCATTTCAGCGAGTGATGCCTGGTCCGTGGTGGAGGGGACCCTGGGCTGGGGCAGGGAGCCTGGAGAAGGGGGATTTGCCTCAGGTACCCCAGCCAAGCCTGGAAAGGGAAAATCGAAGTCCAAAGGGTGTTCTACCTCTGTCCCCAGCAGCACCTCTGAGACCCCAAGTGCAGACCCTGGGGCAGGCAGCTCTTAGCTGGAGGGGTGACCCAGGGGTCCTGGGGACACTCGGGAAGTGACCCCACCAGCACTTAGGGAGAGAATTCAACTGATCTTTGCCCAGATTGGCCCCACTCTGGAGAGGCAGGCGTGAAGGAGCAGGTGCGTCCGCTGGAAGGGAAGCCAGTCAGCAGGGCGTTAGGGTCAGGCTGTGTCTGGCCATCCCCATCCCTGCAGTGCCTGGGTCCTGGGCAAGATGTAGAGAAGGCTCCACAGAAGGTGGCCAAGCTCTGAGACTGTGGTGGCGGCCGTGTCCCTGGACGCTGCACCCACTGATATTTGGAGTCAGTCTCTGTGTCTGGAGCCAGCCCCTCTGTGTGAGGAATGCGCAGGGGAGGGAATTCAGGTCCTCACAGGTGACAGGAGGCAGGAGGACCAGAGTCAGACACTGATGGTGGGAGGCTCCCAGGCCGTCACAGGTTTGGAGGTGGGAGGAAGGGACCAGGAGCCAGGGAATGCTGCTCCCCCAGAGGCTGGAGAAGGTGGGAGACAGGGCCTTCCCTGGAGCCACCGGGGGGAGCTGGCCCTGCTGATGCCTGGGGTTCAGCCCTGAGAGCCCCTTCTTGAGTCCTGACCCCTGGGGGTTGGAGCTAGGGCTTCCTGGATTCTGAGCTGCTGGCTGGTGAAGAGGAAAGGCGTGTGGACAGAGGGCAAAGCGGGCTGAGCATGGTGAGGCTGTGGAAGGGGAGGTTCCTGAGGCCAAGGGTCCTTTCGGGGGTCCTCAGCGATGCCTTGCTGTTCTAGCCCAGAAATGGCCTCCGTTATTCTGCCTCAACTTGATGTGGGGCAGAGCTGGGGCTCCTTCGCTTCCGTTGGGGGATCCCTTGCGGGAATGAGGGTCTTGTGCCCATGGACAAACTGGCAGCTGGCTTTGTGTCCCCTCCCTCCTGTCCTCCGGGGCTCACCCATCTCGAGCTGGCAGGCAGGTGGGAGGCAATGTGCCCCCTTCCCTGCAGAGCCCCCTGCTCCCCTGAGGCCAGCCCTGGGCTCTGACGACACCTGTTGCCATCATCCTTGCAGGAGGAGCTCACCTCCCACTCTACCCAGAGCACGCGCCAGGCTGAGCCCTGCATGGCAGTTCTGTGAGTCCCCGGTGCTGGCTGGGGTCCTGGCACCCAGGAAATGGTCAGCGAATGGTGAGGAAAGAACAGGCAATAAACAAATGCCTATTAATGAGCTATTCATTCAATATGGACAGGTCTCGAGCAGCCGACAGATGAAGGGACAGTCTGCTGAGACGGATGGGAATGGCTTGTTTGAGATTCCCAGTGGTCCAGGACCTTGAAGACACATCCCCAGCGGAAGGAGTCTGCTCAGGACAGACCAAAGGGGCATGAGTTTAGTTGGGAGGGAAATTTGCCGAGTCTATCAAATCACACTGTATCCTGTGTGGGTACTGGGTCTGAGTTCACCGGCTGTGGGGGCCGGGGAGACCCGGGCAGACCTGGTGAGCAGTGGGGCTGCCTCCGGCTCACAGGGGAGGAGGCGGCACTCCTGCCCATCACGGCGAACTCTCTCTGTCTCTCTCTGTCTGTCTCTCTGCCTCTCTCTTTCTTTCTCACTCGCTCAGTCTCTCTTTCTCTGTCTTTCCCTCTGTCCCTCTTTCCTTCCCTCCTTCCCTCCCATCCCTCCTCCTCCTCCTTTTCCTCCGTCTTTCTGCCTGTCTTCTTCCCATTCTATTTTCTAATTTGGTAGGAGGAGGAGTCAGTTATGGCCTTGCTGTTGCTAGTTGTATGTATTCCGCCTACCAGGCACTCTGGGGTTCACTTTTATCTGATCAAAACTTCGTATAAGTCCTGGCACTGAAAACCCGTGGGATCACTGAAATGTTTCTCCTGGTTTAGATGTGGCAGCTCTGGAAGGTCATTCTGTGAAGAGATTTTATCGGTGATGATGACCCAGGCACTGATGCTAGACCTGAAGGGACCCGAGCCCCAGAGCCCTGCACCCAACCCTGTGTACTATTTTTCCTCCGTGCCAGGATGTTAAGGATGATCCTGGAACAAAGCACTCCTGGCTCAGGCACAGCCTCACCTTGGACCCGGCGACTGTCATCTGCTTCTGCAGCTCCGCTCTTGGGCTGGTGAAGAGCAGGTTCGGCAGCATTTAGGGGGAAGGTGATGGCCTTAGGAGGAGGGGAGAGAAATGTCCATCTCCATGTGAAGGTGTTGCAGGTGCGTAATAGATAGAGGGCCTGTCTCAGGCACTAGAAATGCCCGCTGACCACAGGAACGCCCTCGGCTCTGCGAGCATGTGCAGCCATCATCAGAGGAGAAGGCCTATGGGGAAGGTCCCCACGTTGTGCAGGATCTGTGACCTTCTCAGCTTCAGGCCTGAGACAGAGCCTCCACAGCTGGCCCAGAGAGGCAGAGGAATCAAGGGCTGGGCCCTGGGAATCAGGCTGTCCAAGGACAATGACCGTAGTCCCCGGCGGGTGGTGTCTTTCAGCAGGGTGGCCTGGGGCTGCTTACAAGCCAACCTGCAGCCTGACATCCAGCCCAGTTCTGCATCTTGGAGGCCCAGGCACCTCCACACAGAGCTCGCTGTGCTGATGGGCAGTTGGGACCCTGCGCTGGACACCTGCTGGTGGTCCAGTCACTGGGCCTGGGAGGTATGAGGGCAGCAGCCCGGAACTACTGGCTCCTGCAGGCTGGCAGAGGAGGGGTGGGGCATCATGATGAAGAGAAATGTGAAATGGATAAAGTGCTCTGAGTGCCATTTGTGAGACTGCACGAGGGGCATTTCCAGCAGGTGCAGGGGCTTAGGAAGGGGTCCAGGGGAGTGGTGGCTGTGCGTCCAGGCTTGTTGGAGAAGCAGGCTTTCATCAGTCGCATGCATGGGTCAAGGTGAAACCGCATCGGTGAGGACCATGTGGGTTTGTGTGGCTGGAGGAGACAGCGGGGAGGTGGGGTGGGTGCCTGCAGTGGTGATGTCAGCCAGGACGGGAAACGATTCTAGCCGGGGCCAAGGTCTGCAGGCTCAGGGAGCAGCAGAAAACTCCTGGTGGGCAGCTCAGGAAGGTGAGGCTGTGTCTCCCTTGGTGTGGCGGCAACCTCTGCTTCCCTGGGACCTCTGCCTGCGCCCCGTGATCCTGGGATCCACAGTGAGGGCCAGAGGCTCAGGCAGGTGTGGTGACCTGGTGAAGGATGCATGGTTGGTCAGCAGGGGCACTGGGACTCCACCCTGATCCTGGGTGAGGCTCAAAGCAGGGTGGGGAGGGTCTCCATTCAAAGTGCTCAGAGTATGTACAGGCTCTACCTCATGCTCAGGACCTCACCAAAGCCTCACCGGAAGTGGCGAGTGGGTGCTGTTGGCTCACACTCTGCCTCTGTCTCCACAGTGATGCCCACCACAAGCCAAGAGCTGCAAAGGGTGGGGTCCATGGGAGCCCCCGGGGTCTCAAATTCCAAAGACGATGGCTGTCAGCCGGGCAGTTGCCTGGAAGTTGTCTGACCTGGCGACCTCTGGCCAGACCCGTCTGGCCCCCAGCGTGCTCAAGCACATCAGCTGGAAGGTGAGCCACAAATTCCCCAAGTGCAACGCGTGTGTCAATTGTATGTTGAAACGATGCAGGAGAGAAATTTTAGTACACAGCACTCAGGGAGGGAAAAGCTGTTGCTTTGCTCCTTTAATTCCCACAATCAACGACGCAAATCCGGCCTGATCTTTACCTCCAGACTTGACCCCACGGCTATTATCTTGAAGAAGTTATTTCCCAATTACAGGAGTAAGACATTCCCCTTACAGATAAGTCCATAAAGTGCAGAAACGTTTACCGGCTGTGGTTCCCTATTGTGAGTGTTCTTGCCAAGGTGAAGATCTGGCGAGCACAGCAGTTGCCCCTATCTCTGGCTTCTCATAAAAGCCACGCAAAGGGTACTGTTATTACCCCAATTTCAGATGACAAAGCCAAGGTCCAGGGAAATTAATAGCTCTCCAAAGGTTACAGGTTCGGACACTGGTGGAGCCAGGAAGCAGACCCAGGCTTCATCGCCACGAATCTGGATTCTGGCGTGTGAAGAGAGGTGGGCACTGCCGGCCACGCCAGGCTCAGGCTAACCTGTCCCAAACCCAGAGGATCCCTTCGGCTCACCCAGCACAGCTGCAGCCAGGTAGAGCCAGGCCTCCTAGTTCTAGCCCTGAGTCCAGCCATGCTGCCTGGCTGGGGAGACCCGCTCTCTCCTTAGCCCCGATGGCTGCACCTGTGAAGCGTGGTCCTTGCTGGACCCATCTTCTGGGGTTGCTGTGAGAATTGCATGAGAATAAGTGTGAATGCTCGGGTCCCCAGAGCCACGCACAGCACAGATGAGCTTTCACGGGGACCACATAGGTTTCCATTTCTCTGTCCTTGAGATCATATTTGGCAAATAATTTTGACACACCCTATTTTATCCTCAAATGAAAGATGAAGGCTGGCTACTTCTCTGCCCACCACCTCGCCAGGACTCACCTGTGGCCCTGGATCGAGGCTGCCCTTGCCTGGCACAACACCCGGCAGGCAGAGGTGCCCAGCACAGAGGCCTCCACACACCCCGACATGACCTAGGTTCTGATAGCCTGGCCAAGGTCTACACGGCCCCCTGGGATGGGAAGGACACTGGCCAAGTTGCACCATTCTCCAGGAGGAGGAACAGGGTCTGTTTTTTTTTTTTTTTTTTGAGACAGTCTTGCTCTGTCGCCCAGGCTGAAGTGCAGTGGCGAGATCTCGGCTCACTGCAACCTCTGCCTCTGGGCTCAAGTGATTCTCCTGCCTCAATCTCTTGAGTAGTTGGGATTACAGGCACTTGCTACCACACCTGGTTAATTTTTGGTTTTTTAGTAGAGATGGGGTTTCACCATGTTGGCCAGCCTAGTCTTGAACTCCTAAATTCAGGTGATCTGCCCACCTTGGCCTCCCAAAGTGCTGGGATTACAGGTGTGAGCCACGGCACCTGGCCTGGGACAGGGTATGTTTTTTTAAATGGATACATAATAATTGTACATATCTGTGGGGTACAGAGTGATGTTTTCATACACATGATGTGCAGTGACCAAATCAGGGTGATTAGCACTTCCATCATTTAACATTGCTTTGTGTTTGGAACATGGGGAATCCTCCCTTCCAGCTTTCTGAATGTATGTCAGGGTTTTGTCCACTGCTGTCTTCCCCACATGGGGACAGTGCATGGTGCACAGTTGGCCTTCAAAGAAGTGGGTCTCTGGGAGAATTTCCTGGAGAAGACGGCATCTGTGCCGGGTCTCAGGAAGCTGGGGTGACTTCTGCAGGGGCAGCACTGCAGAGAAGGTCTCCTGCAGAGGGTTGGGGGAGACAGAGCCTGAGCTGGGGGGTCCTGGGCATGTCCAAGGCCTGGCGGGGCCTAGGGAAGGTGGCTTGTGCCCTCACGGTGGGGGGCCTTGAATACTGTGGGGGGTTCACTCAAGTACCTTTGGCCGATCACCACTCTTGCCTTGGAGGGAAAATGCCGAGTCCTGGCGTGATTCTGCACAGAAAGCTTAGTTTTCGGGATGGGTGACTAGGCCATGGGATGGGGACCTAGTAGAGCTTCCCCTCCTCAGCCCCAGGAGAGGGGCAAGGCCGGGAGGGAGGGGCTGGAAGCAGAGAGACCTGACGCCTGGATCCGGGTATCAGGGAGGGTATGGCTCTCTCTGTTCTGAGATTGTGCACCTGGGTGACCTCGAGGCTGGTGGGGACCTTAGTGGGGACAGGGGGCTGCTTTGGAGGCAGGGTGCCATGTTTTGACTGATCAATTTCCCAACCCATGAGTATTGAATACCTCCTCTGGGCCCCATTCCGTGAGACCGGGAGTGGCCTTCTGGTCAACCCATCTCAGAAGCATTTTGCAAAGGTGAATGGATGCCCCGAGACCCCCAAGCTCTGGCCCTGGCGTCTCTGTGGGTGCCAGGATGCGGAGGTGGGCTGCAGAGGCCCGGATTCCGCAGAAGTGCCTTGGCCTGTTGAGTGGAGCTGTTCCATCCTAAGAGCCTCCGCCGCTCGGAATGTGGATTAGCTCTGGAGAACTCATCTGAAATAGATATTTCTCCCCGCCGCCGGAGGGATTTATTGGCAACACTAGCCATCTATTAACATTATCTGGGGACTCTGCACTGGTGAGAATAGATACTATAAATCTTAGTTGTATAAAAACCCAGGAGCTAGAAGGCGTTAGTGGACGGCAAATAGAAAAGTCCAATGAGTTCAGACCTGTTTATTTTACTTAGAGGGAAAGAACATTCCGTACTCAGCCAGGCAGGAAATGGGTTTTGGGGATGGCCACTTAGCCCAGCTGTTGGCCCTGAAACTGTGGGAGTAATCTCTGCCTGCAATTAGAGCAGGCGGCTCGCAGAACAGAGTTTGGGAGCCAGTGATGGAGTCCTGCAGAGAAGTGAAGCTGGAACTTCAGGCGGGCGGCTGTGGGCCTCATGGGAAGGAGACTCCGGTGGCTGCTGTGTGCCCAGCTGTCGGCCACCTGGTGCCTTGGATGGAAGGGACTCTGTGTCCAGGTTGCCTGGGACAGTCCCATGATGCCAGTCACCATGGCATAGTTAGCCATCACCCCTCTCTAAGAGTTATGGTGTGGATGAGACACAGTGTTATTTATCAGTCTCAGCTCTGACTATCCGTTGCTCCGCCTGCAGTGGCAGATGATTCTGCAGCCCAGCTTTTCATCTGGGTCTTGGAGGGCCGGAGAGAGGGGGCTCTGAGGCATCCTGTCTGAGCATGAACTTTGGGAGTTTGACCCTCTCCACTCTGTCCTGAATGGGGCCATGCGCACGCCTCCCCTCCGTGGGGCGTAGAAGGAGCCGGGGTCCAGCGCGTGGGTGCCAGGCCCAGCCCTACCTACTCCAGGTAAGCTCTTCACCGCGCTGAGCCTTAGCCTTCTCATCTGCAAAATGGACAGGATATGAGTCCCTGCGTGTGGTGGGCAGAATTTCTAAACAGGGGCCTTGTAGTATCTTCTTTTGGCTGCTGTTGCAAAATACCCCAAACGGTGTGGCTAAAAACAACTGAAATTTATCCTTTTATTGTTTTGGAGGCTAGATGTCAGAAATGAAGGTGACTTGATTCTTCTCCCCACAGGCTCTCGGGGAGAAGCTATTCCCCACCCCTTTGTCTCTGGGGCTGTGGGCAGTGCGTGGCACTTCATGGCTCATGGATACACATCGCTCGAACCTTGGCCTCGGTCACCACGTGGCCTTCAGCCTGTGTCTCTGCCTGTGTGTTTCTCCTTGTAAGGACATCAGTCACACGGGATGAAGGACCTGCCTACTCTGGTGTGACCTCATTTTAACTAATGACATCAGCAATGATCTGTTTCCAAATAGGATCACATTCTGAAGTTCTGGGAAGGTCAGGGATTTTGAGGGGAACTGGTCGACCCGGTACGTCTCCCTGAGGGTGTTCCATGCTAATCCCTGGAATGGATGAAGATGAGATGTCGTTCCCGGGCGTATGTCCTGCTTGTGCACAGTTGACCTCATGGTAGGGAGATTACCTGGGTGGGCCTGGTTTAATCAGGTGATGTCTTTAAGAACCAGAGGATGTGCCCAGTGGAAGGAGGAAGAGGAGGTCAGAGGGGTGGATTGGAAGCATGAGATTCAATGCATTCTTGAGAGTGTGAAGCTGGAAAAGGCCACGTGGTGAGGAGTGTGATTGCCTTCAGGGACACGGGGGCCCCAGCCAACAGCTGCCCAGGACCTGAGTGAACTCAGAAGCACATTTCTGTCCAGAGCATCCAGAAAGAACTCCGTCGGGCTGGCACTTGGCTTTCAGTCTTGGTGGACCCCCTGGCAGGGAGCCTGGCTATGCCTTGCTGGATCTCTGACCTGCAGAACTGGGAACTGATACACTGGTGGTCATTGGCTATGCATTACTCATGGGCTGGCTGGGAGGGTGTGGAGTAACGCAGGCAGGGTCCAGACCCTGGCTGGGAGCTGAGCCCGTGTGGTGACTGACCTCATGAGATTATTGCTGCTACGGAATCGGAAGACACCACATGGGGCACCCAGCGAGGCACTTTGGGCCCCCCCTTTCCTGTGTTTGGACAAGAAATGCCCTCTTGCTCCTGAAGTTTACCCATTTTCCTGCCTCCCCTGGGTTCCTTCCTCAACACCGAACCCCGGGCACTCACTGTGTCTCCGAAAATCCAGCCTCCTCGTTGCCTTAGGGGTCAAGTCCATCCCTGGGCTGGCGTCCTTGGTCTTCCTGAACACCTTCCTGTTCCCATGTCCAAGTCTCTCTCTCTCTTTCTTTGGAGATGGAATTTTGCTCTTGCTGCCCAGGCTGGAGTGCAATGGTGAAATCTCAGCTCACTGCAACCTCTGCCTCCCAGGTTCAAGCAATTCTCCTCCCTCAGCCTCTGTGAGAAGTAGAAAAGTTTATTTTTAAAGTTGAAGTGAGCATCTATTTCCAACACCTGGGTACCTTGGGCTGGCAGGCCCCAGGTGCAGAGAGTGCAGACCTCCATTTGCAGGAAATACCAGGAAGATGCACGTCCCCGGGAAAATCAGCAAATGCACCACACCTGCTCTGCGCCCGCCCTATGCCCAGTACCTTCCTTGATGAACTCATCGCCTCTCAGCACCACTTTGAGGAAGGGCCTGCGGGTCTCTTGTTACAGATGAATATCCTGAAGCACAGAAAGGTTAGTAACGTGGCCTGGGTGGAACCAGGTTGTCAGTGCTTCCTTCCTCGTGGCCCAGACAAGGGGACATCATGAGGGGGGAGCTCTGGCCAAAGGCGGCCACAGGAAACAGGACCCAACCAGAGAAAGCAGAGGCCCCGGAGAGAGGGGCTGGGGTTGGCTGGCGCCTTCCCCTGTGAGGCTGGGCTGGGGCATGTGGCAGTTAGGACGCCAGACCCTGCCCAGAGAGGCAGCTGTCCCAGCCACCCTGGCAGCTTGGCGTCCCCCTCCATGAGCTCTGGTCCTCCTCACCTCACATGCACCTGGTGAGGAAGGGGTGACTAAACAAACGCCTTCTGAAGGCTGGAATAAGCGCATGCACCCCAGAATGTTGGCAGACTCTTGTCCTCACAAGAGAGGGTCAGGGCAGCCCAGGTGAGGGCTGAGGGGGTGGCTGCAGATAGAACCTTCTAAGACGGGACAGCCCACGGCTTCTGTTGTTCCCGTCAGAGGCATGGGGGTCCGGGGAGCAGAGACAGAGGGGGTGGGAAGGACAGGAGCGAAGCCAGAAGACCAAGGCCCAGCAGAGGGTAGGTGGCTGGAGGCTTGTGACCTCCAGGCCAGGGCTCCTTTGCAGCAGTGAGACCCCATTTTGCCCTCAGCACCACACACAGCTGTCATTGCTATGCCCACAGTTGGCAGGTGAGGTCAGTGAGACAGAGAAACATGGACAGCTGTGGGTCCACAGGGCAAATGGGCAGGGCTGGCCTCACGCACAGTGGGATTGCAACGAGAGGGGGAGTGTGGTGTGTCTGGAACCTGCTGTGTGCCGGCTCTCAGCCCGGCCTCACCTCGAAACCTGGGGTGGTTACCCCCACATTCACACGAGACACTTGAGGTTCAGGAAGGATAAGTGACTTGTCCATGGTCACACAGCAAAGGGCAGGGTGCATGTCAGACCCAAGGTGACTCCAAAGCCGGGCTCCTCCCACCGAGGGCCCTGGTGCACCCACTGGCTTTGTGCATTCATGAAGCCACCAGCACCGCCGGGCACAAGTACGGGGTGAGGCTGGAGGCTGCTGTCACTCTCACAGGGGAGCTAGGGACACAGACAGAGGAAAGTGCTGACAAGACAGTAGGACAAGGGCCAGGCGAGACCCAAAGGGTGAATAGATCATGACCAGGTGTATCTGTCAGCCTTAGCTGCATGACAAATGGCTCCAGAACCCAGATGCTTCTGCCTAGATGTGTTTCTCATGCTCCCGGGCCAGCTGGTCACCTGCAGCGTGGCCAATTGGCCTGGATTTGGCGGGTGATTCTTCGTCAGCCGATCAGTCAAGGCTCTGCAGCCCAGGTGCAGGGCTGCTCCTCGAAACCTTGCTCTGCAGCCCAGGCTGAAGGCACAGCAGGCGCCCGACGCCCCGGGGCTGTGAGCACAGAGGAGAGCAGGGCAGGACTGATGGCCTGCTGGTCTTGGGGTGGGAGAAGGATGGGGGATGCGAATGAGCCTTCCAGTGTGTGCCAAGAGGCAGAGCCAGTGGGGAGAAAGCCCGAGACAAAAGAGAGGGCAGGAGGGCGGGGGGCAGGGAGGCAGGAGGTCGGAGGGCGGGGGGGCAGGAGGGCAGGAGAGCAGGAGCACGTGTGGCCCAGAAAGGCCAGGAGGTGCCCGGCACCCTCCGGTAACACATCCTCAGGCATGGCTTCCCTCTAAGAGCAGGGAGAGGCATTTTGAAGGAAGATGCTGGAAGCAGAGGGCCCAGTGGCTCGTTCTACCTGGTCTCTGGGCCAGAGAGACCTGAAAGGCAGAAAGGTCTTTTTGTGCATACCCAGACCCCAAAGTCACCTTTACTCCACCCTTAAGCTCCTTCAACACCCTGCTCACCCCAAGGTCCTGCTGGGGACCTAGTGGGGTGGGGCGGGAGGAGGCCACTGTCTGAGCCCTGCTCTCCAGGGCAACACGACGGGACCTCATGGTAATCGATGCTTCTGTAAACATGAGAATTCAGGCATAAAGCTCCGTCCCTCATCTCTAAGACGTCTTCTTGCAGGTGGACCCACAAATTACACAATTGGCATTGGCACACACATTTTTGCTTCACTTTTCCAGCAAATTCCCAGCCCTCCCCACTTCACATGTCTCACATGTGGGGTATGAACTGGTAATTAACTCCCCAAACCTCCAGTGGAAACCAGTCGTCTTTGATTTTTGTCAAATTCCTTTAATTATGAATTTGCAACTGGCTGGCTCTGACGCTCATCTGAGATGTGGTGCAGCCTGCTTTCTGCCATGCTGGGTTTTAAAAAAAAAAAGCTTAATGAGGCTTGAATTTCAGCCAAAAAAATAAATGAACTTTGTAAAACACACTTATGCTGAAAGATTGGAGGGGCCCTGATGCCACTTCCTTGAGGAGCTACCCCTGACCAGCCTGACGTGTCCAGGGGTTCCCTTCTCTAGGCTGTGAGAACACACTGCCCACACCACATCTGCAGGGGACAGCAAGAGCCATGGGAGACAGTTTGCAAAAAATGGCCCAAATATTACACATGCATATACACGCACACATGTGCATACACATGCATACATGCACACACACACATGTACATACATGCACACACCTTGCAATGTGACTTGACAGCTCCTCCCTTTTGAATATGAGTGGACCTTGTGATGTGCTTTGGACAAAGAATTCAGCAAAAATGACATGACCTGTTCTCAGCCTGGCCTCAAGGAGCCTGGCACTCTCCTCTCCCTGTCCAAGTCCTGCCTGGCTGCCACGAGGATCGCTGGGTCTCGCCTGCAGGAGGACGGGACCAGAGGAACAGGAGAAGATGCAGGCTGACCACCCTCTGACCCAAGATGCCTGAAAGAGCCCAGCCAGGACCAGAGTAGCCTGGCCCAGACCAGCCAAGCAGAACTGGGGTGCAGAGAAATGAGTGATTCTGATTTTGAGAATTAAACTTGGGGGTGTTTGTTACACAGGAGTCACTGACTGATACAGAAACCACAGAAACCATAAGCACCAGGGTTCTTATTTGTGATGGGGAGGTGATGACAGCCACCCCAGGCCCCAGGACAGCCCCTGAGTCCTTATAACATGGTCACTTAAATCCCTCTTGAGTCCATCATGCGAGGCAGCCTCTCCAGCCCTGGCTTCTCCTGCCTCCTCCACAGAGGAGCTGCCAGGAAAAGCCTCCTGAAGTGCACACCCAACCAGGACCCTAAGCATGCCTCGAGTTACCCAGGGCACCTCAGGTCCCAAAGAATGTCCTGTCTCTTAGTATGGATACGGAGCCCTTCCTGATCTGGCCCCCACGTCACCTGCCCCATGTGCCACCCAAACTCTGTGGGGCTAAGTGAGAGAAACCCATCATCACTTCTTTCACTCTGAGCCCCACACCGTCTGTTCCCTCAGCCGGGAACATCCTCCTCCCTGGGCCCTCCAGCTCTCAGCAGGCACCTGCTCCATCTTCAGAGCCAAGGGCCCCTCTGTGCCACGTGCCCACCTGCAGCCACTGCCAGCACCCCCTGCTGAGTTCCCGGGGGTGGCTGCACTGCACAGTGATTAGGGGCACAGGAAAGTTCCATGGTAGGAGCCTGCCTCTGCCAATGACCAGCTGGGTGTCCTACCTTCTCTGAACTTCAGTCTCCCCACCTCTAACGTGGACGTGAGACTAGAGCCTTCCTCACAGTGCTGTCATGGGAGTGAGCCCCTCCATGCAGAGGACAGCGCAGGCCCAGGCAGCACACAATGGAGGAACAGATGACAAACACCAGGAGGAGGGGTGAGGCACCCTCAGGAGGCAGCACCAACCCCCGAGCTCTGTGGGAGGAGATTGCAGGACATCTCCAGGACGACTTGCCCCCAACCGGATGACTTCCAGACGAATGAGGGGAGGAGCTTTGTGCCCGGTTCTAAGCCCTCCAGAACAGGACAATCCAGAATCCCTCGGGAGGCTTGGAGTCCCCACAAATTTACCGATTTCTAAATCTGGGACCCAGAAAAATGCATGTCAAGGGCAGGGCTTGCTGCTGCAGCGCTGGGTGTTGCAGACGGGGTCTGAGCCATCACCTGCCACGTGAGATCTGCAGGTTCCAGTGGGCAGACCCCCTCACTTTCCACCTGGATATTTGGAGCTGCATAGACACGACCACTGAGCCTCATCCTTACAAGGTAATTAGACCGTGACCCTACAATCTCTGCACGTTGAAGGTCCTCCTGAACTCCCGCAACCCGCTGAGCTTCATTTCAAATGCCTGTGCTCTTTCGTCTTCCCGGCCGCCTTCATTAATGCTCACACCCGAGCTGGGGTGCAGGTGCCCGCCTCTCCTCCCAGGGCTGTCTGCAGTCTTCGGCCTGCAAATTGATTAGTGCTTCCCCTCCCTGGCATTTGCACAACGGGAGATGGTCTATGTGTCTTTGGCCGGCCAATTTCTCCTTTCCCTTCAATTTGCAGCGAGCGCTGGCTCCCCGGTAGAGGAAGGTGAGGAGGAGATTAATTGGCAGTCACCCGAGGACTGTTCTGCCCCTAAAGTGGGAGGCAGGCCATGGAGAAGTCGTGGTTTAATTGGTTACATGTGACCCTTTCCCTTTTTTTAAATTTAATTCTAACTTTTAACATTTGAAGCTGCATCAATATGAATTATCGTGCTGCTTTCTGAGTCCCTCTCACCCAGGAAAGGGCATGTCCATTTCTCAAAGGGAGCAAGATGGACTTGCAGAACTGGGGGGCTGAATGAGACCCCGGAGGTCCCAAGTCCCTCCCTCGGTCCTTGTGATGGGGAAACTGAAGCCCAGAGGGGTGGAGCCTCCATGGGATCGCACACCAAGGAGCGGCCCCAGCTCGGTGCTGTCTGAGGTCCTGAGCCCTGCTTCGTGTCTGCAGCTCAGAGAGAGAAAGAGTGAGGGGAAGGACCTGGGGCTGGGAGGGACAACGCACCTCTGTTCTATTTTCCAGGTCTCTAGCAAGTCCCAGGAGTTTTGGAAGGATCCTTTTCTGACATTTCTGAAGGACAGTAACTCACAGTCTGCACCAAGCGCAGCGCCTGCTCTTTCAGAAGGAGGGTGTGGAAGGGACCTGTGAAGCCATGAAGCCGTGAAGCTGTGCAGCTGGATCTGCACAAGCATCCATGCAGCAGAGCCCCAGCTCGTCTTTGAGTGGGCGAAGCCGCTGCTCATTAGCGGGAAGGGGTATTGAAGACCCCATGTGACTCAGCCCGAGTGGGCTCCTGCGTGCTTGTGAGTGGGATCGATACCCCTCCAGCCACTATCGATAGGAACGGTCTTGCTGCCCAGCGCGGCCTCCCCATGGGCCCCCACCTGAGCCCTGCCACTCAGCACACATTAGAGGGAGGATGTGATGCCGAAAAGACCCTGAAGTGTGACCAAAATGCAGGCGTGTAGCCCCGGGGCACCGCGGCGGGATCTCCTCTTGCCTCGGGTAGAAGCGAATACGGAGCCCGCAGTGGGCACTCTCCGTGTGAGCAGCTGCTGCACAGGCGCTGGACCCGAGCTCACCTGGGACCCTGCTCCTCCCCAGCTGGGAGCTCTGGGCAAGTCACAGAGTTATCTCACTCACTGAGAGAGGCAGTCCCTCAATGGCCTCTGCCCACCTTTCCTGCCTTCAATCTTTCAGCTCGGACTTCTCGGGTATTCCTGTGTCCAGGTGCTGGGTCCATGGGGTTCTCACTTCTGGGGATCTGCTGGGGGCTGCCTACAATCACCAGAAACTAACTCCAACTGCTGCAAACAAAGAAGGAACTTATTGAAGGACATTTGGGTCGCAGGACAGAAGTGAGGCTGAGGAGATGGGTCTGGGGACGGAGAGGCTTCCAAGGAGGTGGAGTCAGCAGCAAGAACCATTCAACGACCTTCCCAGGACCACCGCTGAAACTAACCACGCCGTTTTCAGCCAAGACCCACTGCAACCCTACCCAGAACCCAGCATCGTCCCAGGCCTTGGGGACTGTGCAGGAAATAAATGAAAAGATGAAGCCCCCCCATTTCTTCCACGCTTGCCCCCGACCACTCAAGATGCAAAGCTCCAGTGCAGAAGAGCTGATGGATGGGCCAAGCTCTGGGCGCTGCTCACCCTGGGCACTTCCTGGAGAGGTGAACGGTGAGCTGAGGGGTGGGGAGGCTGAGGCTGTGGAGCGGGGCAGGCATTCCCTGTGGCTGGATGGAGGGCAATGGGGTCAAGCGAGACATGGGGCCGGGCGCAGTGGCTCACGCCTATAATCCCAGCACTTTGGGAGGCCAAAGCAGGCAGATCACCTGAGGTCAGGAGTTTGAGACCAGCCTGACCAACATGGTGAAACCCCGTCTCTACTAAAAACACAAAATTAGCCAAGTGTGGTGGTGCATGCTTGTAATCCCAGCTACTTGAGAGGCTGCTGGAAATATATGCTCAGTGCTGCAAAGAAAAATTAGCACTGAGACAAAGGATCTTTCAGCAATGCAATTTTTACTTCCTGGACTGCAGGAAGGGTATTCTCACTAGCCATCTTGCCAGGAGAGTGCAATGAACAAAGGAAAACACACACATTTATCCCTTACACACTTGGGGTCATTCTTACTGCTGTGTCTGATCTCTGTTGGCTGGAGCCAGACCTCACAGTCTAAACTAAAACCTGATTGCCTAACAACCTAAAACTTTTCTAAACAGGTAAAAGTAAAGGAGATCTGGGACATGCCTGTGAGCACGTCCAGCACAAATATCTTGGTTAAAGTACAAGGACATAGAACGTACTACGTGCTTGTAAGCATGGCGTGTCCAACAGCTACATAGGATAGGGCTTCACAGAGTTATTAGCACACTTGTTCTTTAACAAGAAAGGAAACTTTAAAAAGGAACTTTTTTACTTCCCGCACTAGGAATAGATTGTAATGTGGAGCCTAGAACAGATCCTACCTATTTCTTAAAATAGTTGTTTTTCTGGATGCAAAGGTAATGCACGCCCCTTATATGATGCCTGGAAAACAGACAGCAGCCACAGGAAACACGAGCCTCTTGCATTTTCAATTCCTGCTGACAGCTGCTAACATTCTCTGAGCCTCTTCTTCGTTTTTTCTCAAACGCCTTTGCCCGAGCACACACTCATGCAATATATACCTATGTCGAAAACTTAATTGCAGACGATTTGAGATTGCACTTTTCGTTTTATGATGTCATATTTTAAAGTTTTCTCATGTCACGTGCATTTGTCCACAGCCCGTGTTATGATGGCTGCAGCCATCTGTCTTATGGATATGCCATTTAAATTCCTCCTGTTTTACTCTCACAGAGATAGCTAACACCACTGCCTTCTAGTACATTTTTATGCAAACCCATGACAGTCTCTCCAGAGCAAATGCTTAAAAGTGGATACGCTGGGATGAAAAGTATGTACATTTACAATACTTTTGATACAAACTATTCAGCTGGTCTCCAAAAAGCAGTAGCTGGTGTGAGGTCCCCTCTCTCCCTGGCCCCTTCTGCAGTGGGCAGCAGAGGGAACCTGGAAGTCCTGGTACGTTATATACAGCATCGTCACGGTAAGCCTGGGGACTTGCTGTGCCTGCAGCCCCTCTACAAGCTGGAGCTCAGGCCTCAGGCTGCTGCAGCGCCAGGGGGCACAGGGCTGGGGCTCCGGGCGTGGCAGGGTGGGCCTGGAGGAGACGCACATCTGCGGGTGGCAGGAGGTGCTGGGGCTGTTGGTGTTACAGAAAGCTTAAGCGCTGGCTGTTGGAACGGGAGCCCCATGCAGGGTGAGAGCAGGGGCCATGATGAGAAAGGCAGGGTCACTAGAGGGGCTGGCTGGCTTGAGCGTTGGCGGCTGGTGCACGTTCTAGCTCGACCCACTCCACTGTGGCTTGGGTGTGGACGGTAATAGAAAAGGACCTACTGTCTAGACTTCTTGTTTGGAATTAATATAACAGGGAGGAGGTGCCTCGTGCTGTGGCTTTCCTGATGGGGGACTCCTACCCACTACTAGTCACCACCCTATGGTCGTTGCAAACCCCAATCAGATGCCAGCTCCACCAGCCACCAAAATGGTCCTGGTGATGTCCTGGGCTGTGTCTTCTGTGGCTTCCTTACGGTGGGCAATTATAAGAGTGCACGCAAAGCCCCCATTCACTAATCCATTTGTCTCTATCCATCCATCCCTCCACCCACCCACCCACCCATCCATCCCATCCATCCATCCATCCATCCACCCACCCACCCACCCACACACCTTCTATTCATCCATCCATGCACCCATCCATCCATTTATCTATCCATCCCTGCACCTATCCATCGATTTATCCATCCATCCATCCATCCATCCATCCATCCATCCATCCATCCATCTGTCACACAATCAATCTCCACCTAATTGGAGGGTGCCCTCTCTAAGCTAGGGGAGGTGCCCTCTGGATGTCTTAGAAAACCCAGGACTTGATTCCTGAGTATTGACCTATATATGCTTATGTAGCCCATAAAGCACTGAGGCCAGGTCTGAGAGGGTGGGAGGCTGGGCCTTCCTCTGGGAGAACAGGTCTATGGAGGGCAGCACCCTAAGTGTGCACCTGCCTCCCTCCTTTTGCCCTGCTGCTCTCGAGGGTATGGAGTTCCTGCAAAACCAGTAACAGTGAGTGCCATCCTCACGGCCTTCTCCACAAGCCTCTCCTGCTCCAAGGGCACACCCACCTCTTCCGCATCCTGGGGATGGATGGATGCAGCTCCCCTTGAAGCTCAGCTGCCTCAACCCACAGGGGACGGAGGGTGGGAGCAGGTGCCTGTACTCAGCCGCCTGTCCCATGGAGGGCCCCTCGTGGTGAGATGCAGACCTTCCAGTTCGCCATTTTCTCTGGGGGAGTGGGCATGGGTGGGAAGGGGAAGTGACCTTTCCCCAGACCCAGGACATTTGGGGACACCTCTGCGGTCCAAACTCTAGGCTCTGCTATGTGTGGCTGCTGCCAGCTGGTGATGGAGCTTGAAGGCTTCTCCTGGTGCAACAGAGACACCGCCATGTACCTGGCAGGGTGGTGGGGCCAGGAGGTGAGGCACGGCTCCCATAGAGGAGTGCAGTGCAGGGACCAAGGGCAGTGGGGCTCAAAAGGAAGACTAGACAGTGTTGCCTGACTGGGTGAGGTGCTCATCTGGCTCGTGAGCTGCCCGTGCTTTGCATCCAGCTCACCTGCCCCACCCTTGTTGGACGTGGAGCACCAGATGGTCCTTTAGGGATAGGTACGACCATGGCTCTGCACGGCCAAGGAAATGCAAGTGGAGGCCGTGTGTGGTATGTGGTGTGTGTGTGTGAGTGTATGTGGTATGTGGTGTGTGGGATGTGTGTATGAGTAAGTGTGGTATGTGGTGTGTCTGAGTGTATGTGGTATGTGGTTGTGTGCGTGAGTGTGGTATGTGGGGTGTATGTGAGTGTGGTATGTGGTGTGTGTGGGTGAGTGTGGTATGTGGGGTGTATGTGAGTGTGGTATGTGGTGTGTGTGTGTG
>NW_022437063.1:4349593-4512614 GCF_009761245.1 Sapajus apella
GTATGTGATGGGTGTGTGTTGTGTGTTTATGTGATGTGTGTGTGGTGTGTGTGTGTGGCTATGTGTGCATGGATGTGTGTGTGGTGTATGTGCGGGGTATGTGTGCATGTGATGTGTATGTGGTGTATGTGCGTGGGGTATGTGTGTATGTAAGTAATGTGTGTGTGTGTGTATGGGATATGTGATATGTGATGTGTGTGTGAGGGGTATGGGTGTATGTGGTGTGTGTGTGTGGTGTGTGTGTATGGAATATGTGTGCATATGATGTCAAATGTGTATTGTCTGTGTGCAGGGTGTGTGTGTGCCTCAGAGACCACAGTCCCCTTCCTGGGGGGTGTGGGAGCGTGAACCTCTCAGCCTGTGTGCCCCCCCCCCAGGACCAGCAAGGCCCAGGCTCCCCACAGGCCCATGCGATGAGAGGTGAGCTTTTGTTCTCGAGCCCATGACCATGTTGGGTGATAGTCACCATGGCTGCCCTGCCATGCCCTGCCAGCTCACTGTTCTCCGCGGTGCCTGCCGTGCTCATCACCCTGGCAGGGGCTGGAGGGTGGCGTCTTCTGAGACAGAGGTCCCGACCTGAGTGCTGCGGTGGCCAGTAAGGCCCAGGGTGCAGTGGGCCTGGCAGGGTCCCTGGATCTCACGGTAACGTGGTCCGGGGCTCTTTGGGGCTGGCTTTGGCCAGATCAGGGTGAGCGGTGGTGTCACGAGGTCACTGCCGGCAGAGGCAGCTGCCCTGGTGGCCCTGTCTGCACCCCTAACTGTCGGGCCCAGCTAGACCTCCAGCACCCTGGTGAGAGCAAGAACAGGGGGTGACACTCAGCCCAGACCCAGGTGTGCCTGGGCAGAGCCTGGGGAGAGTGGAAAACAGCAGGTTCAGGGGTGCCTTGTGAGAGGTCTGAGCCTGCTGAGGTCACTTCAGACCGGCCCTGACCCAGCTGTGTCCCCAGAGTCACTGTGGTGTGTGTGGTGGGCTTGGGCCCAGTGTGGCTGCTGAGTGCCTGGTCACGTGGCCTCCCATTGCCTGTGGACGCTGCTTCGGCCAGCAGCCTGGATTTGCTATCCTTCCACAAAGTGGTTTTAGAAGTGGATTGAGCGGTCATTTTGGGTCAGAATGTGCCTGCGTAATGTTAATAAACCCTCTTAGGTCATTTGGTCCATTTTGCACACGAGGAAACTGAGGCTTGGAGTGGCTGAGTTACTTTCCCGACAGCCCCTGGGTAAAGAGTGGGGTTTTACATCCATGCTCCCTGTGGCCGAAGCCCACCTTCCAAACCCTTGGCCTGAGACTCAAAAGCTTCTGAGCCTTGCCGACGTCCTGGCAAGCACAGAACGTGACCGGGGTGCGCACTGCACCAGGACAAACTGCAGGGGACTCGGGTCCCTAAACGCAGGGTTTGGTGAAAATGTCCACAGCTTTTCATATTGGATAATGTTAAGAAAAAATGCAAAGGAGTAGGAAAGGTATCGAATGTTGAATTTACGTAAATCTTCAAAATAAAGCCCTTTCAAAAATTTAAAATCAGAGACAGCCTGCACTTGACTTTTCTTTACATTGGCTTATATGTGAAATGGCCTGGGATAATTTCTGGGTTGATCTCCCCAGATTGAGGATAAGAAACTCTAGCAAGGGCTGAGAACAAACGGCGGGAGAGTATGGTGGCTGCTTTTCAGACGGGTACACCTCCTCTCTCTCCACAAACCAGAATTCGAGTCATTCAGTTGCTCTGGATTGAACTCATGCTTCTAATCTAACAACCGTCTTTTTCTTTTGTTGACAAATATGATGTTGGAATTTTTTGCGATAATGCAAATGGATTTTGAATCTAATTGAACTTTTTGTATCAAATATTTCTAAACAACGATGACTATTTCCTCACATCCACAGATGTTGCTCCCAGAACCTTAATGATCCTTCTTTAAGATTCAAATGATAACCCCTGCTAAACACCGTTGATGAGCAGTTTCTGATTTCGCTTTTCTAAAGGTGATGTTTTTGCTTTGAATCCATAAACTTTATCATTAAATGTCACCGTATTTTCATGTGGTTTTTGCAATTTTCAAATAAGTTCATTTCAGTGTTCCAAAATGTCCCTGAAGTAAGCTGTTTTTGAAGCCGGTGACGATGCTTCAATAAATCTGCAAAGCCAGGGTCCTCCTGCATTTCAGGGCTGGGCCCTCCCCTGGGCGTCTGTCACTCTGCAGGGAGGAGCAATACTGGGGTTCTGACCCCATTTTCTTCAAAAAGCTGAAAATAGCTGGGAGTGCAGAAACTGGTATTTACCAAGTTCCCTGATTTTATCATTCCAGCTCCACAGGCACGTTTTGCATAGAACTTGAACTTGGGGCTTTCTAAATGCATTGGCTCCTCCTTCCCGTCCTCACAGGTGCGAGGGACTCAGTGTTTCCATGATGCTTTCAACGTGAGCATGAGCCACTTTGAGTATTTAGTTCCCAGGAGCTTGCTTGGGTACTTTTTTTGGCAACACAGATGATGTTTTCATGCATTTCTCTCCAGGGACTGACTTCTCAGGTTTCGGTGATCGCCCCACACCCTTGATCCTGGTGTTAGACATCTTGGCCTTCCTGTGGTCTTTTGCGGGGAACCCCCCAGTTTCCAGAGATGCTGTGGCCACTGGCATCTCAGCAGGCCTGGGTAGGCCTGGTCGACCTGGTCTAGAGTCCTGCCCAGGGATGCTGAGAAACTTGGGGATTCCATAAGCCTTGGCATGATGGGGTCCCTGGCTGAGTGATACGGTTTGGGATTTGTGTCCCCGCCCTAATCTCATGTCGAATTGGAGGAGGTGCCTGGTGGGAGATGACTGGATCATGGGGGAGTTTCCTTGTTGCTGTTCTTGTGATAGTGGGTGAGCTCTCATGAGCTCCGGTTGTTTAAAAGTGTGTGGCACTTTCTCCTTCGCTCTCTGTCTCCTGCTCTGCTGTGTAAGGTGTGCTGGCTTCCCCTTCTCCTTCCGCCATGATTGTAAGTTCCCCGAGACCTCCCAACCATGCTTCCTGTTGAGCCTGCAGAACGTTGAGTCAATTAAACCTCTTTTCTTCATAAATTGCCCAGCCTCAAGTAGTTCTTTATAGCAGTGTGAGAATGGACTAATACACCTAGTTTCTTATTTCTCTGAGAAAGAAGGGACCAGCTAAGAAATTGCCCTCATCTCCTTTCCCCTATAACAATCAACTTCTGTCGTGGACCTATGTTCTCTTAGACGAACTTCCCAGGTTCCTGATGTCCACCTGAGGTCAGCTAAGGTCCACCCTGCACATGGATTTCCATGCCTCTTGTACCCTGCAGGGCATCTCCCCTGCCTCCTTCCCTTCTTGCTGAGTCACCATCTTCGTGTCCTGCTGGGTCAGAATCATCAGCCACGGATGGGCTATACCAGCTCCCATCTTAAAAAGGGAACCTTCCTTGGCCCTAAGGCACCTCCAGCCAATGCCCATTTTCCCACTTCCAGCCGTCCACCAGACCAACCCAAGCCACTCTTCCTCGTCCCAGCACGACCACCCCTGACCTTTATGCAATCACTTCCGTCCTCATACAGCTTATTTTATTTTACAACATTTTATAGCTTTGCCACCTGGGTAGGTATCCTTAAATAACGGCTTAGTTTTACAGGTTCTAAATATTTATGTAAATGAAATGATACAGTATTGATGTCTGCGTGTGGGTTGACTCCACATGGCATTTTAAAGATTAATCCATTCTGTTGTGTGCAGCTGTAGTGCATCCATTTTCATCTCTGTGTACCAAGATTTATTTATCCATTTTGCTGCTAAAGAACATTTGGCTCCTGGAACTCTTGTGCAAATCTTTCTGCTGATGTACCTCAGAGTGAAACTGTTGGTCATAGCGTATGTGCAGCCTTCAGTGTCTCAGACAATCACAGCCCTTCCCGGTGGATTCAGTGTGTACAGTGTTGGATAAGGGTGTCCCTTGCTCTGCCCTCCCACCAGCCCTTGTGATTTTAGCTCATTGGGTGGGTGTGCAGTGATTTCTCACTGAGATTGTAGTTGGAGACCTTCATTTGTGCTGTGCGTATTTAAGGGCCTGATCCATTTTCCTACTGAATTTGCAGGAGTTCGTTATATGTTTTAGATATGAGGCTGTGCCAGTTATATGTGTTGCAAATATTTTCTGCCACTGCTGATCTCTCCTTTGGACTCTTTTACTGGTGTTTTTGGATGAGCAGAAATACTTAATTTTTATGTGGTCAAATTCATCCACCTTTTCCTTTATGGTTATTGCATTTTGAATCTTGTTCAAAAATCTTTTCTCAACTGAAGGTCATGGAGAAGTTTTCTCATATCACTTCTAAAAGCTTTATGAAGTGTTTTGGCTTTCACTTTTGCATCTCAGTCTGTCTGGAATTAATTTTCGTGTGCTGTGGGGGGTAGGAGATCAAGTTTCATTTTTTTCCCCCATGTGGATAACCAAAAGTCCCCAATCCATTTCTCTCTGCTCTTATTCTGCAGAGCCAGGCACTTCTAAATCCAGCGTCCACACATAAATGGCCCAGTTCTAGCTCTCTATTTCTCTCCCATTGCACCAAAAACTCACCTTTTTCTTTTCTTTTTTGAGACAGGGTCTCTCTCGCTCTGTTGCATAGGCTGGAGTGCAGTGGCTTGATATTGGCTCACTGCAGCCTTGACCTCATGGGCTCAGGAAATCCTCCTACCTCGGCCTCCTGGGCGTAGCTAGACCACAGGCATGTGCCACCATGCCCGGTTAAGTTTTTAATTTTATTTTTTATTTTGTAGAGACAGGCTGTCACTATGTTGCCGAGGCTGGTCTCCAACTCCTAGGCTCAAGCGATCCTCCTGCCTCAGCCTCTCGAAGTGCTGGGATTACAGGCGGGAGCCACAGCACCTGGCCAGCGTTGCCTTAACTATAGGAGGTTTGCAGGAAGTGATGGTGTCTGGTGGAGCGATTTCTCTCAGGTTTTCTGACTTCTCAGGAGTGTCTTGTCTATTCTTGCCTTTTGGATTTCTGCATAAATTTTAGAACTACCATGCCCAGTTCCACAGAAATTCTTTTTGGGATTTTGATTGGTGTTTTATAGAATCTATAAATGCAGACAGCACTAACATTCAAGTAATACTGAGTCCTCCAATGAATGCAGATTTCCCCTCCATTTTTAAGAGTTTCTTTAAAATTCCTCAATAATGTTTTATAGTTTTCTGAATAAAGACCTTTTACAGTTTGTTAGATGTACTTCTTCATCTTTTCAGATGCTGTCGTAACTTTGTTCCTGAGCATTTCTCATTGAGGTGGCATTTGTATACAATAAGTTACACAGAATTTGGAGTACAGTTCAATGAGTTTTGACGTGCATGTCCACTTAGGTAACAAGCTCTCAATCCAGAAAATTCCCTCGTGTCTCTTTCTGGGCAATTGTCCCATTTCTCATGTTGACACAGTTGCTGTTTGGATTTTTGTCACTGTAGATTAGATTTCCCCATGTGAGGACTCTGTGTGAATGAAATTATCCAGCATTTGTCCTTCGGTACCTGGCTTGTGTTGTTCATTATAACGTTTGTGAGGGATTTATCCGTGCTGTTTTGTGTCTCTGAAGTCATTCCTTTTTTATCGTGGAATGGTGTTTCATTGCATGAATACTCCATCATTTGTTTTCCATCCACCTGTTGATGGTTATTTGGGATACCTTTAGCTTTTGGGCAGTATCGGTGAAGCTTCTGTGAACACACTAGGCACATTCTTTTGGGTGGAGATGTATTTTCATTTTCTTGGGTAACTTTGAACCAAGTGGAATGTCTGGTTCAAAGAATGGAGAAATGTTTTACTTCATAAGGAAATGTGAAAGAGTTTTCCCAGTGGACGACCATTGTACACACGCCAGAAGCCAGTGCCTGGAGGTCCTCATCACCCTCACCCTCACATTTGCTGCTGTCAGCCATCTTAATTTTGGCATTTCCAAGTGGGTGTGAAGTGATGATCACCACCCTTTTAGTAGGCCTCTGCCTGGTAACTAAGGATGCTGAGCGTCCTCTCACATGCTCACTGGCCACGTGTATACCTGTGTGTGATGTGTCCGGTCAGGTCTATTATTCCTTTTGAAAGCAACTTTATGAAGATATATTACACATACAATAATGCAGTCACTTGAAGTGTGCAGTTGGATGAATTCTGACACATGAGTGTAACCAGCACCACAGTCAAGATACAGAATATCTCTATCACCCCCGACGTCCCCATAACCCTTTCAGCCAGTCCCCACCCTCTCCGCCAGCCCTATGCAACCAATAACCTGTCCTGTCACTAGAGATTAGTTTGGTTTGTTCTAAACTTTCATATAAATGGAATCATACGGCAGGCATTCTATGTGTATGGATTTCTTCATTCAGTGTGGTGATTTTAGATTCATTGTGTTGTTGCATGCATGTTGTATGTTTATTCATTTTGTAGTGAGTAGTATTCCATCAGACCTCTATACCACAATTTGTTTTTTTTTTCCCATTTATTTTATTGCATTTTAGGTTTTGGGGTACATGTGAAGAACATGCAAAATTGTTGCATAGGTACACACGTGGCAGTGTGATTTGCTGCCTTCCTCCCCATCACCTACATCTGGCATGTCTCCCCTTGCTATCTCTCCCCAGCTCCCCACCCCCCACCATCCCTCCCCTATTTCCCCCCAACTGACCCCAGTGTGTAGTGCTCCCCTCCCTGTGTCCATGTGTTCTCATTGTTCAACACCCACCTATGAATGAGAACATGTGATATTTGATCTTCTGCTCTTCTGTCAGTTTGCTGAGAATGATGGTTTCCAGGTTCACCCATGTCCCTACAAAGGACCCAAACTCATCGTTTTTGATGACTGCATAACATTCCATGGTGTATATGTGCCACATTTTCCCTATCCAGTCTATCGTCGATGGGCATTTGGGTTGGTTCCAGGTCTTTGCTATTGTAAACAGTGCTGCAATGAACATTCGTGTGCACGTGTCCTTATAGTAGAACGATTTGTAATCCTTTGGATATATACCCAGTAATGGGATTGCTGGGTCAAATGGAATTTCTATTTCTAGGTCCTTGAGGAATCGCCACACTGTCTTCCACAATGGTTGAACTAATTTACACTCCCACCAACAGTGCAAAAGTGTTCCTATTTCTCCACATCCTCTCCAGCATCTGTTGTCTCCAGATTTTTTAATGATCGCCATTCTAACTGGCGTCAGATAGTATTTCAATGTTGTTTTGATTTGCATTTCTCTGATGACCAGTGATGATGAGCATTTTTTCATATGTTTTTCATATGCTTGTTGGCCTCACGTATGTCTTCTTTTGTAAAGTGTCTGTTCATATCCTTTGCCCACTTTTGAATGGGCTTGTTAGTTTTTTTCTTGTAAATCTGTTTTAGTTCTTTGTAAATTCTGGATATCAGCCCTTTGTCAGATGGGTAAACTGCAAAAATTTTTTCCCATTCTGTTGGTTGCCGATTCACCCTAATGACCGTTTCTTTTGCTGTGCAGAAGCTGTGGAGTTTGATTAGGTCCCATTTGTCTATTTTGGCTTTTGTTGTCAATGCTTTTGGTGTTTTGGTCATGAAGTCCTGGCCTACACCTATGTCTTGAATGGTTTTGCCTAGATTTTCTTCTAGGGTTTTTATGGTGTTAGGTCTTATGTTTAAGTCTTTAATCCATCTGGAGTTAATTTTAGTGTAAGGTGTCAGGAAGGGGTCCAGTTTCTGCTTTCTGCACATGGCTAGCCAGCTTTCCCAACACCATTTATTGAACAGGGAATCCTTTCCCCATTGCTTGTTTTTGTCTGGTTTGTTGAAGATCAGATGGTTGTAGATATGCTGTGTTGCCTCCGAGACCTCTGTTCTGTTCCATTGGTCTATATCTCTGTTTTGGTACCAGTACCATGCTGTTTTGATTACTGTAGCCCTGTAGTATAGTTTGAAGTCCGGTAGTGTGATGCCTCCCACTTTGTTCTTTTTGCTTAGAATTGACTTGGCTATGCGGGCTCTCTTTTGGTTCCATATGAAGTTTAAGGTGTTTTTTTCCAGTTCTGCGAAGAAGGTCATTGGTAGCTTGATGGGGATAGCATTGAATCTGTAAATTACTTTGGGCAGTATGACCATTTTCATGATATTGATTCTTCCTAACCATGAACATGGAATGTTTCTCCATCTGTTTGTGTCCTCTCTTATTTCGTTGAGCAGTGGCTTGTAGTTCTCCTTGAAGAGGTCCTTTACGTTCCTTGTTAGTTGTATTCCTAGGTATTTTATTCTCTCTGTGGCAATTGTGAATGGAAGTTTGTTCTTGATTTGGCTCTCTTTAAGTCTGTTATTGGTGTATAGGAATGCATGTGATTTTTGCACGTTGATTTTGTATCCTGAGACTGCTGAACTTGCTGATCAGTTTCAGGAGATTTGGGGCTGAGACGATGGGGTCTTCTAGATATACAATCATGTTGTCTGCAAATAGAGACAATTTGACTTCCTCCTTTCCTATTTGAATGCCCTTTATTTCTTTTTCTTGCCTGATTGCTCTGGCTAGAACTTCCAGTACTATATTGAATAGCAGTGGTGAGAGAGGGCATCCTTGTCTGGTGCCACATTTCAAGGGGAATGCTTCCAGTTTTTGCCCATTCAGTATGATATTGGCTGTTGGTTTGTCATAAATAGCTTTTATTATTTTGAGATACGTTCCATCAATACCTAGCTTATTGAGGGTTTTTAGCATAAAGGTCTGTTGAATTGTGTCAAAGGCCTTCTCTGCATCAATTGAGATAATCATGTGGTTTTTGTCTTTGGTTCTGTTTATGTGGTGAATTACGTTTATAGACTTGCGTATGTTGAACCAGCCTTGCATCCCTGGGATGAAGCCTACTTGATCATGGTGGATAAGCTTTTTGATGTGCTGTTGCAATCGGCTTGTCAGTATTTTATTGAAGATTTTTGCATCTATGTTCATCTTGGATGTTGGCCTGAAGTTTTCTTTTCTTGTTGAGTCTCTGCCGGGTTTTGGAATCAGGATGATGTTGGTCTCATAAAATGATTTGGGAAGAATTCCCTCTTTTTGTATTGTTTGGAATAGTTTCAGAAGGAATGGTACCAGCTCTTCTTTGTATGTCTGGTAGAATTTGGCTGTGAACCCGTCTGGACCTGGGCTTTTTTTGGGTGCTAAGCTCTTAATTGCTGCCTCAACTTCAGACCTTGTTATGAGTCTGTTCAGGGTTTCGGCTTCTTCCTGGTTTAGGCTTGGGAGGAGGCAAGTGTCCAGGAATTTATCCATTTCTTCCAGGTTTATTAGTTTATGTGCATAGAGTTGTTTGTAATAATCTCTGATGATGGTTTGAATTTCTGTGGAATCTGTGGTGATACCCCCTTTATCATTTTTCATTGCATCAATTTGGTTATTCTCTCTTTTCTTTTTTATTAATCTGGCTAGTGGTCTGTCTATTTTGTTGATCTTTTCAAAAAGCCAGCTCCTGGATTTATTGATTTTTTGAAGGTTTTTTATGTCTCTATCTCCTTCAGTTCTGCTCTGATCTTACTTATTTCTTGTCTTCTGCTAGACTTTGAGGTTTTTTGATCTTGCTCCTCTAGCTCTTTCAGTTTTGTCGGTAGGGTGTCAATTTTTGATCTCTCCTTGCTTCTCGTGTGGGCACTTATTGCTATATATTTTCCTCTAGAGACTGCTTTAAATGTGTCCCAGAGATTCTGGTATGTTGTGTCTTCATTCTCGTTGGTTTCGAAGAACATCTTTATTTCTGTCTTCATTTCATTGTTTATGCAGTCAACATTCAAGAGCAAGTTGTTCAGTTTCCATGAAGCTGTGCGGTTCTGGGTTAGTGTTTGAATTCTGAGTTCTAACTTGATTGCACTGTGGTCTGAGAGACTGTTTGTTATGATTTCCGTCCTTTTGCATTTGCTGAGGAGTGATTTACTCCCAATTATGTGGTCAATTTTAGAGTAGGTGTGATGTGGTGCTGAGAAGAATGTATATTCTGTGGATTTGGGGTGGAGAGTTCTGTAAATGTCTATTAGGTTTGCTTGGTCCAGGTCTGAGTTCAAGTCTTGGATATCCTTGTTAATTTTCTGTCTAGTTGATCTGTCTAATGTTGACAATGGGGTGTTAAAGTCTCCCACTATTATTGTATGGGAGTCTAAGTCTCTTTGTAAGTCATTAAGAACTTGCCTTATGTATCTGGGTGCTCCTGTATTGGGTGCATATATATTTAGGATCGTTAGCTCTTCTTGTTGCATTGATCCTTTTACCATTATGTAATGTCCCTCTTTGTCTCTTATGATCTTTGTTGCTTTAAAGTCTAATTTATCAGAGATGAGAATTGCAACTCCTGCTTTTTTTTGCTCTCCATTTGCTTGGTAAATCTTCCTCCATCCCTTTATTTTGAGCCTTTGTGTATCCTTGCATGTGAGATGGGTTTCCTGGATACAGCACACTGATGGGTTTTGGCTTTTTATCCAATTTGCCAGTCTGTGTCTTTTGATTGGGGCATTTAGTCCATTTACATTTAGGGTTAATATTGTTATGTGCGAATTTGATACTGCCATTTTGGTGCTAGCTGGGTGTTTTGCCCTTTAGTTGAGCTGGTACTTGTTGTTCCTTTATATGTGTAGAGCCTCTTTCAGGGGCTCTTGTAGAGCTGGCCTGGTGGTGACGAAATCTCTGAGTACTTGCATGTTCCCAAAGGATTTTATTTTTCCTTCACTTATGAAGCTTAGTTTGGCTGGATAGGAGATTCTGGGTTGAAAGTTCTTTTCTTTAAGGATGTTGAGTATTGGTCCCCACTCTCTTCTGGCTTGTAGGGTTTCTGCTGAGAGATCTGCTGTGAGTCTGATGGGCTTCCCTTTGTGGGTAACCCGACCTTTCTCTGTGGCTGCCCTTAGTATTTTCTCCTTCATTTCAACCCTGGTGAATCTGACAATTATGTGCCTTGGGGTTGCTCTTCTTGACGAATATCTTTGTGGTGTTCTCTGTATTTCTTGGACTTGAATGTTTGCCTGCCTTGCTAGGTTGGGGAAGTTTTTCTAGATAATATCCTGAAGAGTATTTTCCAGCTTGGATTCATTCTCTTCGTTGCATTCAGGTATGCCTATCAAACGTAGATTAGGTCTTTTCACATAGTCCCACATTTCTTGGAGATTTTGTTCATTCCTTTTTACCCTTTTTCTCCAGTCTTGCCTTCCCGTTTTATTTCATTGAGTTGATCTTTGACCTCTGATATCCTTTCTTCTGCTTGGTCAATTCGGCTGTTGATACTTGTGCATGCTTTGTGAAGTTCTCGTGTTGCGTTTTTCAGCTCCATCAATTAACTTATATTCCTTTCTATTTTGTCCGTTCTCGTTAGCATTTCATCAAATCTTTTTTCAAGGTTCTTAGTTTCTTTGCATTTGGTTAGAACATGTTCTTTAAGTTCACAGAAGTTTCTTACTACCCACTTTCTGAAGTCTGATTCCAGTCATTTCATCACACTCGTTCTCCATCCAACCTTGTTCCCTTGCTGGTGAGGAGTTGTGATCCCTTGTAGGAGGAGAGGTGTTCTGGTTTCGGGTGTTTTCATCCTTTTTGCGCTGGTTTCTTCCCATCTTTAAGGATTTATCCACCTGTCAACTTTGTAGTTGCTGGCTTTCAGATTGGGTCTCAAATCTTTCAGATTGACATTGTTTGTTGATGATGAGGTTATTTCTGTTTCTTGGCTTTCCTTCTGACAGTCTGGCCCCTCTGCTGTAGGTCTGCTGAGGTTCACTCCAGGCCCTGCTTGCCTGGGGTTCACCTGCAGGAGCTGCTGAACAGTAAGGGTTGTTACCAGTTTTCTTCTTCTGCTATCTTTGTCCCAGAAGGATACCCGCCTAGTGTCAATCTGATCTCTCCTTTATGAGGTGTCTCTTTGGATATATAGGGGTCAGGGAGCTGCTTGAGGAGACGGTCTCTTCTTTATAGGAGCTCAAATGGTGAGCTGTGAGCTCTGTTGTTCATTCAGAGCTGCTGGGCAGGTACATTTAGGTCTGCTGTAGCAGTACTCATAAACTGCTTTTTGTTCCCGGGTGCTCTGTCCCAGGGATTTAGGGTTTTATTTATGAGTTTCCGTTATGCTGCCGCCTTCTTTTTTTTTTTTCCTTCAGAACTGCCCTGCCCAGCAAGGAGGCAGCCTAGTCACTGTCGGCCTGTAGAGGCTTTGCTGAGCTGCTGTGGGCTCCGCCCAGCTGCCGAGTGAACTTCCCTGCAGTCCTGTTTATATGGGTGTAGTTAGAACTGCTTTGGTGATGGTGGCCCGCCTCTGTTGGGGCGGAGTCTCTGCTGTGGCGGGTTGCCTTGGCAACGGCGGGCTGCCTCGGTAATGGCGGACGCCCCTCCCCCACAGAGCTGGACCGTCCCAGGTTCAGCTGCGCTTGCTGTGAAACTCTCAATCCAGAGTTTCTGGTTGCTGTTCTTTTGTGGGGGTGGGGCGAGCCGAGCCTGATCGCCTGGCTCCCTGCCTCAGAGCCTTTTTTAAGTTGGTGTTCCAGTCGCCTGTTGAAGAGGCGCCGGGGTCTGTTTGTTTTCCCCTGCGGCCACTCACTGCGCTGGCTTAAACAGCGGCACTGAGGTTTGTGGCGCTTCTTTTTTTTTTTTTTTTTTTTGCTCTGGAATCTACTGTCCTGGTTCCCTGCTCAGTCCCCTTTTTAAACAGATGAATGGGCGACTTCCCGTGGCCCCAATCGCCAGCCAAAAGGGCACCCAGACCGGTGTATTTTGTACGGAGAACCGCGGCTCCGGGGCGCCGACAAAGCAGCCGTGCGGGGGCAAAGCAGCGGTGCCGGCTGAAACAGCCGCACTGGTGACCGTGGAGCACCTCCACCTGGGAATTTCCTAGTCTGTGGGCAATAAAAATGCGGCGTCCACTCACCCTCTGCGCTTTCACTGGGAGCTGCAGTCCTGAGCTGTTCCTAAACGGCCGTCTTGGACCCTCCCGCCACCACAATTTGTTTATCCATTCACCTGCTGATGTCATTTGGGTTGTATTCAGTATCTGGTACTTAGGAGTGAAGCTATAAACATTTACGTACGACTTTTAAGGAATGTCTTCATTTATGTTACATAAATACTAGGAGTAACGTGCTCAAGCCACAGGGGAGGTAAATGACTAACTTTTAAGAAATTTCGAGGTAATCATAGCATTTTATGCTACTTGAAGTCCCATCTACTCCATGTCCTCTCCATTTGGTATGACGTTTTGCCATTTTAGTGAGTGTAGAGTGGTATCTGGTTGTGGTTTTATTTTTATTTTTTAAAAAGACGGTCTTGCTCTGTTGCCCAGGCTGGAGCGCAGTGGTTCATGCATAGCTCACTGCAGCCTGAGACTCCTGGGCTCAAGCCGTCCTCCCATGTCAATCTCCTGGGTTGCTGGGATTACAGGTGTGGTTTTAATTTGCATTTCTCTGATGACTCATGGTGTACAGCATCTTTTCATGTTCTTATTGACTATGTTTTCTCTTATGAAGAGGCTTTTCAATCCCTCATCCATTTTCACTTGTTTTCTTATAATTGTGTTGTAGGAAATCTTTGTAGGCCTTGATACCAGGTCTCTGTCAAGCTGTACAGGTTGCAGATATCATCCTACAGTCTGTAGCTTGCCTGTTCATTTTCTCTGTGATGTTTTGGGAGAACAGAAGTTTAAAATTTTTATGAAATCTAATTTATCAATATTTCCTTTGATGTTTGTGCTTTTTGGGTCACGTCTAAGAAATCTTTGCTACCTTAAGGTGCAAAGATATTTTCTGAGAACTTTTACAGTTTCAGCACTTAATGTAACCCTATGATTCATTTGAGTTAATTATGTCAGATATAAGACGGCTATGAAGGGGGAAGTTTGCTTCTTCTTTTCCAATCTGGATGCCTTTTGTTTTTTATTATCATTATTTTTTGAGACAGGGTCTCCCTCTGTCACTTAGGCTGGAGTGCAGTGTCATGATAGCAGCTCTCTGCAGCCTCAACCTCCCAGTCCCAAGCAATCCTCCCACCTAAGCCTCCCAAGTACCTGGGATCAAAGGCACAAGCCACCATGCCCAGCTATTGTATTTCTTTTTTGTAGAGATGGGGTTTCACCATATTCCTCAGGCTGGTCTCTGACTCTTGGGCCCAAGGGATCCTCCCATCTTGGCCTCCCAAAGTGCTGGAATCACAGGCATAAGCTACCTCTCCTGGTTGTGCTTTTTATTTTAATTTCTTGCCTCCTGTCATTGGCATTGGCTAAGACCTTCAGAGCATAAATGATGAAAGCAGACATCCTTGCTTTGTGTTCAGTCTTGGGAGAAAATATTTGGTCTTTTATTATCAAATATGTTAGCTGCAAGTTTTTGTTAGGTGCTCTTTATTATTTTGAGGAAGTTCTTTCTAGTCCTAGTTTACAGAGAATTGTTATTACAAATGAGTGTTAAATTGGGCCATGTGCTTTTTCTACCCTATAGAGAAAAGCATATTGTTTTTCTCCTATATGCTGTTGGTATGATGACTTACCTTGATTTTTGACTAAAACAACCTCGCATATCTGGGACACACCAACTTTCATATATTGGTAGACTTGACTCATTAAGGATTTTTACCACTATATATATGAGATATATTGTTGGGTACTTTTCTTTTGTTACAATATCCGTATCAGGTTTTAGTAATGGTTAATGTTAACTTTATAAAATGAATTGAGACATTCCTTTTTCCTTCATTTCCCTGAAAGTAATTGTATGGAATTAGTTTTATTTGTTCCCAGCATACAATATAATGACACAGTGAAGACATTTTGGCCTGGAGTTATCTTTGTGGGAAATTTTTAATTATAATTTTAATTTCTGTGACCATTATAGGGTTATTCATATTTTCCATTTCTTTCTGGGTCAGTTTTGGCAATTTGAACATTTCAAGGAATTTGTCTATTTCATCAAAGTGGTTGAATTTAATGGCATAAACATTTTTTCATAATAATCGCATATTATTATTTTAATTATCATGGGATCTGTAGTGATGCCATGATGCCATATATTTCCTTCCTACAGTTGTGTCACATCTTTCATTCCTAATATAGCGCATCTGCATCTTCTATCTTATTGTATTCATCAGCTTAGCTAGTTGATTGTTTATAAGACCCAGATGTTGGATTTCATGAATTTTTCTCCATTTTTCTTGTTACTGCTTTATTTATTTCTGCTACTAACTTTATCATTTTCTTTCTTCTAATTACTTTGCTTTTAATATATTCTTTTCCCCTGCTTCTTAAGGTACAAAACAGGCTTATCAACATTATGTCTTTCTAATTTTCCAGTGCAAACATACAAAGCTCTTAGTTTTCCTTTACATACTGCATTAGCTGCAACCCACAAATTTTAATAATTTTCCTTTTTAAAATGTAGCATAAATAATTTTTCAATTTCCTCTGGGATAGCTTCTCTGACCCATGGGTTATTTTGATATGTATCAGTTAATTTCCAAATATTTGGAGATTTTTTCCAATTTTGTTACTGTTTTCTGATTTAATTCTGTGTTTGTAAAATTTTTGTTTTATTATAATTTCAATTTTAAAAATTATATTGAGAGTTATTTTATTGTCTATCTTGGTGAATGTTCCATGCTTATTTGAACAGAAAGTATATTCTCTTGTCATCAGGTGGAGCGTTCTGCAAGCATCAGTGGGATCCTCTTGGTTGATAACGTTATTTGTTTAAGTCTTCTGGGTCCTCACTGATATTCGGTCTGTTAATTAGCATGAGAAGAGTCTTGAATCTCCAAGTATAACTGTGGTTCCGTCTATTACTCCTTTCAGTTCTGTCATGCATTTCAAAGTTCTGTTGTTAGGTATATGTTCACATTTAGAATTATGGCTTTCAGATAAACTGACCCATTTATCATTATGAAGTATATCCCTTTATCCCTGGTAGTATCCATATTTCCTGTGTATGGGGTTTTGCATGGCATATGTTTTCCATCCTTTTAATTTTAATCTTTGTGTGTGTGTATCTTTTTTCTTTCATGTATTAGTTCAGAATTATATGTGTGCTTTTATATTTAAAGTAGGTTGTTGTAGACAGAAGCCATCCTGAGTGACAATGACATTTCATGTAATTATCACTGTGGTTGGCGTTGTTTTTTATCTGTTGTATTTTATTACTATCATTTTCTTTGTTTCTTTAATTGATCCTTCCTCTTTCTTCATTCTTTTGGATTATTTTTCATGATTCCATTTTATCTGCATTTTTTTTTAACTATGGCTTTAAAAAAATTGTGAACCAGTGGTTGCTTTAGGGTTTACAATGCCTGCCTTTAACTCATCAGTCTCTACCTTCAAGTAACACTGTTTCACTTTATCTAGGGTGTAAGAACTTTACAGCTGTCCTCTTTCTGTCCTTTGTGCAATAGTGGGCCTACATATTTTACTTCTACACATGTCATAAATATCCCAATATGTGCTTTTCCTTTAGACCGTCAGTTTTCTAAAAAAGAAAAATTTAAAATCAGAAAAAGATATTTTTCTGTCTACCCACCTGTTTATCATTTCCACTACTCTTCATTCTTTTGTGGATCCATGTTTCTGCCTGGCATCATTATTGCACCTGAATAACTTTTTATAACTTTTGAAAAACAGTGCATACCTAGTGGCAACAAATTCTCCCAGTTTTTGTCTCTGTGAGGAAGTTTTTATTTAACCTTCATTTTATAGGATTTTCTTACTGGGTATAGAATTATAGGTTGATTTTTTTTTCTTTTAGCACTTTAAAGTTGACGCTCTAAGTCTCTCATTTATGTAGTTTCAGATGCTATGTCTGCTATGTTTTTTTCTCTTTGTTCTTCTGTACATAAATGTTTCCCCCACATCCTGAGTTTCTTTTAAGATTTTTCTCTTTCTCACTGGTTTTCAGCAATATTGATTAGGTTGTGCCTTTGTGTGATTTTTTTCTTTAATACTGTGCTATTTCTTTGTAAATTTGTAGTTTTCATCAAATTTGAAAAATGTTAAGACTGCTATTTCTTTTAGTAATTTTTCTTTTTCTCTCTGTTCTTCTTCCTTCAGGGCCTCCAACTGCTTATGTTTTAAATGGTTTAATATTGTCTGACAGATTACTGAGGCTCTGATCAGTCTTTTTCATTTGTTTTTAAAATCCTTTTTCCCTCCCTGATTCATACTGTATAGTTGCTGTTGCTATGTTTTTGAGTGTATCGTTTGTTCTCCAGTGTCTGATATGTTGTTAACCTCATCTTATGAAAGTTTTATTTTAGAGATTATATTTTTTGGATCTAGATGCTGCTATTGGCCCTAATTGATACTTTCCATTTTTCTCCATGTTCATGTTTTCCTTTAAATATCAGAGCAAATTGGGCCTGGTGCAGGGGCTCAGACCTATAATCCCAGCACTTTGGGAGGCTGAGGTTGTGGAGTTTAACAGCAGCCTGGCCAACATGGTGAAACCCCATCTCTACTAAAAATACAAACATTAGCTAGGCGTGGTGGGAGGTGCCTGCAACCCCAGCTACTTGGGAGGCTGAGGCAGGAGAATTGCTTGAACCCAGGAGACGGAGGTTGCAGTGAGCCAAGATCACGCCCTTGCACTACAGCCTAGGTGACAGAGAGAGGCTCTGTCTCAAAAACCAAACCAAACTGAACAAAAAAAAAAAAAAAGGTGAGCAAATTTAAATACTTACAATGGCGATTTTTAAGTTGTATAAAGGACTGGCGTGTTTGTATGAATTGATTTTTTTGCTTATTTACAGATTGTAATTTCTGATTGCCTACCAGGCAATCTGCTTTTTCCATCACTGATTCGGTTTTGCTGTCTTCCATTTAAGAACAGTGAAGCTTGTTTGGACAGGAGGTTAGTTTTCTGGTGGATCAGGTTGGTCTCTTTGAGGCTATATTTGTCCTTTGTTAGCAGAGTCCAGTGCAGCTGTTACTCCAGGAACAAATTAGCCCCACGCCTGCAGCCCGGCCCTGTCGGGGTCTCTAGTGACTGCTCCATGTGTTCAACAAAGTCTTTCTACTCTCGAAGGATGGAATTAAAACATTTCCCATCCCTGAGTGAGATCTGGGAATTTTTCACCTTATAGCTACCAAGCTCACTGGCTTTGTGTTGTTTCCCTGATGTGTGTATAGATTAGCGTCTGGCCGAGGTCTCAAGGAGAGATTTTTGAAGGTTTCTGAGCTCTCTATCTGCATGGCTCCTTTTTGGATCATCCACCTGCAAACTCCAGCTGCTGCGGCCTCCCCAGCCTCCCCCCCTCTCCTCACACCATCAAGACAGCTGTGGTCCACCCTGAGGAAGCCGGGCGACTGCAGGATTTTCTCTGTGTGTCTTGTCTAATCTCACTGACCACGGTCCTGCATTATCTTTCGCTCCAACACACAAAATAGTTGTTTTCTATATTTAACGGTTTTCTAACTGGTTGAGGTGAGAAGGCAAATTCTATGTCAGCTAATCTTTCATGACCAAATGGTGAAGTTGCTCTGGAGGATTAACATTTTATTTCTTATTTTTTTCATCAGTTTGATTAGGAGGTGCTGAAGTGTAGTTTCCTTTGTGTCTGTCTTGATTGGGATTTGTTGAGATTCTTGAGGCTGTGGGTTGATGTTTTGATCAAATTTAGACAATTTTCTACCAATATTTCTCCATATATGTGTGTGTATATATGTGCATATCTCCCTAACGTACATCATCTCCCTAATATACATGTCTCCCTAATTTCTTTGGTTTTCTCCTTCCGGGAGACAAAGTCCATATTAGTTTTTTCCTTTCTGATATTTTCACCCCCAATTTCCAGAGGCCCCAGCAGCCCAAACTCTGAAGTCTAAGTCCTGCTCACTAAGATCGCTGTTCTCTGCGTGAGATCCGTTCCACACATGTCAAACCTTGGGAAAAGCTGGGTACGTGTTAGGCTCACCCAGCATGAGTCCATCTTCCACACGGGGGATGCCTATTCAGTTCCTGGCTACTTCTCCTTGCCTTCCTGAGACTTAAGAAAGTTGCTTTTTACATTTTGCCCAGAGCTGATAGCTATCAACAAAATGGCTGGTCTGATCTAAGTGCATCTAGCACTCTAGCTGAAAAGCGTATATATAGTACATAGATAAAACACAATAAAATTATGTAGATAGAAATTAAAACATAATGTGTAAAAAATTTCCGTTTATTTCTCATTTTTAATATTGATAAAAAGCTGGTTTTCTTTTTCTTTTTTTTTTTTTTTGAGATGGAGTTTCACTCCTGCAGCCCAGGCTGGAGTGCAATGGCATGATCTTGGCTCACTGCAACCTCTGCCTTCAGAATTCAAGCAATTCTCCTGCCTCAGCCTCCTAAGTAGCTGAGATTACAGGTGCACGCCACCATGCCCAGCTAATTTTTGTATTTTTAGTGGAGACTGGGTTTCACCATGTTGGCCAGACTGGTCTTGAACTCCTGACCTCAGGTGATCCACCTACCTCAGCCTCCCAAACTGCTGGGATTACAGGCATTAGCCACCAAGCCTGACAAAAACTGTTTTTTAATATTGATTTATATATTCTGCCATATTAGAAAGCTTTTATATTCGTTCAAATTACATATGTATAAGTTCCTTTGTATTGCCTACATATTATTCTGCATATAATAAAAATTCCATTTATTTACTTATTTATTTATTTATTTTTGCCAGTTCTTACATGTTATTTCAATTCCTTGACTTAATGTACCAGCTGGTCCTACTGTGAGATGTCAACTGGAATTTCGTAGCCTGGCTCTGGTATTTGTTTTGTTTTATTTTTTTGTGAGACAGAGTCATGCTCTGTCACAAGGCTGGAGTGCAGTGGTGTGATCTCGGCTCACTGCAATCTCTGCCTCCTGGGTTCAAGTGATTCTCCTGCCTCGGCCAAGTAGCTGCCTCTCCCAGGTAGCTGGGACTACAGGCGCATACCACCATGCCCAGCTACTTTTCTATTTTTAGTAGAGATAGGATTTCACCATGTTGGTCAGGATGGTCTCAATCTCTTGACCTCATGATCTGCCCACGTTGCCCTCCCAAAGTGCTGGGATTACAGGTGTGAGCCACTGTGCCCACCTGTTCTGCTATTTGTGAGCAAAGATTGGAAGAGGTCACCATTTAGAACGATACTTTGTGTGTCTTTTTAAAAGATTTACTTCATCAGATTAAAGTCCTTTTCTTCTATTTCTAAATTAATTTAATTCTTTTAAAAAATCATGAGTGAATATTTAAAAATTTAAATCAGAATGTCTGTACGTATTGAAATTATCATGATTTTCCTCCTTTGTTAATGTGGCAAATTATATTGATTGATTTTTTAATATTAAAATACATTTTCATTCTTGAGATAAATAGATTTATGATTCTTAACTTGATTTACAGGTACGTTTTTCGGGATTTTGGCATCCGTGTTTATCATTGAGGTTTGCCTTCTAGATTCTTTTCTTCTATACTATTCTTGTCAGGTTTTGCCATCAGAATAATGCTAGTCTTATACAATCAATTGGGAAATATTCCTCTTTTCCTCTTTTGTCTGAAAAATATTGTGTAAGTTTGGAATTCTTTCTTCATTAAATGTCTGGTAGAATTTCCACTGAAAAAATCTCTGCCTAAAGGTTTTTTTTTTTTTTGTTTTTTTTTTTTTTTTTTTTTTTGTGGGAACGGTTTGTGTGAATGACTCAATAATTTTACCACTTACAGGAAAGTTTTGATTTCCTCTCCTGGCAGTTTTGATAAGCTGTTTAACTTACTGGAAATTGGTCTTTTTATCCAATTTTTCTCAAATTCTTGAAGGCAGAGTCTGTCTGCAGGCTCTATAGTGTCATCATCCTTTTAGTTCCTAACATTGGTTTCTCCCTGTTATGTGGAAATTTTCAATGCTAAGAAGAAAAGTCAGCACTGGGACGAAGGATCTCTCAGCAAGGCCATCTTTACTTCCTGCAGAAAGGGCACGCTCAACAGCAGTCTTGCTATGAGAGTGCAATGAGCAAAGGAAAGCAGACATATTTATCCTTCACGCACTTGGGGTCGTCCTTACTGCTGCCTCTGATCTCCGTTGGCTGGAACCAGACCTCACAATCTAGAACGGAGCCTGACTGGCTAATAACTGAAAACTTTCTTGAATAGGTCAAGGCCGCGGAGGACAGAAGGAAAAGAGGAAGTCCAAACAGGAAGGGACAGGAAGTTGCTTGGGAAAGGACTTAGAAAAGCAGAAGCACAGATATCCTGGTTAACGTTCAAGGACAAAGAAGGTCCCACGTGCCTGTGAGCACGTCTGACAGCGACACAGGTTAGGGCTTGACAAAGAGTCATTAGCAGAAAGCAAGAAGGCTTTGAAGAAAGTCTTTAAAACAAACTGTATTTCTAACCCTTGTGATTTATTCTTTAACAAGCAAGGAGACTTTGAAGAGGAACTTTTCTACTTCCTCCACTCTCTCAGCCTCTCTTACCCTGTCTCCCTCCCTCCTTCACCCCCGTCCTCTTTTCTGGATTACTCTTGCCAGACACTCATCAACCTAACACTTCTGTATCACTCACTTTAACCCTGGGACCCTCTTCATCGTGTGTTCATCTGCTCCGCGTTGACTTTGCACATCACGCTGTCCTCCTGTCCTCGCCAGCCTACCCCTACTTGAGGTATCAATTATAATGTTGAAGGATTTGCCATTTCGGTATGTATGTCGGCTTTCGATTTGTTTATATAAAGGTCGTGTTTTTAGGTGCAAACAGACTTAGGAAGTATTATCTATTCCTGGTGAATTAAAACTTCTATCAGTATCAGCAGTCACTATCTCTGTAATCTCTTTACCTTAAAACTTATTGCTTCGATACTGATATTCATATAGCAGCTTCCTTTTGATTGGTGCTGATATAGATATCTTTTCCCATTCTTTCCTGTAAACCATTCTTTCTTCTTATGTTTAGACAGGACTCATAGAAACAGCACATAGACTTTTAAAACTCTTGCTTTTAAAATTGGCTTTTCATTGAAGGATGAAACCCATTTCTTGTAATTACTGATGTATTTGAAATACATTTTTCGTTTTACTGTGTGATATCTAATTGTAGCCCCTGTTCTGGGTTCCTTTTCCCATCTTCTTGCTTTCCTTTGTACTGACCGAGTTTCTAAAATCATTCCACTTTTTCTTCTTTTGGTTCAGAAATATGCCCTCGTTGATTCTAGTGGTTGCCTTAGAAATTATAATATACATCACTGACACATCAAACTCCAATGTTCATCAATACTTTTACCCACCTTCTGGGAAAATGCAAGAATTCTGGGACACCTTAACTCTGCCAGCATATATTCCAGAGTTGGTGGTCATCGGTGGTACATTGATGTTTTTTCTGATATACTTAAAAACTCACCAGATACTGCATTCTACATTGATACTGATTCTGAAATATTTTACATCGATACTTATTCCAATCTATTTTAAATTCTACGTCAATATTTATTCTGATACATTTTAAAACTCACCAGGCCTTACGTTATTACTTTGCACAGTTGTTGTGTATTTAGCGTCTTTCCTCTCTTTGCTGCTACTGATCTTTGTAATGCTTTGCATCTGGGGTCATTTTCTCCCGTCTCATGAGCCTCTTTGAGAATTTCTGTTTGTGCGTGTTTGCTGCTGCTGACATCTCCTTGCTTTTGTTTGAGACTTTTTTTTTTTTTTTTTTTTTTTTGAGACGGAGTTTCGCTTTTGTTACCCAGGCTGGAGTGCAATGGCGTGATCTCGGCTCACCGCAACCTCGGTGAGATGTTCTCTTTCTCAGCTCGCTCTTGCGGGATGTGCCAGCTGGGTGTGGATTTCTTGGACGGCAGTTGGCCGTTGGCATGCGGACATCCCACCAGTTTCTGGGGGCCTCCACATCTCTGGAGAGGTCAGCCTGAAGTCTGAGATTGCTCTTTCAAAGGGAAACTCTTTTTATTTCTGTATCTGTCTTTAAATTTTTCTTTTTTAAAGACATTCTACAGTTTTTTGGCCAGCCGTGGTCACTCACGCCTGTAATCCCAGCACTTTAGGAGGCCGAGGCAGGTGTATCAGCTGAGGTCAAGAGTTTGAGACCAGCCTGGCCAACATGGTGAAACCCCATCCCTACTAAAAATATAAAAAATAGCTGGGTGCGGTGGTGTGTGTCTGTAATCTCGGCTACTTGGGAAGCTGAGGAAGGAGAATTGCTTGAACCTGGGAGGGGGAGGTTGCAGTGAGTCAAGATCCTGCCACTGCCTTCCAGTCTGGGCAACAGAGAGAGACTCCATCTCCAAAAAATAATAAATAAATAAATAAATGAACAATCTACAGTTTTCAGCACGAATTACCTAGGTGCATTTGTTTTCTATGTTCTGCTTGCAGTTGCTGGGGCCTCTATAATCTGCATGGTGATGCTCATCAGTTCTAAAAAATTCTGTTTTATTTTCTTCAATATTGTCTCTACTCTGAGCTGCCTTTCCTCTCCTTCTGGCACCCAGTTAGATGCAAGTTAGAGCTCCTCTCTTGTATCATCCGTCTTCTACCTTCTTCTTGACATAGTCCTTGTGCTTTTCTCCCCGTAATTTCCTTTGGGTGATTTCTATTAACCTGTCTTCCATTTCACCATTTTTTTTCTTTCATTTTATCTATTTGTTTGTAATTAAACCCTTCCACGGAGTCGCTGAATACTTAATTTTTGTTTGTTTCCGAATTCGAAAAGTTCCACTTGTATTTTCTTTTAAAGTCTGGTACAGTTTTTTTGTTTTGTTTTCCAGTTCTTTGCTGAACTTTTCATGCTTGGCTTTTATCTTGACTATAGAAAGCACAGATGTTTTACATCTGTGGCTGATGATTTTAGTATCTGGATGTGATATACGGCTGCCGCTGTACGCCGTGGTTGCCAGTGGCTTTTACTCATGAGATCTTGTATTTATGTGCCTGGTTGTCTTTGCTGGTTTTCTGGTCATTGTATGTGAACAAACACATTTCTAGAAATAACGTGGGGGTAAGGGATCATGATGTCTCCCTCCAGAGAATGATTTTTATATTTTCTTCCAGGCTCCCACAAGGTGCCTAGGGATTTCCTTTTGTCTCATTCCCACCCTCGGAATGTTGGAGTGCTTCAGGACAAGCCCCTTACCCTTCTCTTGTTTTGTTTTTTTTGAGACAGAGTCTCTCCCTGTCACCCAAGGTGGAGTGCAATGGTACGATCTCAGTTCACTGCAACCTCTGCCTCCCAGGTTCAAAATATTCTCCTGCCTCAGCCTCCTGAGTAGCTGGGGTTGCAGGTTCCTGCCACCACGCCCAGCTAATTTTTGTATTTTTAACAGAGAAGCAGTTTCACCATGTTGGCCAGGCTGGTCTTGACCTCCTGACCTCGTGTTCCACCTGCCTCTACCTCCCAAGATGCTGGGATTATAGGCATGAGACACTGCCTCCGGCCACCCCACTTTCCTATCGATGAAACTCTGAGCCTGTTGGGGGTGGGGTGCATCCAGACTGCAAACAGCAGTAGCAACAGCAGTGTCGTTGCCCAGCCCTGCTGGACTCGAGTTTTCTGCAGTGAGATGTTCCCAGAAGTTGCTGGTTGTGACTTTCAGGAAGGCGTTTCAGATGGAAGACAGGCTCAGCTAGCAGGTGGGTAGCTTTTGCCCTTTATTTTTCCTTTCTTCCTACCTTGAAAGCAGAGGCAATGCTGGAGCGGGGGCAGCTGTTTTGTGACCAGTGGACAACAGCCTGTGCTGCGTGCGTCCGTCTCCTGGGGCAGCTATAACAAAGCACCACAAACTGTCCAAAACCACAGACATTTACTCACTCACAATTCTGGAGACCGGATGTCTGGGGCGAAGGTGTCAGCAGGGCAGTGCTCCTCTGAAGGCTCTGAGGAAGAGCCGCTCTGTGCCTCTCTCTCAGCCCTGGTTCCACCTGTTGTCTTCAGTGTTTGGTGGCTTGCAGCTGCCCAGTCTCTGCCTCTGTTCTCACAGAGCCCTCTTCTCTCTGTGTGTCTATGTTTCTTATTCTCTTCCTGAGAGGACATCAGGCTGGGCGTGGTGGCTCGCGCCTGTAATCCCAGCACTTTGGGAGGCTAAGGTGGGTGGATTACCTGAGATCAGGAGTTTGAGACCAGCCTGGCCAACATGGTGAAACCCTCTCTCTACTAAAAATACAAAAAAAAAAAAATTAGCCAGGTGTTGTGGTGCACTCCTGTAATCCTAGCTACTTTGGAGGCTGAGGCAGGAGAATTGCTTGAGCCCAGGAGGAGGAGGCTGCAGTGAGCCAAGATCATGCCAGTGCACTCCAGCCTGGCCTACAGAGTGAGACTTTGTCTCAAAAAAAAAAAAAAAAAAAAAAAAGGACATCAGTGATATTGGCTTGGGACCTACCTTTCTCCATTTTGACCTCATCTTCACTAATGACACCAGAAGTGACCCTATTTCCAAATGAAGTCACATTCTGAGGTCCTGGGAGTCAGAGCTGCAACATGTCTCTTTGAGGGACACAAACCCACAACACTAAGATGGCTGAGCAGAAAGGTCGAAGGAGGCAGAGGGCCTGATGGCCCTGGCCCATCCACCTGCGGGCTTCCAGCCATCTCCAGCCTCTGTTTTCCATTTCCTAGCAAGCAGTAGTAATTCCTAACAGGGATGGCATCCTGCTGAAGTACCTGGAGTCTGGACCACAGTCGTGGTGGAAGGGCGAATGGAAACGCTGGCCATTGACCCTCCAGCCTGAGCCCATCCCTCCATCTGTCTGTCCCCTGGGAAGTCTCATCCCAACCCGATTGTTCCCCACAATCTCTTGTTTGGAACCTTCTGAGGCCGCACCGAGGTGGTGGAAGAGCCCATGTTCTACTTGGTAGACACCCACTGGTCTGCCTTTTGCTTTTTTCTAGGGAACCTTCTGCCTTGCTCTCGGCTGTGGCTCCTGAAGTCCCTGTTTTCACTTTGTAACTCTGCCCTCTGGACAGAGCTGATCTGTCTGGGTGGTCATCTGACCCAAGCTGGGCCAATTAGACTCTTTGTGGGAGGCGGGAGGTTGACCTTTGTGGGAAGAAGCATCGTGTCTGGTGGTTGTTATCACAGGGTCGTATCAGGATGGAGTCTAGTGCGGGGACTTTCAAACTCCAGTGCACCTCTGGGTCACTTAGGGACCTAGTTACAGGTTTCCAGGTGAGCCACTGTCCACTGCGGAACACAGTACGGAGGTTCCTCAAAAAGTTAAAAATAGAACTACTGTGTGATCCAGCAATCAACAATTCTGCTTCTGAGTCTCTATCCTGTGTTAGTTGGGGTTCTTCCAGAGAAACAGACAGATAGGATATATACATGGTGGATCATACATGTAGATAGATATCCATCGTGCATCCGTGGTCCCCAACCTTTTTGGCACCAGGGGACTCCCTGCCTGGTGCACAGGCCGTGGGCCCAGTGGGACAGCTTGGGGAGTGTGTGTTGAACACGCCCGCCCTTCCTCCAGTGTGACACAGCCTGGAATCTGCACATTATCTGTTCATGGAAATGTGCCTTTGATTCTGTTCCTTGGTGCTTATAATTTCGTTGTTATTTGTGCAGTGAATTCCTTTGGTTCTCAGTGCCTCAGTCGGTCCTCAATTCATTCTGACTCATTTTACTTGAGTCATGGTCTAATTAAGTTGTTCTGCGGCACACAGTGGCCTGGGGACTTTCCTTCTTTCCCTGAGTTACTGTGTTTCTCTAGGTTGGGATCTTTCTATTCCAGTCATCACTTCTCTCCTGCGTAGCGTGTTCGCCTGGTTGTGCTTTTATTTTTTTCATGTTGTGTATGCCTGCACCGTTCTGACAGGTCACTTCTAGATGTCTTCCCAACAATTTGTGACCAGGCTATTTCAGGCCGGAGCTTAGGTGAGAAGCTGGGACAACTTATGTTCTCTCTGATTTCTGCAGCCTGAAGGAATGGCTCTGGGTAGAGAATGAGGAAGTCTCTCTTCCCTGAGATTTGATTTAAAGTGCTGCTCTAGGGTACTCTTCTCCAGGGTTGAGAGTGTGGGTGCTGCTCAGTGGGAGATTCCCCTGGGATTTTGACGGCTTCTCTAATTCAGAATATTGTCTTGGTGACTTTGATTCCATCAAATGGATTCTGCCAATGCTTTAGGTTCCTATCAGTTTACATTGCTTTGTGGTCAGAAGAAGGAGGGAGGAAGAGGAGGAAGAGGAGGATGAGGAGGAAAGGGTGGAGGGGGAAAGGAAGAGAGGGAGAAGGAGCAGGAGCAGGAGGAAGAAGGGGAGGAGCAGAACAACCGTCACCATGGCCTCCGCCCACAGAGCACCTGCCCCGCTTGCCTTCCTCCCTTTTTGGTGTCTGTGAGAAAGCACAGGATTTTGTCACCTCCCAGCCCAGTCTCGGGCTGGGAGACTTGGTGGCATGGCTACTCCAGAATCTTCTGAGACTTTCCTTGATCTCCAGTCGGTGAGGTGTACAGCTTTAGGATAAGGCCCTTCCCTTGTTTGGTTGCCCAGGGTAAATGGGGGTGAAATGGCGTTGGGGAGGTTTTTGCAGCCTAGAGTTTCTCACGTGGTTGGGGATTGGGGCCAAGAACGTCCACACGGAGAGTTCAGTCGGCTGCCTTACTGGGGACTCTTCCATCCTGGCAGTGCCTAGGCTCCTCAGGAAGACAGTGGTCAGCAGAGTCCCCCCAAGGAAGACACAGTGGTCAGCAGAGTTCCCCCAAGCCAAGCAGGCTTCGAGAAAGAGTGATTGAGGTTATTGTTTTCAGTGGCTTTGTTCTTAAAAGGGAGGGTGTGCTGAGGCTGCTGGGAGTGCTCTAGAGTTTGTGGGTGCATCTGTATGTGTGCACATGTATGTATGCAAGTGTATTATGTGCATGTGTGTCTGCACATGTGTGCATTGCATGCACATGTGTGTCTGCACATGTGTGCATTGCATGCACATGTGTGTTCACATGTGTATGTACTGTGTGCATGGATGTGTGCACCGTGTGTGCATGCGTCTGTGCACGTGTGTGCATTGTGTGCGCATGTGTGTTTATGTACTGTGTGCATGTGTGTGCACATGTGTGATCACGTGTGTAGGTACTGTGTGCATGTGCATGCACATGAGTGCATCGTGTGTGCATGCATGTTCATGTGTTCATGTGTGCATGCATGCTGTGTATGTGTATGCACATGTGTGCATTGTGTGTGCATGTGTGTTCACGTGTGTATGCCTTGTGTGTGTGTGCACGTGTGCATCGTGCATGCATGTGTGTTCACGTGTGCATGCACTGTGCATGTGTATGTCTGTGCACATGTGTGCATGTGTGTGTATGCCCTGTGTGCATGTCTGCACATGTGTGCAGTGTGTGTGCATGTGTTTGTGTGTGTACTGTGTGCATGTGTGTGCACATTTGTGATCACGTGTGTAGGTACTGTGTGCATGTGTGTGCATGCATGTTCATGTGTTCATGTGTGCATGCACGGTGTGTATGTGTATGTCTGCACATGTGTGCATTGTGTGTGCATGTGTGTTCACGTGTGTATACCCTGTGTGTGTTCGTGTGTGCATGCACTGTGCATGTGTATGTACATGTGTTCACATGTGTGTTTGCATGTGTATGCCATGTGTGTCCGCACATGTGTGCATTGTGTGTGCATGTGTGTTCACACGTGTATGTACTGTGTGCATGCATGTGTGTCGTCGTGTGCATGAGCATGTACTTGTGCTTGTGTGCTAGAAAAGTTGTCAGAGTACACTACTGAGCACTTTCAAGCAGGTTCATGGAGGGCAGCGCCAGCCGGTTCTCAGCTCTCCTGTTCCCTCCTTCCATTGCCCGTGCTCCCAGCACAGCTCAGGAACGGGGGCTCTCTGGAGCAGCTTATTCACCTGCTGGGTGGACTTCCTGCTCTGATATGTCTACCTTGCTTTTCTCCTTCCATCCCCTCCTTTTCTCCCTCTTCTTCCCCAAACATCAGACTGACAGGTAGAGATCCATAATAATAAACCCTCATGAATATGGGCTGGCCCTGATGTTGGTAGCTGGCTGACTTCCCTGGTTTCTGGCTTTACACGGATTGGGGAAGAGCAGGCCTCTGGAAATGCAGGGATGTTGGCCACTGAAGTGAAGGCCTCCTGGGTCATCTCCTCCAGGCATTTGTACAGATGCCAGACCACGGTGGCTTTCAGAGCCCTTGTTACTTCCTTAGACTCCAGTGTTAAAATCTTTCCCTTCCAAGAAGCTAAATAAGCCTGGACTTGACTGACTTAGTTGGCTAATCTATGTTAAAGCCACCAGAAATGATTTATCGATTTGTTTAAAAGAGAAGCCCCAGAAGGAAGATAACTTTCACATTTTCCAGCAGATCCCACATTCAGCCTGGTAATGCAGACTTTTTCAAGGTAAGATTTGAAAAGAAGAATTTAATACGGAAACACAACCTTCATTAAGTTTGAGGAATGAAAGCTACTTCATGTGCATTTCAGTGAGACCAGCGCCTTTGTGCCTGGAGCCCCGTGCACGCCTCAGAGGCCCGGCAGGTGCCAGCCCAGGACTGGGGACAGAGACCCAGAGTAGAAGCCCATGGGGGCCCTCAGGTCTGGGAGCATGGGGCTGGCCGGCTCCCAGCTACAAGTGTCTCCGTCACAGCTGTGCATTAAGTGCCATGGAACCTGGGGGAGGGAGAGGGAGCTCAACCTGGGGACTGGGGGCAGCTTCTGCAAGGAGCGACACTTGACCTAGTCCTGAGATGCACATGGGTAAGGGAGTTGTGCTAGCCAGGGTTCTCAGGGGAACAACCAGTAGAATATGTGTAAGTATGCAGAGATAAGTACATATGTGTATGCCATACATACACAGACACACACACGCTCCCAGCCTGGCTGTCTCTCTTTATATGTATTTATTTTAAGAGGCTGGCTCATTTGATTGTGGAGGCTGTCCATTTGAACTCTGCAGAGCAGGCTGGCAGGCTGGAGACCCAGGCTAAGTTGATGCTGCAATCCTGAGTCTGAAGGCAGGTGCTGCCTGAACTCCCTCTTCCTCTGAAGAGGTCAGCCTTGGTCCTGTGCAGGCCTGCACCTGATTGGATGAGGCTCACATCAAGAGTGTCATCAGCTCCACTCACAGTCCACTGATTTCAATGTTGATCTCATCCAGAAAACACCATCACAGAAACATCTAGGGTGGTGCTTTACCAAGCTGGGCATCCAAGCCCATGGCTAAGTTGACACATAAAATGAACTGCCCTGGGTGGTAACTGAGAGGGTTTTCACGATGGGGGTCCAGGCCACATGAGTGTGTTTGTGGGTGAATGGGCAGAGCTCAGGGAACGAGTAGAGGAGTGAGAGTCAGGAGCCCTGATTCCAGCCCTGGCTCTGACCTTGGTGGAGGAGAGGGAAGCTGAGGCAGGTCTGCAGAGGCCAAGGAGAGGGCCATGGCGGTGGCATTGGTGATGCCCCAAGGGGAAGGGCAGGCAGGGCTGCCAGATGGTGGGGTACCCAGGGGGAGGGCTTCTGGAGGCTGGGGCACCAGGCATCATGGGAGGGCTAGATATCTTCCTGAATGGAGATAACTCAGGAGCTCTAGCCAAACAGGAAATGCCTTAAAATAGCCAGCCAGTGCCTGACATGCCAGTGGCAGAGCTCAAGCAGGGCTCCCCATCCCCCTTCAGCCACCATTTGGATCCTAGGGTCTTATCACCCACGGTCTGGCTGCTGGATAGATGGACTAGAGGCAGTGGCCTGCATGCTGCCGGCAGGTGCTGGGTGTGGACTTGTTGGTTATCAACTGCGCTAAGAGGTGACTCTTTAGGCACAGCCACCCTAGAGCAGGGAGGAAGAGGGGATGGGAGAGAAAGAAGATGGCTAGTTTGACCCTGGGCCAGCATGGGCTCTGCTTTCTCTTCTATGCCTGGAGAAGGAGAAGGAGAGGTGGCACCAGCATAGTAAATGTTCCTTAGAAGCAGCGACTTTCCCCACTGGTAATTCCACATGAATCAGTTAGCTTTTTCAGGGTCGCAAAGTTCCCCAGAACTCAGTGGCTTAAAACAGCACCCAGATGTTTAGTTCACATCAGGGAGGGCCAGCAGTTTGGGCTGGGCTCAGCTGGGAGGTTCTTCTGGCCTTGAGGGGGCTCCCTCATGTATTTGTGACTGGCCTAAGGTCAGCTAGGCAGCTCTGCTCATGGAGTAGGCTGGCTGTCAGCTGGAGCAGGTGGTGACTCTTCATGCAGCAGGCTGGCCTGGCTTTGTTTGCCTGGTGCTGGGCAGGTTTCCAGGAGAACACATGGCCTTTTGAGGCCTAGGCTCAGGCAGGCACACTCTGGTGCCATTCCTACCACATTCTGTTGGTCAAAGCAAATCATAAGTCCAGCTCAGATTCAAGGGGTGGGGAAGTAGACTCCACTTCCTTTGGGGAAGAGCTGCAGCTGCCAAGTGACATTGCAAAGGAGCAGGGATACGGGAAGGGGGATAATTGCAGCTCTTTTTGTAGACGGTCTACCATATGGCCTAATATATGGCTTTGAATCTGAGCAGTCAGACTAGCAACTTGTTCTTCTCTGTGAGATGAAAGATAGTAAAAAGAGGGCAGCCACACAAGAGAGTGGCAGGCACTGTGTTTCTTTCTAACCCTTCCTGTAAAATCTGGGCATCGTTTCTGTGAGGAAAGGGGGAACCGTCCTGAACTCTCTCTGTGCTTGCCTGCTAATCCTCTCCATGGCACCATCTTTCCACAGCCTCTGCAGAGAAGCTCCTTTCCTCGTCGGCACCAATTCTAAAATAAATCGGAGTCACTTAGAAGCCAAGCTGGAAGCACATCCAACCTGCTGGGACCCACCACCCGGGAGCGAGGCCCTTAAATCAATTTGGAAATCGTTTCCGTGTAATATGAATGGACTCGGTAAGGGAATAGAAACCCTTGCCAAATCCCTACCTTGAATAGGATGAAAAATTAGATTAATCTGAAAAAAGCAGTCAGCAGGCACGCACTTACCCTGTTTTAGATATCTGGGAGGACTAGGAAAATCGTGGCACGGTGTAGTAGAAAGAGCAGGGCTTCAGAGTTAATCAGACCGGGCTTTGCGTCCTGGGGCTGCCACTTAACAGTTGTGAACTTTGGCCACGTGCTTCGCACTGCCTGAGCCTCTGTTTCCTTCATTCTGGGGTAGAGATGACAGCCTGCCTTGCTGGGCTGCTGGGAGCATTAGCGATGGCAGATGTGAAGCATTTCATGCAGAGTGGGGATGGATAAACGGCAGCTATAGGCACTGACTTCCTGGAAAAGGTCTGCCATAATATTTGAGGGGCTTTCAGGCTCCTGGGCCAGCGTTCCCAGGGACGAGGGGCATTCCCATGGGTTAAGCATTAACCTTTGGTCTCATGTAAAACTCATCTTCTTACATAGATATATACATACATGTGGGTAACCTGCTTTATTTTACTTCACACTGTAGGCATTTTCCATGGTGCCAGAGCCCGCATAATTAAAACGTGTGATCATTGTGAACAGTGAGATGTACCTGCCAGGTAACTTTTTTGATATTGAGGTGGTTTCTGGTTGTTTACTGGTAGAGACAATGCTTCATTGGGGCAATGGAGCCCCTCCTCCAGTATTTTAAGTTATGATTTTTAAAAATCCTATTTCCAGAAGTGGGATGAAGATCTCCCCGGTTCTTGACTATTTGTCCACATTGCTCTTTAGACGTCTGTACCATTAATACTGTCACCAACAACGTATGACTGCATGGATGTTATCAAACTCTTGCCAGAATTAAGAATCACTTCTCATTATTTTCAAAGGATTATAAAACGTGGCTACATTATTCTTTTTTAAAAAATGTGGTGCCTTTGTGATGTGTCAGCGTGGCTGGTGGACTGTACTTTCCAGGATTCCCTCTGTGTTTCTGGCCCATGTGGCCACAAGAGGGGTTCCTGTGTGGGCCTCAGAGGGCAGAAGTGAAGCACTGGTATTTTTAGTAGAGACAGTGTTTTATCATGTTGGCCAGGCTGGTCTCGAACTCCTGACCTCAAGTGATCCACCTATCTCAGCCTCCCAAAGTTCTGGGATTATGGATGTGAGCCACCATACCCGGCCTGTACTTTCTACTTTTAATTGTACTTTAAGAGCATCTTTCACTGTAGATTCTGAGTGTCCTTTCCTTTGTTCCGTTCGTTTGTTTGTTTTTGTCATTTGGAAGGACTGGAATTTTGCTTTAGTGGCTGTCTTCTAACTTTATGCACTCTACTCAATCCTCTGCTGACTCCACACATTGAACAATGACAGCACAAGTCTATGTCATCTTCCTCTGCTCCTAAATTTTATTTGGCTATATTTTAAAACATCAGCATTTACCTTTTATACTTTTATATAAATTTATGCTTCTATTAATCAATTTTCAGACTTAAATATATTTTTTATCTCTGGAAATCTGTGTATTTATACTACTTTTCCAATACCCCTATTCTTCACCTCCCGGTCCACAATAGGTAAAATGTCTCTAAACTGTTCTTCTTTCTTTTTTTTCTTGTTTTGATCTTGTCGCCCAGGCTGGAGTGCAATGGTGCCATCTTGGCTCACTGCAACCTCCGCCTCCCGATTTCAAGAGATCCTCCTGTTCAGCCTCCTGAACAGCTGGGATTACAGGCACCCACCACCATGCCCAGCTAATTTTTGCATTTTTAGTAGAGATAGGGTTTCATCACATTGGCCAGGCTGGTCTTGAACTCCTGACCTTAGATGATTCTGTTGCCTCGGCCTCCCAAAGTGTTGGGATTACAGGTGTGAGCCACTGTGCCTGGCCTTAACTGTTCCATATAGCTTTTCTGTTTTCACTGGTAACTGAAATACCATATTCGTTTTGGTCTTGGTTTCACAGTTAAATGTGTTAACATGTTCACCACTGGCTCTTTCGCCATGTTTCTCCATTTGTCTTTTGGTTGGCTGAAGTTGTCTTCTGGTGGTTTCTCTAGGATGAACTCATTATTAGGATTTTCTCTAGATTCTGGATTTTCAAAATATATTTGTCTTTTGCTTTAGTATTTGAAAGATAGATTGGCTGGCTATGAAATATTTTGGGTTACAATTTCCTTTCCTGGGACTTTGTAGCTGGACGTTGACATCTGAGGCCAGTCTATGGTTTTCCCTTTTATAGGACTTGATTTTTTTCCTGGCTGTCCAAAGAATTCTTTATCTTTAAAGTCCAGCAACATTACTAGCATTTGTAGCCATTGCCCACCCCCTGCCCCACTGAGACCCCTACCCTTTCAATTTGTAGACACAAGTCTTTTTTTACGTCTGAAAATTATTCTTCGATAATATTAATTTTTTTTCTGTTATGTTTGTTTTGTTATTTTCTTCCAAGACATCAGTTAAGTGTGGATTAAGCGTGGGCTGGATACACTTTGCCTGTCTTCCAAATCGATCTTTTTCTCTCTCATCCTGTCAAGTCCTTTGTTAATTTCCATTTCGTTTTGCTTGGGTCTCTCAGTCCTCTCTTCATTTCTGCTACCGTGTGTGATGGTCGATAGGAAGTATCAACTTGATTGGATTGAAGATGCAAAGTGTTGTTTCTGGGAGTATCTGGGTGTTTCTGGGTATTGCCAGAGGAGATTAACATTTGAATCAGTAGACTGGGAGAGGAAGACCCACCCACAGTGTGCGTGGACACCATCCAGTGGGCTGCCAGCACGCTAGAAAAAGCAGGCAGAAGAAGGTGGAAGAAGCTGACTTGCCGAGTCTTCCAACCTTCATCTTTCTTCTGTGCCGGAGGCTTCCTGCCCTCAAACATAAGGCTCCAAGTTCTTTAGCTTTTGGACTCTTGGACTCACACCAGTGATTTGCCAGGGGCTCTTCCTGGGCGTTTGGCCACAGACTGAAGTCTGCTCTGTCAGATTCCCTCCTTTTGAGGTTTTGGGACTTGGGCTGGCTTCCTTGCTCCTCCGCTTGCAGACAGCCTATTGTGGGACTTCACCTTGTGTGAGTCAATACTCTTTAATAAACTCCCTTCAAATATACGTCTGCCCGTTAGTCCTGTCCCTCTAGAGAACACTGACCAATGCGCTGCGTTTCCTTGGCGTCTGTGTCCGTCTCTGCCCAGCTTTCAGTTGGGTTTACCGTTCGGGTATGGTTTTCTGGTTTCTTCATATTTCTTCCCGAGCTTTGTCACTTTTTGTTCTATCTCTTTTATTTTTTCCCTTGATGCTTTTTTTTTTCTCTACTTTGAGTTCTAAATTTTTTAAAGCACGATGAAGTGTTTGGTGTGTGACACCGGCTGCGTTTGCGGTTGTGTTATTTCAGTTTCACTTCTTCCTGTTCATACGAGGTCCCCGCTTAATTCACATATTCTCCTCTGTGTAACCCTTTATGAAACTGCTCCATGCAAATATGGCTTCCTTGTATTCCTGGTTCAGGCCCACCTTTCCTGCTCTGGACGCTGCCAGCTTGGTCCGTGGCTGCTCTTGTCACACATCCGTGTTCCATTTCTCTGGTCTTAATCGGAGATTGTCAGTTTTCCTTCTGGTTTTGACTTTTTCCCATTGACGTCTGCACCCCAGGCATGCTCCCATGGTCCCTTTCACACCTTTGTTCGGCTTTTATTTTGTATGGTAGCCATTCCTCATACACTGATGTTCAGGGCTAGAGATACCTTTGGTTTTTATTTTCTTTTCTGCTTTTACTTAATGTAGAATAGGAGAAGGAAGAAATCACTGTGTTTCTCTTGTCATGTAAAAACTGCACCAATCATTTCAATTTGCATTTCTTTATTAGTGAAGCTGAGTACTGAAAATATATCCTGAATAAGGGATATATAGTAAATCCAATATAATTCACTGTGTAGCCAGATAGAGATGGACCTTTTTATGCCCGTTCTGTAAGTCCTGAAATTCTGACCCTGCCTGCTCAGGGAAACAGAATCCTAGTGGGTCTACTCAGACCGTGTGGTTACTTATAACAAGAGATTGGGTTCATTTGATGGGGCATCTATAAAGTCAACAACCCTGGGCTTTGTAACAGTGACTAAGCCACACTTAAATGAATTAAATACTATGTTCTAGTAGTAACTTAACATAATCGTGCATATGTATACACACACATACACATATACATAATCGTGTACATATATACACATATTTAATTGCATATTTATATATACACAATTAACTTGTGTATATATATGTATACACAATTAATTTGTGTGTATTACATAATTATGTACACAAATAGCAGAACAGGACAAAGATGCAGAATTGTGCCTGGAGCCTCATAATTCCTAAATGAGAAGGAACAGAGGTGATACCTTGAATGTCGTTGAGGTTGTCATACATATATGTGACATTAACAAGGTCAATCTCTATCCAGCTACACAGTGCGTTATACTGGATTTGTTATAAATTTCTTATTTAGGATATCTTTTCAGTATTCAGCTTCATTAATAAAAGAATACAAATGGAAATGATTAGAGCAGTTTTACATGGCAAGAGAAAGACAATGATGTCTCCCATGTATCCATGAGACAACCTCAATGACGTTCAAGGTATTTCCTCTGTTCCTTCTCGTCTAGGAATGACGGGGCTCCAGGCACAATTCTGTGTCTTTGACCTGCCTTGCTATTTCCCTGTTCCCACCCTGATTCTGAATCACAGCTTCCCTTCACTGCGGGCTCTGCCAGTGTCTGGCATGGCTCTTCTGAGCCCATGTGTGCCTCTAGGATTTCTGCTGCAGTTGTGGGAGGGGCTTTTAATCTCCCTAGCTTTGTCTTGGCAGATGAAGCCCAGTGTCCCACCTTCACATTTCCTGACAAGCCTCAGCGTGGACACTGCCTCCTGATGGCATTCATGTTTCTCATGGTCTCCACTGCCCCGGGCTGCAGCCACGGGGTTGATGACTTATCCACCTTGTCCTGAGATGTGAGCCTCACTAGTCATCAGCTGCATCACGTAACTTCGTCTTGTTTTCCAACAACTGCCCTAAATATAATTAGGCAAAGCTAAGTAGGTTCTATGTTTTCCTCCCACCCCAAATCTGAAATCATTTTCCACAGAAGTCTAGACGGCATGATGCAGACGCTATTTTGCAGGATGCTTTCAGGATTTGGAGCCCACCTGTGCTCAGAGCAGAATCCAAGAGGTGGCTGTGCTAGAGGCTGAGATGTCAGACTGAGAGTCACAGGCTCAGTGGACAAGGGGTGCCTGCTCCTGGGGAGAGCTCCATCCAGCAGGGGAGTCAGATATCAGATGATTAAAGAGGCTCCTAGTTACATGACACTGTGCAGCCTTGCAGGCACCTAAGAACCCGGGCTCTATCCTAGGTGATGGGAGAAGTCACTGAGAGTTTTGGGAGGAGGGCAGATTATGGGCTGTTCGCTGTTGCTTGTGACACAGCTGGGTTTGTGGAGAAGGAATTGGAGGAAGCAGGCAGGAGGGAGCTGGTTTTTCAGCAGTGTTTGCAGAAATTGAAGCCCGAGTCAGGGCAGCTCCACTGGAGGTGTGGAGGGGCTGTGGAGGGCCAGGCTGGGGGTGGCAGTGCCAAGGATACGAGGTGGCAGGTCTCATGCTTGGCTGAACAGGGAGGGACCATGTGTCACCGATTCCTTCAGTTTTCTCCCAGCCCCAGGCTTTGAGTAACAGACAAGGATCCGGGTCCCCAGCACCCTCTCTAGCCTGGTCCACCAAGACAGTGCACATGGGATACTCTGCTAACTTTACAGCAGACAGATTTGAGGACCTCAGTCTTTCCTTAGGTGGTAACAACATGATAGAACCACCTGGAAACTTTTCCCTTTGCATTACAAATGTTAGCAGGGAGAGATTCCACAGATTTACAGCAAACAGGATGAACAGGGTAAAATAAACATCCTCTTCCCATCCTTGTGCTAAGCCCCCTGTATACGGGGAGCAGGGCAGGTGGGGGAGAGGCCGTGTGAGGCTTGATGTTAATGAAAATGAAGGGAGGATTAGGAAGATGTCAGTTGGGCTCTTTGAGTAAAATGAACGCATTTTTCCATCACTGCAGAGCTTTCAAGCTAATTTATTACAATTAAAGGGAATGTGTCAGTTCTCACACATGCGCGATTTAAGGCTTGGCAGCAACTGCCCGCATAGTGGAGCCCAGGATGGAAAGTCACTGCACCCGATGCCTTCTGAACCGCTGGCAATCACACCTGCGGACGCCCTGATCCTGCGTGGGTCAAATCACACAGCTGTGGGTTCCAGGCCTGGGGCTTCAGAGGAGACCCTGTGTGGCCGTGGACAGGCCACGCCATCCGCCATGCCTGGCTGTCCTTGTTGGTATCACGAGTTGTGTGGTCTACATGCTTCCACTTGCTTATTCATCAGCTGCCTGTTATGTCTGTGTTATGGAGGGGACTGAAAAGAAATATCTCAATCCTCTCCCTACCTGATCCCCTCCCTACCCCATCCCTGCCCTACCCAGTCCCTTCCCTACGCAATTCCTGCCCTACCAATCCCTGCCCGACTGAATCTCTGCATGCAGGAAGAACTGCCTGGGGCCAAGCCAGGCTGCCCAGTAGAGAATGGGGGCAGGAGGACCAGGCCCCAGGGGCTCTGCTCTCAGTAGGACCCACCATCCAAAGGGCATGTGGAGAGGGGAGGATGTCACATGGGGCTACAGATGCACTTGACGATGAGTGCACATGCCGGAGATACCAGTGACATTGGAGAAAGTTTTCTGTCCTAAACCCTAAGTGGGCTCTGAATTGAGAAACCTGTGCGGACAGGTGATGGGGCCCATGGAGCGTTGGGAAGAGGGTCACGGATGACTCAGACCCCTGACTAGGAACAGATGGGTGGCGGCGGTGGCTTTCACTGAGGGGGAGTGTGGGAGCGTATGGCTTCACTGGAGGGCATGTGTAGGGTGCGAGTGGGTGGCTCAGTGCAGAGCTGGGGGATCCAGGGCAGGTTGGCTGCATCTGGGGCATGGGGCCAACGGGGTCTTCAGGGAGGAGACAGGTAGATTCTGGAATGCTCTGGAGAGAACTCTCACATCTCAGCTGTCCACGTGAGAACCAGAAGCTAAACAGCTGGGGAGACCCCCACCTTGGAGGTGTGTGGGAGAGGTGGGTACAGCCTGTATGGAGAGTGTCCTGCATGAGGAGGGAGCTGGGCCTCAGGGCTCCAGGGGCTGGGTGAGTGGCCTTTTGTGTCTCTAACAAGTGACCACACATGGGGGCTTAGAACTACACACATTGATCCTCTCACAGTTCCAGAGATGAGAAGTCCAAAAGCAGGGTGTTGGCAGGGCTGCTTTCTCTCGGAAGCACCAGGGAGGATCCTTCCTGCCTGTTCCAGCTCCCAGAGGCTCCGGGGCTCCTGGGCTGGTGACGGCACCAGGCCATCCTCTGCCTCCTGTGCACACGGCCTTCTCCTCCACTCTCTCTTCTGCTTGGAAACGTCAGTCACTGGATTTAGGGCCCACCCCTGGCTCACAAGGATTTCATCTTGAGATCCTTATCTTAATTACCTCTGGAACACTCTATTCCCTCATAAAGTCACGTTCCAGGTTTCCAACTGGACATGACCTTTTCGGGAGACAATATTTTATCTCTTTGAGCTCCGAGCTTCGCACCTGTCAAGTCCCTGGACATGACTCTGATTCCCCTCATTCCTGCTGCCTCTGCCCCCATTTCCTTCCAGGGCCTGGCATCCCCTCTGGCACCCACCACAGCCTCCACACTGACCTCCCCGAATTTTCCTACCTTGTCCGGCAACAGTTCTCTGCAGATTCCCTTGGAGTAATCAGCCCATTCCAGTTGTTAGGACGTGGTCTTTAAAACTGAGTTATTCCTCAACATCTTGGAAAATAGGGGCCCTGTAAGGAATGACCACACATGGGGGCTTAGGACAACACACGTTGATTCTCTCAGTTCCAGAGACGAGAAGTCCAAAAGCAGGGTGTCAGCAGCCTGTCCCCTCCCAGCCGGCCTGTCTGCTCCTGGCCAGCTTCCTCTTAGTGGCAAGGGAGAACCTGGCCACACCACCCTCTGTCTTGAGGTCACTGGAGACCCCACTGTCCTCTAGATAGAGCCTGTGGTTGCCACTGTGGTGGAGCAGGTCCTTTATGCCTGGTGGATGGGTGATGCTCCCCACCCTTACCCAGCTGGTGGCCACCCTGGGCTCCTGTTATAGGTGTACAGCCTCTTGGAAGATGCCCTTCCTCAGGCTGCAGGCTGGGGGACATCCTCTCCCTCTGTCTGGAAAGCCCCTCCTTCACGGACTCTGGTGCATCCTCTGTGCTGGGCTCATCCCCTCTGCAACGGCTGCTTCCCATCCCGGCCTGGCCTCTTCCGTGGAAACACATCTGCACCCACCTAGCACTGCTGACGCTGGCCAGAGTTACCTGTTCAGGGTGGGTCTCTCTGGTTGCCTTGTCTCCCATCTCAGCCTCTGGGGACTGACTGCGGAGGGAGGGAGTGAGGGAGGGGCAAGTGGCCCGGGACCCAGCTGGACCATAAATCCTCACCCCGTGGGCCTCATGAAGCCTCCTCCAATCACTCCCTTCCCCGACAGGGCAGCATCCTCCCACCACCACTGCAGAGCAGTTAAATCCCCTCCCAGTGTTCCCTGCGAAATGATGAAAAACTCCAGAGAAGGGTCCCAGGAGCACCAGCAGCCCTATCTCGCCATTATCTTTGGAGATAAATCTTTCTCTCTGACAGCAAATGATGTCTGCAGTATTTCATAATTGGTGAGATGAAGAGCCCCTATTTTCCAAGATGTTGAGGAATAACTCAACTTTAAAGACCACGTCTTAACAACTGGAATGGGCCGATTATTCCGAGGGAATCTGCTGAGAATCGTTGCCGGGCGAGGTAGGAAAATGCACCTGAATTATCACTGAAACTTTGCTAAGAGATTCACATTTCCCATCACCCGGAGAGACGTTAACACCCATTTGTTAAGAATGTTTTTGAGGTTTATTTCTAATAGGCGGATTTGTTTTGTTTAAGTGTGTCCTCTGAAATGCTTATGGTGATAGGGCCATTCCTCCGACCGTTCTCTGATGCTGCAGGGCCTCAGAGGTCAAGCCTGGAAATGTGGGGTTGACAGCAGGCCTGTGGGCTCCCAGCTCTGTGTGGGATGTGGAAGAGAGGGCTGGCCTCGGGCTGGGGGCAGAAGCGAGACCCACAGCACTGCTGAGAAGGCAGATCAGCAGCCTTTGGGACGAGAGGAGACGTTGTCACCAACGGCTGACTGGGCATTTTGGTGGCAGGGACCATTTGTGCTTCCTTCATCTGTGATGTGGAGCATTCAGTGTACCTGCCACAGGTCAGTGGGGGTCATGGCTTTCATGGATGCAGAGAAGAGTTGGTAGATGGGGAATGTGAGACCCTGAAGGGGCCTCCACGACCATCTGCCATCATATCATCTTTATGAGGTTCTCTGGAGGTGAGCCAGGCTCAGAGTCCACACTATGGCAGTGGGAGCTGGGGACACCATCACACCCAAGCCCAGGGCTCTGGGGTCCATGGCCAGTGTCCTTCCTGCTGTAGCAGGACCTCCTTAGTGCATTGTCTGAGTCCTGGATTTGTAGTGTTGGCCAGAACAGCCTGCCTGGCCAAGAAGTTCTCCCATCCCAGCCACCAGTGGGTTCCCCTGCTGGGTGGGTGACATGGTTAGGCTTTATGTCCCTACCCAAATCTCATCTTGCATCAGAATCCCCAGGTATTGAGGGAAGGACCTGGTGGGTGGTGACTGGATCATGGGGGCGTTTTCCCCCATCCCGTCCTCGTGATAGAGAGTGTGTTCTCATGAAATCTGATGGTTGCATAAATGCCAGGCCTTTCCCCTGGCATTTCTTTTTGGCCTATCATCATGTGAAGGTCCTTGCTCCCCCATACCTTCTGCCATGGCTGTAAGCTTCCTGAGGCCTCCCCAGCCATGTGGAACTGTAGGTCCATTAAACCTCTTTTCTTTAAAAATGTTGGAAATAGATGCTCAGAGCAAAAAGATAAGTTAGCACTGAGACAAAGGATCTTTTAGCAATGCAATTCTTACTTCCTGGACTATAGGAAGGGTACTCTCACTAGCCATCTTGCCACGAGAGTACAATGAATAAAAGAAAGCAGACATATTTATCCCTTACGCATTTGGGGTCGTCCTTACTGCTGTGTCTGATCTCCGTTGGCTGGAGCCAGACCTCACAATCTAAACTAAAACCCGATTGGCTAACAACTTAAAACTTTTCTAAACAGGTAAAAGCAATGGAGAGCTGGGACATGCCTGTGAGCACGTCCAGCACAGGTATCTTGGTTAAAGTACAAGGACATAGAATGGACTACATGCCTGTAAGCATGGCATGTCTCACAGCTACAGAGGATAGGGCTTCACAAAGAATTATTAGCATACTTATGATTTATTCTTTAACAAGAAAGGAAACTTTAAAAAGGAACTTTTCTACTTCCCACATAAATTACTTAGGCAGTATCTTTATAGCGGTGTGAGAATGAACACAGTGGGTATGTCTCCTCTGCCTTAAGCCTCTCTCCAATGCCATCCTGGTCCCAGGGTCCCCTCCTCTTTTCCACCCCAGGCGGAAGTGGTGGCTCTTCCCTGTGGCCCCCACAGTCCCCTGAGCTGCTGTTTTCTCCCTGTCTATTAAGAGGTGAAGGCACCACATCTTTCCTCTACAGAGTCCCTGGTGCCTAGCAGGGGGGCTAGGCCTTGGGCGTTTAGCACGCAGGGTGTTTTGGGTCAGGGAGGTGAACGCAGACCCCATCTTTCTGTAGCACTGTGTACTTGCAGTAGATGCTGCCTCCTGCCTTCCTGCTGCTCGTTGTTTATTGCCTGATTGATTGTGAGACAGACCTCAAGGCATATTGAGGAGGGAGAAGGCAGAAAACGCTTCTCAGCAATCACATCTTCCCTGGCAGACTGGAGTGGCCCCCAGCGCCTCTCTGATGGAGCCGAGGTGATTTCCTGTAAACTTGTTATCCAAAGGATTCCTGCCAGCTCCGAGGCCCCCAGCCGAGGCCGGGAAGTGCTGCAGTAATTAACGGCTTTATCGCGAAGCTCCATCCCCTCTTTGTCCAAGCCCGGGGAGCGTCTCATGCATTCTTCTCTAGAAAACACGAGCTTTGCACTTGAAACTGAATGTGATGCTAGAAAGTAGACAGGAGGCCTGGGGAAAAGGCGTTTAGAAAATATACAGGGGAAGGAAGGGCAGGTGAGATGTTCACTTTTGCCAGCAGTCACTGAGCCCCTGTCCTGTGAGGCCCGTGTGTGCTCACAGCATAGAGGCAGGGACCCAAGGCATCCCTCCCCTTGGGGACCTGGGTCAGGGCCTACCTGTGCCCCCTGGCCTGGGCACTGCCAACATCTGCCTGCCTCCCTGGAGCACCTTTCCCTGGCAAAACATCCCTTAGAGAGATGGCACCCTCAGGTCCAGTTGATACGCCGTTCTGCATGTCACCCTCCATGCTGTTGGCTGACTGACCTGCATACAGTGGAGGCTACTCGGGCCATTCCCCTGCAGATGACCTTGTGTGATTTGCAAAGTGTCGTATCAAAACCTCAAAGCAGTGTCTAAAACCTAAGAGAAATCATCTGAACTCTCAATTTTTGTTAGTTTTTTCTTTGAAATATTACGAGTTGGCCACACTTGGCCTGGATTTCCGTGGGCAACATTCCACTGGAAATAAGCAGACCCTTCACAGAAGGGGCCGGTGGTCCCCTGCCCTGCATGATCGCACTGCTGTCTGTACTCTGGACATGGGCTGGTTGCTGTGCCGGGGTCCCTGGTCTGCCTGTTCTCCTAGGGGACCCATGGAAAACACCCGGGTCAGTCACTCTGGGATTAGTCAGGCCGAGCCTGGGGCTCCCCAGATGACATTCTGGGGAGATGGAGGGTGTGGGCTGATGGGGTGGAGACTTCTTGGGAGAGGAGAGGCGGTGGCTTCTCGGCAGCTCTGAGGTGTGGCAGGGATGGTTGAGGATAGTGAGATGCTCTGATGGGTCCCAGGGACACTGGGTCAGGCCAGGTGCCTGTGTCCCTCAGCTTCTCAGATACACGTTATCCTAGGAGTCACTGATGCGATGGCAGGAGCGTATCACCGGGAGGTGTGGGGACAGGTAGACCTGGCTTGCCTCGGACAGGTATTTCACCCTTTCTGAGTCTCAGCATTGTCATCTATGGCATGGAGTTAAGAGTTCTTTGTAGAGGCTGGGCACGGTGGCTCATGCCCATAATCCCAGCACTTTGGGAGGCCAAGGCAGGCAGATCATGAGGTCAGGAGTTCGAGACCAGCGTGACCAACATGGCGAAACCCCATCTCTACTAAAAATACAAAAGTTAGCCGGGCGTGGTGGCAGGTGCCTGTAATCCTAGCTACTCAGGAGGCTGAGGCAGGAAAATCCTTTGAACCCAGGAGGCGGAGGTTGCAGTGAGTCGAGATCATGCCACTGCACTCCAGCCTGGGTGACAGAGAGAGAGACTCTGTCTCAAAAAAAAAAAAAAAAAAAAGGTTTTTTGTAGATTGTTGTGAAAACTGAAAGGAGCGGTGTGTGCAAAGCCCCAACCTGAGTTCCTCAAACAGTCTAAGTGCTCAAAAACAAGCATTTCCTCCCTCTGCCCTCTGTACCTCCGTCACTTCTCTTTATATAGTGAGACCGAGACTGTCTTGTGGTCCCCAGATGGTCAGGACAGACACAGCCACAGGCTGGCCCCGGCGTCACCCCCCTGGAGCTTCCTAAACCGTCCACCACGTTCCTCTGTGTTGATGTGGTGGCTCCTGTGGGCCTGTGCCCAGTTCTTGTCTCACTTGAAGTCATGACAGATGCCCCTGCCATGAGCACAGTGAGTGCTGTGGCCTCGGAGGCTCAGAGAGGTCTGTTGGCCTTGCGAGGGCACAGAGCCAGGGTCCAGTGGCACCAGGACCCAGGTCCCGTGCCCAGGTGTCCTTCCTCGGGCTCCTACCTTGGCAGCACCTTGCAGCTGTTTCTGCCCCATCCACGAGCAGCAGGGTGGAAGTGGGCAGTGTCACTCCCCTGCACCTCTAACCCCAAAGCTCCTGGACCTGCATGGGACAGACCCCACCCCACCAGCTGCCACTTTCTGAGGCTGCCATTTGTCCGTGCATATGGCGCCACTCAGAGATGGATTGGCCCCAAAGCCAGAGCACGCAACAAATAAATATTTGTTCCACAAACTCTCGTGATGTCAAGTTTGACTGTAAGTACATTTGGTGCGTGACAGGCTGGTAAGTCTTGCCAGCATTAAGATTCTCCCTGCTCCGAGCCCTCACCCCTGATGCCTCCCATTCCACAGCGTGTGGCCCTGTCACTGAGACACCGCCTGCTCCGTGTCTGCTCGACACCCAGCATGAATCTCAGGCCTGGGAGCGACCCATCCCATCTGCCCCCCACTCCGCTGCCTCAGCAAACACCCCTTTTCTCCACCCCTTTCTGCACCACAGCGGAGCTCCTTTGATAAAGCACCATCGAGGTAGGGCAGTGTTTATTTCTGAGCCCCCTGCCAAGCCTAAGCTTGAGCTGAGGGCTAGGGTGCTGCTAGGCCTTGGGAGAAGGGGGCTTCCCCGTGGCAGGCTCTGGGGGTGGTGGGCTTCTGGAATGCCCACCACTGCAGATGTCATGGTCCTCTGGACCTTCTCTTGGGGATTCCTGGCCCTCATAGCACCCAGCAGGGCTGCTGCAGTTCAGAGAAAATGCTTAGGAAAAGTTTCCTGGTCTGGGGCTTAGGAGACCCACCCTATACACTTCAGTGCTGGTTCGCCTCTGGGTCTCTTGTTCTTCCTCTGCAGGGTCCTCAGGTGAGGGGAGCAGGCCCTTTCATCCATGCTCTGGGAGCATTTATTCTGGGCCCATGAAAATCTAGGGTTTTGATCCATACACTTTTATAAGTAGGGAGGATTCATTGATTCAGCAAATGTTTGTTGAGTATCTACCGTGTGGCTGGCAGGTGCCGTCATGCTGGTCCAGGCCAGGCACTGCTCCTTCCAAGCTTACATGCACCCCTCCCCAGTGTAATGGGTGTCCCATTACTCATGTCCAGGGTTAGCCATTGAATTGAGGCTGCGCACTGTAGATTTGTGGTTGTCATTACATCTTCTATAGAGAATGTAGCCAGGCAGGCATGGCGGTATAGGAAAAACACTTTACCAGTAACAGGATATCACGTTCAGGTATGTGACTTCGTGACTTATTCAAGATTTTTTCAATCATATAAAGTATTTAGGCTACAGTTTCAACGTGACATGAAGGGAGATACAAGAAGCCTTCAAAGGACCTTGACAACATGGAAGGTCTTACCCTGACCTAGAGAAATGCAATCTGCCGCCATCACCACTGCCCCCAATGCATCCAGGAAGCTGGAGACCCAAGAAGTTGTGCTTAGCACACACGTTACAAACTGACCGACCAGTAGGCTCAGTTGAGAGTACAGCATTTGAACTTAAGAGAACAACCCTGGTATTGCCACAGAATATTTTAGCTGAAGCTCCAGCCCAGTCTTCTGCAGGACAACCTGAGATCAAGGTTTACGTTTTTGTACGTGGACATTCATCCCAGCAACATTCAGAGAATAATTCATTTGTTCTTTGTCCATTCTTGTTCTGTCTCTCTGTGCGCTTGGCTGATGTCGATTGGATGTTGGGAATTGTATATGAGAAGTTGCAGAAATAACTTTAAGCCCAAGACCTTGTCATCTTCCTCTGGGGAAGGTTTATTTGGTTTCTAGCTAGAACCAGGTAGGCGAAGAGTCCAGGGTCACCTTAATCCACTTGGGAGACGGACAGGCTGAGAGCTGGCCTTTGACCCTGTGAGGGCTCAGCCTTCTTTACTGTCAGGGATGGATGGGAAGGGGCTGATTCCTGCGGAATTAATGCCACTCTGTGAATAACAGGCTTTTGTTGATGAGTGGACCTGTTTCTGCACTCTGTGTCCTGCTCCATCGGCTTCCTTTTCTGTGTCTGTGTCAGTATCACACTCGTTGAATTGCGTCTGCTATTTGGTGGGTCAGGTTCCATCCCTTCGCCTTTACCTCAGTGTTTTCCTTGCCAGTTCTGAGCCTTTGCTCTTCTAGATGGATTTAGGATGAGCTTATCCGTCTTCACCAGGCACCCCGTTGGGGTTTGGCTGGAATTTTGATAAAAGCATAGATCGGCTTTGGGGCAACGGCATCATCACAAGGTCGGCTCCTCCCTTGCAGGAGCGTGGAATCCTTCCCAGTTTGATCACATCTTCGTATGTATTCTGCGTGTGTCCTCCTTTTCTATTAATAGACTTCGTTTTTTAGAGCAGTTTTAGATTCACAGAATAGTTGAGCAGAAAACGCAGAATTCCCAGATATCCCTCCCTCACTTCTGTTGTAACGGCTTGCGTTCGTGTGGTGCATTTGTCATAACGGATGAGCTAATATTGATACACGATCGTTAGCTAAAGCCCAGAGTCTACATTAAGGTTCACTCTTGGTGGTGTACATTCTCTGGGTTTTGCCAAATGCATAATGTTGTGCATCTGCTGTTTCAGAATCATGCAGAATAGTTCCAGCACCCTGAAATGCCCACACACTCCCATTTACCCTTTCTTCCTCTCCCCAAAACCCTGGCAACCCCTGACGTTTTTTGCCAGTTTTCTGGTTTTGCCTTTTATGGAACGACGCATCGGAGGAATGGCTCCGTACGTCACTTTTTCAGACTGGCTTCTTTTACTTAGCAGTACACATGGAAGTCCCCTCCATGTCACTTTGCGGCTTGATAGCTCACTTTTTATTACTAAGTAAGACTCTGTGGTATGGATGCCCCACAGTTTTTAAAAAATGTATTAACCTGTTCAAATCGGTCACTTCCAGTTTTTTTGTGATGATATGAAGCTGCTGTAAACATTCGTGCACAAGCTTTTGTGTGGACATAAATTTTCAACTCAACTGGGTAAACACTAGGAACACAACTGTTAGATTCTGTGGTAAGAGTGTGGTTAGCTTTGTACAAAATGGCCACACTGCCTTCCACAGTTGCATTCCCACCAGCAATGAATGAGAATCTGTGTTGTTCCACATCTTCACCAGCATTTGGTGGTATCAATGTTTTGGATTTAAAAATTAACTTGTTTGTCATTGTTAATTTTTAAGAGTTCTTTGTATACTTTGGATATAAGTCCTTTACCAAATATGTCTTTTGCAAGTATCATATCCACATCCGCTGCTTGTCTTGTCATTCTCTGAACAGTATCTTTCACGGAGTAGAAATTTTCAATTTTAATAAAGTTTAACTCATTAATTTTGTATGGGTCATTCTTTTGATGTTGTATCTAAAACTCTTTGCAAATCCAAGGTCACTCTGATTTTCCCCTGTGTGACTTCTAGGAGTTTTATAGTTTCGGATTTTACACTTAGATCTGTGATCTATTTTGAGATAATTTTTGGGAAAGGTGAAGGCCTGTGTCTAGAATACGTTTTCTTTCTCTCTCACTCTTTTTTTTTTTTTTTTTTTTACATGTTTATGTCCACTTGTTCCAGCACCATTTTTTGAAAAGACTATCCTTTCTCCATTGAATTTTCTTTGTCAAAGATCAGCTGAGTGTGTTCATATAGGTGTATATTTCTGGGCTCACTGCTCTATTCCATTGGCCTACTTGTGTATTCTTTCATCAGTACCATGCTGTCTTGATTACCATAGCTTCATAAGTCTTAAAGTTGAGTAGTGTCAATCTTCCCACTTTGCTTCTCTTCATTATTGTAGCAGCTCTTCTGCATCTTTTGCCCTTGCATAGAAACTTTATAATTGGTTTGTCCATATCATTAAAATAACTTCCTGGGATTTTACTTGAGACTGTGTTTTGGGATTTTAATTGAGATTGTGTTTCAATTAAACTTAATCTCAATTAAAATCCCATAGATAACATTGAGAAGAATGTTATTGAGAAGAAAATCCTGTAGATAACTTTGAGAAGAACTGACATCTTAACAATATTGAATCTTCTAATGCATGAACATTGGAATACCTCACCATTTAATTATATTTTCTTTCATCTGAGTTTTGTGGTTTATCTCATACAGATCCTGTATATACATTGTGAGATCCATAGTCTTTACTTTTTTGGTGCTAATATAAATAATATTATGTCTTTAATTTTAAATAAAATTATTTATTGCTGGCATATAAGAAAGCAATAGACTTTTACATATCAGTCTTATAGCCTGCAACCCTGCTTTATCTATTTATTTATTTAGACAGAATCTTGCTCTGTTGCCCAGGCTAGAGCGCAGTGTGGTGCAATCTTGGCTCACGGCAACCTCCATTTCCCAGGTTCAAGAGATTCTCATGCCTCAGCCTCCTGAGTAGCTGGGATTACAGGCACCTGCCACCATGCCAGGCTAATTTTTGTATTTTTAGTAGAAATGAGGTTTTACCATGTTGGCCAGGCTGTTCTCAAACTCCTGACCTCAAGTGATCTGCCTACCTTGGCCTCCCAAAGTGTTGGGATTACAGGCGTGAGCTATCACACTTGGCCCAACCTTGCTATAATCACTCAGTTCCAGGAGTTTTTTGTTGATTCTTTGGAATTTTCTACATAGCAATTATATCAGCTGCAGACAAAGATGGTTTTATTCCCAGGGAGAAATTTTGTTTATTTTTCATTTATCTTTCCTGTCTTATTGTATAAGCTAGGGCTTCTAGCAAAACACTGACTATCTCCTGTGAGAGGGAACACTCTTACCTAGTTTTTTATCTTAAGGGAAAGCATCTAGTTTCTCACCATTAATATGTCTGCTGTAGGTTTTTTTGTAGATATATACAAATATTTTTGTAAATATTTTCAACTTTAACAAGTTGAAAACATTTCTTTTTATTCTTAGTTTGCTGAAAATTTTTCTCATGAATAGGTGCTGAATTTTATCTAATTATTTTTCTGTATTTAGTGATAGGATCATTGTAATTTTTCTTCTTTAGCCTGGTGATTTGATGGATTTAATTAATTGAGTATATATCTGGAACAAATCCCACTTTATTGTGGTGTATATTTATTTTTATAGATTGTTGAATTCAATTTGCTAATATTTTGCTAAGGATCTTCACATCTTCATTAATGAGAAATATTGGCCCATAGTTTTCCTTTCTTGTAATTTCTTTATCTGTTTTTATTATTGGTAATGATAACCCCTAGAACAAATTAGGAAATTCCTCTTCTGCTCTACTTTTGGAAATAAATTGGAAATAACTGGTGTTACATTTGCTATGTTTGGTAGACTTCACCAGTGAAGTCATCTGGGCCTAGTGCCTTCTGTTTTTCAAAGGTTATTAATTGTATTTATTTTTTTTTATTTTTTTTTTATTTTTTGAGACAGAGTTTTGCTCTTGTTACCCAGGCTGGAGTGCAATGGCGCGATCTCGGCTCACCGCAACCTCCGCCTCCTGGGTTCAGGCAATTCTCCTGCCTCAGCCTCCTGAGTAGCTGGGACTACAGGCATGCGCCACCAAGCCCAGCTAATTTTTTGTATTTTTAGTAGAGACGGGGTTTCACCATGTTGACCAGGATGGTCTCGATCTCTTGACCTCGTGATTCACCCGCCTCGGCCTCCCAAAGTGCTGGGATTACAGGCTTGAGCCACCGCGCCCGGCAGATTGTAGATTCAGTTTATTTAACAGACACAGATTCAGACTGTTTTATTTCCCCTTGTGTACGTTTTGGTAGTTTTTTCCCCCAAATGATGATTCCATTTCGTCTAAGTTATTAAATTTTGGAGCACAGAATTGTTCATAATATCCCTTTATTATTCATGGTATCAGTAATGATGGCTTCCCTTTTATTATTTGTATTAATAATTTGCATCTCTCTCTCTTTTCTTTTTTTTACTTTGTTAGCCTGACTAGAGGCTTTTTAGTTGTGATAATATTTTAAAATAACTAGCTTTTGGTTTCATTGACTTTTTCTTTTTATATCTATTGAAAATTTTAAACAATTTCACTGTTATATTCCCTAATTATTATTATTTTTTTCTTTTGCTTACTCTAGGTCTATATTGCTCTTCATTCCCTAGGTCCTTCAGGTTGAAGCTTAGATGATTGATTTTAGATTTTTCTTCCATTCTAATACATACATTCAATATTATAAATTTCCTTCTAAGCACTACTTTTGTTGCATCTCATAAATGTTGGTAAGTTGTATTTTCATTCAGTTCAAATATTTTAAATTTCTCTTGAGAGTTCTTCTGTGACCAATGTGTTATACAGAAGTTTTTTTGTGTGTGTGTGTGTGTATACAGACACATACATAGATACACACACACACACACACACACACACACACACACACACATATATATTTTTACTTTAAGTTCTGGGGTAGATGTGCAGATTTTGCAGGATTGTTACATAGGTACACACACGCCACAGTGGTTTGCTGCCTCCATCCTCCCATCACCTACATTAGGTATTTCTCCTAATGTTTATCACTGTGTAGTGTCCCTATATATCCCTGACATTTTCCATGTTCTGAAATTGTCTTTTTCTGAAATTATATAGTTACTGCAGTTTTCTTTTGATTAGTGTTTGTATTGCTATGCAGAAATACCTGAGACTGGGTAGTTTATAAGGAAAAGAGGTTTAATTGGCTCATGGTTCCACAGGCTGTACAGGAAGCATGATGTTGGCATCTTCTCAGCTTCTAGGGAGGCCTCAGGAGGCTTACAATTATGGCAGAAGGCAAAGAGGGAGCCAGAACTTCACATGGTCAGAGAAGGAGGAAGAGAGGGATGAGGGAGGTGCTACACACCTTTAAACAACCAGACCTCATGAGAACTCACTATGGTGATGGCAGTACCAAGGGGGCTGGTGTTAAAACAGGAGAAACTGCCCCCATGATCCAACCACCTCCACCAGGCCCCACCTCCAACGTTAGAGATTACAATTTGACATGAGATTTGGGCAGGGACACAGAGCCAGACCACATCAGTGTTAGAATGGGGTATCCTCCTCCACCCATTTATTTGTAATCTATCAATGTCTTCTTATTTAAAGTGCACTTCTTGTCAATAACATATAATTGTTTTTTTTTTACACTCTGAAAGTCTTTTAATTAGTATATTTAAACAATTCACATTTGAAGTGATTAGTGATATAGTTGGATTAATATCTACCATGTTTTGGTTTTAACTGAGCATTTTATATCATTCAATATATTTCCTTCTTTAGTATGGCAATTATACTTCTGTTTGAAATTTTTGAGGTGGTTTCCATGAGTTTGTGATACTCATTTGCAACTAATCTATGTCTACTTTCAATTACACTAGACCACCTCATGGGTAGTTCAGGTACATTTTAACAGAATCTTTTGAATTACTTCCTCCCATTCCTTATAAAAATTGCTGTCATTCACTTCAGTTATCCATATGCTATAATTACCCAGTACATTTTTGCTATTATTATTTCAAACAAAGTTATATATATATATTTTTTTAGCTCAGGTAAGATTAAGAAAAATACAGATTTTATTTTACTTTCATTGATTCCTTCTCTGCAACTCGCTCTTTCTATGTGATCCAAACATATGGCCTATGTAATTCTCCTTCTTGGGGAAGAACTTCTTTAATATTTCTTGCCAGGTGGGTCTACTGGCAACAAATTTCCTCAGTTTCTGTCTGTCTGGGAAAACCTTTATTTCCTCTTTATTTTTGAAGAACAGCTTCACTATGCAGAATTATAGGTTAATGTTTTATTCTTTCCATGCTTTAAGTATTTATTTCATTCTCTGCTTCCATGGGTTCTGGTGAGAGCTCCAGTGTAATTGTTATTCGTGTTCTTCTACCCGTTAGGTGTATTTACTCTCTGGTTTCTTTCACAAATTTTCTCTTTGTCTTGATTTTTCTTTTTTGGTAGTTTGGATGTCATATGCTTAGGTATAGATATTTTTGATATTTACACCAAACATAATATTTTTGAGCTAGATGATATAAATTATATTTATATCAATATTTGTTGACATTTATCCTGCTTGGCATTTTCCGAGCTTCCTGAATTGGTGTTTGGTGTCTGTGAGTAATTTTGGAAAACCCTCAGCCACTATTATTTCCAATATTTCTTTGGCTTCTTTCTTTCTTTTCCTCCTGGTATTTTCATTACATGTGCTACAATTTTGAAATTGTCCCACACTTTTTGTATATTCTGCTCATCTCTTCACTCTTTTTTTCGCTCTTTCTGTTTCAGTTTGGCAGATTTTAATTCACATGTCTGTAAACCCAGTTATTCTTTCCTCAGCTGTGTCCAGTTTACCGACAAGCCCTCAAAGGTATTCCTTATTTTGGTGATAGTGCATTCGATACCTCACATTTCCTTTGATGCTTTTAAAGCTTCCGTCTCTCTGGTTACATTTACATGTCATTTACTTTTTCTATTAGAGCCCTTCACACTTGACTCATAGATATTTTAAGTTCCACTTTTGATAATTTTCAAATGTTTGTTATATCCGAGTCTTGTTCTGTGTTTTTCTCTTGCCTTTTAATTTTTTGTTACAAGCCAGACATGATGTTTCAGGTAATAAAAACTGAGGCGATTAGGCTTTTGGTGTGAGGTTTTATGTTAGTCTGTCCAGGAGTTAGACTCTGTTTAGTAATTGCTGTTGCTGCATATGCCAGGGGCTTTCGTTTTCTTGCTTTTCCTCCTCTGTTTTCTTACAGCTCTCTGGGTTGTAATACACTGTCACTATCCTGGAGCCCTGTTGATGTGATGGTAAGGGGAGGGAAAGATTCTGTAATTTTTTTTTTTTTAATGGAGTCTCGCTCTGTTGCCAGGCTGGAGGGTGGTGGCACGATCTCAACTCACTACAACCTCTACCTTTTGGGTTCAAGCGATTCTCTTGCCTCAGCGTCCCAAGTAGCTGGCACTAGAGGTGCGTGCCATCATGCCCAGCTAATTTTTGTATTTTTAGTAGAGCAGGGTTTCACCATATTGGCTGGGATAGTCTCAATCTCTTGACCTCATGATCTGCCTGCCTCGGCCTCCCAAAGTGCTGGATTACAGGTGTGAGACACCGCGCTGGGCCAAAAGGTAAAGACAGAGAAGCATAGCCAAGATTAGTTGACCTGAGACTAAAGCCACTGCAGCCTGTAAATGGCAGGCTCACTTTAATGCTTTCCCCTTTCTAAAACACTTTTCTCTGATCTTTATGGCAAAGGAACTTTGGGCTTCTTTTTGTCTCTCCTTACACGAGACATGAAAAGCTACAAGGTACCTGAGCAGGCCAGTCAGTCTTCCTCCAGGTCAGACAAGGGGAAACCGTTAGAAGTCAGGGCCTTTGTTAAGGAGAATTTTCTGGTCATATTTCAAAATGATTCTTTCCCCCTCCCCTTTCTAAAACGCATTCCTCTGATCTTTATGGCAAGAACCTGGTGGGGGTTCTGGAGGTAAAATGCACGAACCTGTGGCAGTCTCCCTAAGACTGGGCCCTAGGAGTTTATAACCTCAAGCTAGCCCGCACTCAGCCTCCGGTAATTTGTCAAATTAGCATTAAAGTGGCCCTGCTGTTTACGGACTGCAGTGGTTCCAGTCTCAGGTAAACCAACCTTGGCTATGATTGTCTTCACCTTTCTCTACAAAGTTCAGACAGGCTGGGTGCTCTGTGAGCTCAGTTCTCTGATGGATCTAAGTCAAGTCATTGATTTTCAGTTTGTTGAGAGGGGGTGACTGAAAGTTCCATGTCTGTGCTCCATATGTGTCGTGCATACATGCTGTTAGATGCATTCCTAGGTTCCTTAGAGTGTTTACTATTATCCTAAGGGTATTCATCATCTCTTACGCCTTCTGTTACCATTTCTCGGTTGTTGTTACTGGAATACAGGAGTGGACTTGAATTTTGTATGTGAATGGCATAGGCATTGAAGCCAGGCAGTCTGGATTTATGCCCCAGATCCTCCACCTATGAGCTCTGAAACTTAAGTACTGCACTCGGACTCAGTGTTCTTCTGTATAAAACAGAAATAGTCGTAGCTGCTTCAAAAGATTGTTATGAAGGTAGAAGAAAACAGAACGTTTAGGGCACGTAGAGCAATGCCTCTGTCTTATTGCACAGAGCACCCTTGACATGACTAACGCCATCTTAGAAAAGGACTCTATTTTATATTTCATAGGACACTTTGCCAGCAAGGACAAGATGATTTGCTTAATAAAAAATAAAATGAAAAAGACTGCATCCAGCCAGATAAGGACATCAACAAGCATGCTCTTCCACTATCAGTCCTCACCAGAGGACTCTGTGGTCATAAACGGCTCAAAACTGCCGTCCTAACAGACTCTGTCTTGCTGTCATTCATGATAAGAACCCAGCATCAGCTACCCAAGGCTCTGCCACATCAAAGCCTCTTCCTTGCAGGACCAAAGGACTGCCTGGCCCAGACCAGGAGATTCTCTCTGGCTTCATTGCTCTCCTTGCCTGGATTGGTTTGTTAAACCTTTCTCCTGTCCCTATGCTTTTGATGTTAAATGTTACCTTCTTTTTGGTTTGTGGAATGTTCAATCTTTATCATTTATGTATTGATTAAGTGTACTATTAGGCATAGCTTGTGGTATTGACTGACGTTGTGCAAGGGCACATGTGTGCATAGACCTGACTTTCTCTAACCTAGCACTGCTTGTGAGACTTAGCAACCTTTGATGAATATCATCTGCTATGAGTGATAGAGGCAGGAGGCAGCCAACGGTTCACGGAGAAACCCTACCTTCAAGCACAAAACAGCCTTTCCTGACGGATCCTCCTCACCCTTTTCTTCTTTTTTGCCTGTCACCCAGGCTGGTGTGCAGTAGTGCAATCTTGGTCCACTGCGACCTCCACCTCCTGTGTTCAAACGATTCTCCTGCATCAGCTTCCTGAGTAGCTGGGATTATAGGCGTGTGCCACACGCCTGGCTAATTTTTGTATTTTTAGGAGAGACAGGGTTTCACCATGTTGGCCAGGCTGGTCTCGAATGCCTGACCTCAAGTGATTCACCCACCTTAGCCTCCCAAAATGCTGGGATTACAGATGTGAACCACCAGACCTGGTTCTGACTGATTCTGAATAATCCGCACCTGCACACTGGGAGGACGGCGTGGGGACTCGGGAAGTTTGTGCCGTTTGCAGAGGGCAGGAGCCTGGCTTTCCTGCTCCTGAGTGGTAACCTGGGATTCAGTCTGTGACATAGGGGCCTGTTAACAGGAATGCCTCTCACTTTGCTGAGATTTGTTTCCTTTTGCCTGATAAATTCCACTCCTCACCCTTCTATGTGTCCATGAGGCTAATCTTTCCTGGCTGTGTGACAAGAACCCATTCTTTTTTCTACAACATTTGTATGGTGTTCTTTTACCATAATTATCCCAAATCTTGCTAATCTCTCTTTTGAAACATGGTCGTTAACGATGCTGTCTTAGTTTTTGGCTGCTATAACAAAATGCCATAGACGGAATGGCTTAACAACCCGCATTTATTGCTCAAAGCTTCGGGAGGCCAGAAGGCCAAGGCCAAGGTGCTGGCGGACTCGTGTATGGTGATGGCCCTTTTCTTGGTTTTCAGGCAGCTGTCTTCTTGTATCTTCATATGATGAAGAGAGGGAACTTGTCTCTCTCTGTCTCCTTAGAAGGGCACCAATCCCATTCATGAACGCTCCACCCTTATGACCTAATTACCTCCCAAAGGTCCCATTTCCAAATACCATCACATTGAGCATTTAGACGTCTATGTATGAATTTTAGAGGAACACAAATACTCCATTCATAGCAGATATGAATCGCATATCATAGAATTTACTCATTTAATATGTAAAATGCAAGGTTTTAAGTGTATTTAGCTTTGTGCAATCATAAATAATCTGTTTATTTTTTTAAAACATTTTAGTCCCTACTGAAGGGAATCTACACTCATTTGTAGTAAATCCCCATTCACGCTAACTTCCCTTCATCCCCAGCAGTCACTGGTGTATTCTCTGTGACAGTAGATTTACCTATTCTGGACGTTTCATATAAATGGAATCATATGCTATATGGTCCTGTGTGACCTTTCCCTTGCATTTAGCATACTGTTTTCAAGGTTCATCAACATTGTAGTGTGTATCAGTACTTCATTCCTTTTTATTGTCAAGTAGTATTTCATTGCATGCCAAAATCTATCCATTTGGACATTTGGATTGCTTCCATTTTTTGACTCTTATAAAGAATGCTGTTAAAATTTTTGTTCAAGCTTTTGTGGGAATATATGTTTTCATTTTTCTTGTGTGTATACCTAGATATGATATGATCATATGTACATGTGTACACGTTTTGTGGGAATATATATATATTTATTTCTTTTTTTTACAGTGTCTTACTCTATTGCCAGGCACCAGGCTGGAGTGGAGTGCAGTGTCGTGATCTCTGCTCACTGAAACCTCTGCCTCCTGGGTTCAAGCAACCCTCCTGCCTCAGCCTCCCGAGTAGCTGGGACTACGGGTGTGCGCCACCATACCCAGCTAATTTTTGTACTTTTTTTAGTAGAGACGGGGTTTCACCATGTTGGCCAGGTTTCTCGATCTCTTGATCTCATGATGCACCCACCTTGGCCTCTCAAAGTGCTGGGATTACAGGTATGAGCCACTGTGCTGGCCAGGAATATATGTTTTCATTTCTTTTGTGTATGTTCCTAGATGTAATATTGCTGGGTCATATGTTTAACCATTTGAAGAACTACCAGACCATTTCCCAATATAATAATGTTGAGCATCTGTTCTTGTGCTAATTGGCCATTTCTATGTATTCTTGGGAGAAATGTTTATGGAAATCTTTTTCTTATTTTAAAAATGGATTTATTTACATTTTTATTATGAGTTCTAGGTGTTTTCTATATATTTTAGAACCAGTCCCTCATTAGATAGATGGTTAGCAAATATCTGATAGGTTGTCTTTTCATTTTCTTAATGGTATTGTTCGAAGTAAAAATTTTTAAAATTTGATATAGTTTATTGAACTTTTCCTTTTGTTGCTTGTGATCTTGATGTAATATTTAAAAATCTATTAGGTAACAAAGATCAAAAATATTTAATTCTATGTTTTCTTCTAAGAGTTTTATAGTTTCGGCTCTTACACCTTGATCTCCGATTCATTCGGAGTTGATTTCAGTGTGTAGGCGGAGTATAACACCATTCTTTCGCATGTAGATATCAAGTCTCGCAGTACCATTGCTGAAAATCTTATTTTCTCCATTGATTTTTCTTGGAATCGTTTTCAGTAATCAATCAAAACCTGAGTGTTTATGTCTGGACTTTCAATTCTATGCTTTTGACCTACACTTTTATGCTTATGCCAGTATCACACTGTCTTGATTACTGTGCTTTGTGGTTAATTTTTAAAATTAAAAAGTGTGACACCTCCAACTCTATTGCTTTTTCAAGGTGATTTTGGCTATTATGGGTTCCTTGAATCAACAAAGAAGGATTGGAAGGTCAATTCTTCAGCCTGTTAAAAAGCATCTATGAGAAAACCCATTGCTTACACCATAATGGTGAAAGATAAAATGCTTTCCTTCTCAGTTCAGAAACAAGACAAGGATGTCTGCTCTTACTGCTTCTATTCAACGTTGTACTGGAAGTTCTTTCCAGGGCAGTTAGTCATAAATAAATAAATGGCATCTAGACTGTCAGTAAAAAATCAAAACTATCTAATTTGCAGATGCCTCGACCTTGTACGCACAAAACCGTAAGGTTTAACCAAAACATTGTTAACCTAATAAGTGTGTTCGCCAAGTTTATAAGAAGCAAAATCAATTTTATTTGTGTATGTTTGTAAATAACAATCCAAAAAAGAAACTATGAAAAATAATTTCATTAAAAATACCATGAAAAAGAGTAAAATACTCAGAAACAATTTTAACAAAATAAGCACAAAGCATACTATGAAAATTACAAAGCATGCTGAATAATTATAGATCTAAATAAATAGAAAGACATCTGTGTTCATGGGCAGGAAGCATTAACATTGTGAAGATGTCTACACTCCCCAAATTGATCTGCAGATTCAACACCATCTCCGTAATAATCCCAGCTGGCTTTCTTACAGCTACAGAGAGGCTGATCCTGAAATCTGTAGCTAAAATCAAGGAACTCAGAATTGCCAAAAAAAAAAAAAAAAAAAAATCCAGGCATGGTGGCACATACCTGTGGCCCCAGCTACCTGTGAGGCTGAGGTGGGGGGATCACTTAAGCTCGGGAGGTTGAGGCTGCAGTGAGCTGTGATCACACCACTGCACTCCAGTCTGTGCAACAGAGTGAGATCCTGTCTCAGAAAAACAAAGAGAATGACAAGGTTGAAAAACTCACACCTTCCAATTTCAAAACTTACTGCAAAGTTTCTATAATTCAGACAGGGTGGTACTGGCATAAGGATAGATGGGCTATCTAATCAGTAGATTAGAATTGAGAGCCCAGATATAAACCTGTAGAGTTATGGTTAATTGATTTCTGAAGAGGGTGCCAAGACAATTCAGTGGAAGAAAGAATAGTGGTTTTCAAAAGATAGTACTGAGACAATTGGGTATTCACATGCAAAAGAATGAAGTTAGACCCCCTACCTCACAACATACACAAAAATTAATTCAAAATGTAGTACATGCAAAAATCAGTTCTTACATGTAAGAGCTAAAATTATAAAACTCTTAGTGAAAGATAGGCATACATTTTTATGATATTCATTAAGGCAATTATTTCTTAGATATTACATCAAAAAAGGCAAGAAAATAAAAATATGTTAATTGTCCATCATCAAAATTACAAACTTGTGTGCTCCAAATGACACCATCAAGAAAATTGAGGCTGGATGTGGTGGCTCACTCCCAGCACTTTGGGAGGCTGAGGTAGGAACATCACTTGATGCCAGGAGTTTGAGACCAGCCTGGACAACATAGTGAGATCCTGTTTCTACAAAAAATTTAAAAATTAGCCAGGCATGGTAGTGCACACTTGCATTCCTAGCTACTCAAGAGACTGAGGTGGGAAGTCACTTGTGCCCAAGAGGTCAAAGCTGCAGTGAGCAATGATTGTGCCACTGCACTCCAGCCTGGGCAACAGAGTAAGACCCTGCCTCAAAAAGAAAAGAACAGGAAAGTTAAAAGAAAATTAAACAATTAAAAGGCAACACATGGAATGGAAGTTAATGTTTGTAAATCATATCAAATAAGGGACTTGTATCTAGGATATATAAAGACTCTTGCAACTCAGTAATAAAAAGGCAATGTCTCAATTAAAATGGACAAGGATTTTATAATAGACATTGTTCCCCAAGAGGATAAGCAAATGGTCATTCAGTGCACAGAAAGCCGCCGAGAATCTGCAACCGTTAGATAAATGCAAATCAAAATCACAGTGAGTTACCTCTGCAAGCCCAGTAGAATGGCTGTAGTAGAAAAAAATAATTACAAGTGTCAGAGACAATGTGGAAGGATTGAAACCCATGTACAGTGCTAGTAGGATTGTAACATGGAGCAGGATACAATGTGGAAGGATTCTAACCCTTGTACATGGCCGGCAGGATTATAAAATGGAGCAGCTTCTTTGGAAAACAATCAGGCAGCTTTTCCCAGAAGCCACAAAAACGTATGTCCACAAAACAACTTGTACACAAACATTCATAATGTCGTTATTCATAATAGCCAGAAAAGGAGAAACAGCTCAGAAGTAAAGAGAATGTGTTATGCTCACACAGTGGAATTTTATTTGTTAATACAAATGGATGAAGGATTGATATATGCTGAGAGTGATGAATCTTATTATGCGAAGAAATAAGACACAAAAGGCCAAGAGTTCTATGACTTCATTTAAATAAAATGTCCAGAATAGGTAAATCCATGGAGACAGAAAGCAGGCAAATTGCTGCTGGTGGCAGGTGGGAGGGAGGAACGCAGAGAGGTGGCACACGGGAGCTGGCTTCCTTCTCGCCATGATGAGAATGTTCTTAGATTGATTGCGGTGACGGTTACACGGCTCTGTGAATACACTAAAACCACTGAATTGTTCACTTTACCAAAGGGAATTGTGTATACAATGTAAATTATATCTCCAGAAAGTCTCCACGAAGCTGTGATGTATAAAAAAAGAAAATTATATGGTTCCTAAGTCATGACGACTTTTGGCTCTTCCTTCCCCAAATTTGTATGTCATTAGTTTTCCTTTCTTCCTTTTCTGCTTGTCAAAGGCCTAATACAGACAGAAAAGAAGCAGTGAACAGCAGCCTCCTCGCCTGGTTGCCAACGTGAATGAAATGGCTTCTAGAGTTTGCTGAAGGTTTCTGAAAGTCTTGATCACATCACAGAAGTTACTTTCTAGTCTTTGCTAAGCATTTTTATCCTGAATGGGTATTGACTTTTACCGAATGGGATTTTGTATCTATTTAGGTGATGTTCTTTATATTCTTTATATGAAGAACATCTTTATATATGATGTTCTTTAGATTCTGTTACTTTTGTGTATCACAGTAATAGATTTTCTGATGTTGAACTGTTTTAGAATTCCTATGTAAAATCCTACTTGGTAATGATCTCCAATGCTGGATATGAATTGCTGGAATCTTTTTTTTTTTTTTTTTTTTCCTGTGTATATTTTTATGCAAGATTACAGAACAATTTCTTTTCTTCCACTATCTTGTCTACTTTAGGTATCTACGCTGGATATATTTCCTTCTTTTAAAAGTGTCTTTAAAATTTTTCACCTGGTAAAATCTACTGTTATTGTCTAGACTGAGTTCTGGCAGATGGATAGTCATTTAAACATTGCAATAAAGATATCTTTATGGAAGAGTTGTGACATCCCCCAGATTCGTTTATGCTGTGATCAACTCCCTCCCCACACAGGTCAGAACGATCTGTTCTCCATCTCAACAGCCGTGTTTTCTCAAGTGTCAGACACATTGAGTGGCACTGACTGTAGCCTCTTGAGTCAGGCATCTTGAACTTAGCATAATGGATTTGAGAGTCACATTTGTGTGACCCAAGAGCCTAACATTTTTAATGGCTGGGACTACTCCATTGCGTGGAGGTTAGCTGACTTAAGTGAGGTGGCTTTTGAAGCTTGCTGTAGGTTCCTGAGAGCCTTGAGGAGGTCAAAGAAGTGGCCTTTGTGTCCTTACCTGTTCATCCATTGAAGAGCATTTGGTTTGTTCTCAGTTTGGGGGTGCTGTAAAGACCTTGATCACATTTTTGTGCGACTGCAAGTTCATTTCTTCCGATACCAAGGGAATGGGATTTCTGAGTCCTTTGGTAAGTGTATGTGGGGCTTTATAAGAAACCGCCAACCCCTTTCCCTCATGACCACGCCATCTGCTTTCCCGCAGCCACGCATGGGAGATCAGGTCTTCCTCTGCATCCTAACTGCTGCTCGCTGTTGCAGGTTTTATTTTTCTTGCTGGTTTAAGTTTCAGTTTCAGTCTTAGTTTTCGTGATTTTGGCGGGTGTGGTATTAGCTTATCATGGCTTTAATTTGCTTTTCTCTAATGACCCACAGTGTTGAGCAGCTTTTCATGTGTGCTTTTACATCCACATATCTTGGTTAATAAAACGACTGCTCAATTTGTTTGGCCTAGTTTTAAATTCGAGCACTTTTTTCTTGCTGAGTCCTGATAGCGCTTTATATATTGTAGATATAAGTGTTTCTTGAGGTGCGTGAATTGCCAGTGTTTGCACCCAGCCTACGGCTTGTCCCTCTGCCTCCCGTGCCTTGCACAGAGCAACAGTTTTTCATTTTTGTGGAGTCTCATTTGTTTTTTCTGTTATGAACTGTGCTCCTGGTGTTCTGTCTAAAAATTCTTTGCCTAACGCAAGGTCATGGGGGCTTCTCCTCTGATTTCTTTTAGAAATGTTACAGTTTACATTTTACATTTAAGTCTGTTCCATTTTTAGTTACTCTTTGCAAAAAGTACAAGGTATGGGCCAAGGTCTCATTCTGTGCTCCTCTCGGTTCTCCAGACTGTGGATGTCCAGTTGTTGAAAACATTATTTTTTCCCCGTTGAATTGGCTTTGCACCATTGTCGAAAATCAGTTCATCATACTTGTATGAGTCTGTTTCTGGACTCTCTCTTCTTTCATTGATTTTACCTGTCTATCCCTTTGTCAATACCACATTATCTTGATCATTGTAGCTTTATAGTAAGTCTTGACATCAGTGTGATTTTACTTTGTTTTTTTTTTTTTTTCCCCCACAATTGATTTGGCTCTTCTAGTTCCTTTGCCATTTCATTGACTAGATCCACTTTATTTATTTATTTATTTATTTATTTATTTACTGAGACAGAGTCTTGCTCTGTCACCCAGGCTGGAGTGCAGTGGCGTGATCTCAGCCTACTGCAACCTCCACCTCCCAGGTTCAAGTGAATTTTCCACCTCAGCCTCCCAAGTAGCTAGGACCACAGGTGCATGCCACCATACCTGGCTAATTTTTTTTTTTTTTTTGTATTTTTAGTAGAGATGCAGCTTCACCATGTTGGCCAGGCTGGTCTTGAATCCTGACCTTAAGTGATCCACCCACCTCAGCCTCCCAAAGTGCTAGGATGACAGGTGTGAGTCATGCCCAGCCTTTCCTTCCAAATCCTAATTAACCTTTATTTGTTTGACATATTAATTTCTTACAGGCTTAAAACACTCTCATTATAATTATGGCTTTGGAAAATTCTCCTACAGGTTCATGTTTTTTTATTTATTTTGGTTTCTTTTTGGCTACTTTTTTTAGTATGCAAGGTTTGCTTTTAATCCTATTGAAGCTTTTTGCCTTAAATTGTATTCTTTCTGTATCTTTGCTACATCCCTTCCTATATGTAGTAGTTTTCATATATATATGAAATATACATATATAACACATATAACATCATATATATGATAATTTAAAAATACACACACACACACACACACACACACACTTAAAAATCCAATAAAACCTTCTTCAAGGCTTCCATGCCCAGAGTACTAGGGCCTTGGGGGAAGAATCTGGGAGGGGCTCAGGGCACCCGTGGGACCTTCAGACTCACTGCCCAGGGTACCTCAAGTCTCTGCTCCCCACACTCTGGCACAGTGCTCCTCAGCTTGCCCAGCTGTGGTTCAGCCAGGCCTAGGTGAGGTGTGGGACCTTGCCCCAGAGGGTGCAGTTGGTGAGCCCTGGCACATCCATGTGAAGCTAATTCTGCCTCATCACACAGTGCATGAGCTGTGGAGCGAGGGCTGCCTCCACCCAGACATCAAAAGATGTTGTAACAGCCCGATGGGTTCACCTTGCCTGCTGCCTAGATAGAGCTGATTTATAAAGACAGGGGCATTGCAATGGAGAAAGAGTAATTCCTGCAGAGCCAGCTGTGTGGGAGACCGGAGTTTTATTATTGCTCAAATCAGTTTCCCTGAGCATTTGGGGATCAGAGTTTTTAAGGATAATTTGGCAGGTAGGGGCTTGGGAAGTGGGTCGTGCTGATTGGTCAGGTTGGAGATGGAATCACAGGGGGTTGAAGAATTCTTGCTGTTTTCTGTTCCTGGGTGGGATGGCAGAACTGGTTGAGCAGATTACTGCGGGTCTGGCTGGTGTCAGGTCATCCATCTGGTGCAGGGTCTACAAAATATCTCAAGCACTGATGTTAGGTTTTACAACAGTGATGTTATCCTTGGAGCAATTTATGGGGTTCAGACTCTTGGAACCAGAGGCTGCATGACTCCTAAACTGTAATTTCTAACCTTGTAGCTAATGTATTAGTCCCCAGGCAAAATGGGGGTCTTTGGGGGAAAGGGTTCTAACCATGAATCGAATTCCTTCCCAAAGTTAGTTCGGCCTAAGCCCAGGAATGAGCAAGGCCAGCTTAAAGGTTGGAAGCAAGATGGAGTCCGTTGGGTATGATTTCTTTCACTATCATAATTTCCTCTGTTATAATTTTGCAAAGGCGGTTTCAATGTTTCGGACAGCCGTGGGGTCCAGGCGGAGACCTGCTGCAGGGCTGGCGACACCCAAGAGAGCCCCCAGAAGGGCAATTCCCAGCAAAGCTGTGGGGTGGGGCTGCCAGGAGCCTTGGGTGCCCAAACCCCACCCCCATGTGTGCAGAAGGTGGCGCATGAAATCGATTGAATATTTCTACCCTGTTGGGTGTTAGACTTACTTAAACCTGGTATCTCTGTCTTCTTGCCTGTGTGCCCATTTTGTAATAGAACTGTTGGTGCTGCACCCATCCCACAGTGTGTTTTGTAGGCTCATAACTTGTTTGATTTCACAGATTCACAGCTGGAGGAGAATTTGCCTCAGGACAAATCATGCCTTGAGTCTCAGCCATATGTTTAGATATGTATCCATATGTTTGGACTAAGACTTCAAAGTTGATGCTGGAACAAGTTAAGACTTTTAGGGAATATTGAGATGCAATGAATGTATTTAGTACGTGATAAGAACATGAATTTTGGAAGCACAGTAACAGGATGCTATGGTTTGAATATTTCCCCTCCAAAATTCAACTGTTGTCAATGTAATAGTGTCAGGAAGTGGGGCCTTTGAGAGATGATGAGGCTACGAGGGCTCCTCTGCAGCATGAGTGGGATTTAGGCCCTTAAAATAAGAGGCTTCATGCTAGGCGTGGTGGCTCACGCCTATAATCCCAGCACTTTGGGAGGGCAGGAGTTTGAGACAAGCCTGACCTGACATGGTGAAACCCCATCACTACTAAAAATATAAAAATTATCCAGGCATGGTGGCACACACCTGTAATCCCAGCTACTAAGGAGGCTGAGGCAGAAGAATTGCTTGAATCCTGGAGGTGGAGGTTGCAGTGAGCACCACTGCATTCTAGCTGCTTGGGGAACAAGAGCGAAACTCCATCTCCAAAAAAAAGTAAATAAATAAAAAAGAGGCTTCATGCAGCATTCAGTTATCCTGTCCTCCACCTTCTGTGCTGCGAGGACACAGCCTTCCTTCCTTCTGGAAGATGCAGCAACAAGGAGTCATCTTGGAAACAGAGAGAAGTGCTCCCAGACACCAGACCTACCAGTGCTTCCATCTTGGACTTCCCAGCCTCCAGAACTGTGAGAAAATAAATTTTTGTTCTTTATGAATTAGCCAGACTGTGATATCCTGTTAAAACAGCACCAATAAGTAGAGACAAACATTTTTTGACTTTTATTCCATAAATCTCGTCCTTTTGCGCTTACTGAGATTACGTCTGTGCTTAGACTCAGGTCCTCCTTACCCATGTTTTTAGCGTGTCATCGTTTTAACTTCTTTTTCTTCTTGCCTTGCCCTGCATTCGCCGTACTTCCTAAATTTCTTTTTTTCTTTATTGGTTTGGAATTTATATGTTGTACTTATATTGTGGTAGTGGTTTTTCTTTACATTTTCAAACATTAAATGTTTAACTGTATATACACTTTTCTAGTAAAATCCAAGTGCTTCCTCATAGGTGTCTATTTCTTCACATCCATTATCCACAAACTCCTGAAAATTAGAGGTTCTCTGTAAATGTGCTAATCAGAAGTTTATTTCCCCTTATTTGAAAAGGAAAATATTTGTAATGCATTACACATCAATCAAAATGCTCAGCCAATTTCCTAGAGTGTTTCTAAAACAGAAAAATGCCTAGATAAAGCTAAAAACCTAGCACATTAGGATATAAAATGTTTAAGTATCAGTTCCAGATCACCAACACTTATTACGGTTGTTAACAAACCATTGCTTTGTAGGCAGCAATATATCCAGTTTACAAGCTGTTCTGCAAACACGATCTTTGCCACTATCTTTGCATGGCAAATAAAGATGAACATAGATAACCTTTTACAAAGATGCAGACTGCCATGGACTGAATGTTTATGACCCTCTAAAATTCAGATGTGAACCCCTAACCCCAATGCCATGGTGTTTGTAAGTGGGGTCTTTGAGAAGCAACAGGTCATGAGGTGGATGGACAGCCTCATAAGAAGAGACGGGAGAGTGAGGCAGCTGTCGTTTCCACCATGTGAGGGGTGCATAGGGATGCTGGTGGTCTGCCACCAGGAAGGGGCCTCACCAGAACCGCGCTGGTACCTTGATCTCAGACTTCTCAGCCTCCGTAACTGTCGGATATGAAAGTTTGTTGTTTAAGCTGCTCAGCCTGCGGCACTTGGTTATAGCAGCCCAATCTAAGACACAGCCTAAAATGATTAAACAAACAAACAAACAAACCAACCCAAAAAACTCAAAGCAAATTCCTGTAATGAACTAGGGCTCTCCAAGTAGAGAAGGGAGATTTGTAGCTCAGGGTCAGCTGAGAAGGGAGAGGGCTGAAAAGAGGAGGCAGTTTCAGTGTGTCCTGGTGGTGGAGGAGGATGAGGGGAAGACCTGGGTGAGACAGGCTTGTTTTGGGCATTTGTCAGACTCTCAAGGCCTGGGAACAGCTCTCCATGGTTTGGTGGCTGCTCTGAGGAGGGGGTTTGACAAAGCCTCAGAGGAGCTGCTTAATACTCTTGGGTGAAACACTTGCAAGATGCGGTCTTCCTCTTTGTCTTGATGTTCACTTTCATAAATTCATTTACGTAAGGTTTCAGGAGACATTGGGCTGTTTCTTTTCTTCCCCCAGTTGAAGCTTCTCAGCCTATCCCAGGCACATTCAGAGCTAATATTTAACCCAGCACTGGTGTGGCCTCATGGAATGATGCCTCTTTTGGGTCCAGCAACCTTCCAGATGCACTTTCCTGCCCTGAAATTCATGAGCTTTTCAAAATATTTACACATGCAATTCTGCCAATATTATTTGGAATAGAACCTGAGACTTCCTACATCTTGTTTTGTTTAAAATATTGAACTGAGTCTTTGGGACATAGATATAAATGTTTTCTACATAAATAGTTGGAAATATTGCATTGAAAGATACTTAAGCTCTAGGAAGTTAGTGTATTGAACTCAAGAAGGGCTCTCCTGGGGAAGCGTCATGGAAGAAACTTGTTGCAGGGGATGCTCCTATTTCTATCTTCTCCTGCAACATGACGTGGACCACAGCAAAATATACCAACCACAGACCACCCTGCTATCACCCTCTCTGCTCCTGTGATCTGCAACTGAGTTTTGCTTAACAACACCTCAAATCTGCTATTATTATTTCACAAGTCAATATTTAATTACATTCACCAATCTATAAATCGTCAATACCTAAGATTACTCTTATATGTGATATGCTATGAGCCCTCTCTGGGTGTAGTTTTCCTCTTGAATCCTTTCATAGTTCTTACAGCAAGCATCTTTGGTAGCAAGTAAGTTCTTTTAGCCCTTGCAAGTTTTTATTTTCTTTTTTTTCCTGAATAATTGTTTATACTGATATAAATTGTAAGTTAATAATTATTTTTTCCTCAGTCTTTTGAAGGTATTATTTCATTTCTTCTGATCCCTATCATTGTTCATAAATCCACCATCCCTCTAAGTCATGATCCTTTACGGGAATCTGTCTTTTCTGTCTGCTAGCTTTTAACATTTTCTCTTTTTATTCTGCTATTGTATAGTTTCACTACTGTGCCTACATGTGGGGTTTGTTTGTTTGTTTATTCTGCTCTGTACTTCTTCTGAGATTTTGAACTGAGGACTCCTGTGGACATGGTTTGGCTGTGTCCCCACCCAGAGCTGATCTTGAACTGTAGCTCCCACAGTTCCCATGTGTTGTGGGAGGGAACCCAGTGGGAGGTAATTGAATCATGGGGCTGCGTCTTTCCCATGCTATTCTCATGATAGTGAATAAGTCTTATGAGATCTGATGGTTTTACAAAGGGGAGCTTCCCTGCACGAGCTCTCTTCTCTTGTTTGTGCCTTTTACCTTCTGCCGTGATGGTGGGGCCTCCCCAGCCACGTGGAACTGTGAGTTCATTAAAACTCTTCCTTTTGTAAATTGCCCAGTTTGGGGTATGTCTTTATTGGCAGGCATGAAAACAGACTAATAAACCCGTTTCTCTCTGAATCTGGAAAAATTAAATTACCAGCTTTTCATATAGTGCTGCTCTATTGTCTACTTCTGAAATTGTTACTTCACAGATACAGGACCTCTTTGCCTATCCTCCACCTCTGCCCTGCATGTGAGTGTGTATATAGATGTGGAGATACACACACTTCAAGTGCCCAAGAAGTCATCAATGGAAGGAGGAACCATTATTTTCATGCGTCACTAAGAAGTAAAGGTGCCACAGACAAGGAGTGTAGTGGAAGACCCCTACGTAAGGTGAGGACCCCAGTGGGCTGCAACCTTGCTATAAGAAGAAGTGAGAAATAAACCCATTGTGAGGAAAAGGCAGCAAAAAAACCAAACCAAAACAAACAAACAAACAAAAAAAAAAAAAAAACAAAAAAAAAAAACCCTGACAATCTCTCCTGAGATTTTAACCTCTAAACTTTACCCGTTCAGATTTACACTTTGAATTCAAATCTTAATTATAGATTTTAATTTTAAATGATCTTAGGTCAGTAATACTTCCAAGTGACTGGTGGGGCAAATGAAGATTCTCTTTGGAAGGTGTCGCCAATCTAGACCAAGAGTGGTTGTAAGTTACCTTCAGTTGTAAGGTGTGCTCCAATTTCAGATATATTAAAATGAGAACAAGGCATATAGAATCAGTGAAGTGCAGTGTACATGTGTGCATGCATGCACACATCCATATCTATCTACAGAAGTCAGTTTGTCTCTCTATGCAATATTCTATGTGAGTTCCTCAATATTATGTCCAAGTCACTAATTCTCTCTTTAACCCTGTTCTGCCTAAAATGTGTTCCTTTTATCACATATGTTCTTTGGCTATATTTTTAATTTCTTAGTTTTCCAATTGTTTATTTTAAAGAAACTTTTTTTTGCTATTTCTTATGTGCCTGTTTTATTTTTCTACAGTTTCGTGTGCTTTTAAAAGCACACTCTCCCTCCTTCACTTCTATTATCTCTTTAAACACCCTAAACATAATTATTTTAGTCTTAGACAGATTGTCCCCATGCAATTAATTTTGTCTGGAGTTATTTCATGTTCTGAGTATTGATTCTGTTGTTTATTGTTCTGAGCACTGGAACACTCCTATGTTGCGGGAGAGGGGAGTGTTTGGCTTTCCTTTCCCCACACCATTTTTCTCCTTCTCTGTCCCTCCTTCTAGAGCAGCTTTGCTGTTGTCCCCAGTGACTCCCAGGGCTGCCAGTGCTGCACCAGGTACGACATGGCTCTCCTTTCCTCACGGCATCTCCCATTGCTTTCTCCTGGGCTGTCAGCTTCTCAGTGGGTCCCACAGACTCTTCTTTCTCTATGTCATTTTTCTCTCTTAAAAAAAATTGTTCAACAAATAACTTTGAGCACTTACAAAGTACCAGACTCTGCCCCATCTTTGCCTCCTTCTTTCAATGATCTCTTTTATGGAACTTGATCGTATTCGATAATGTGCTGTTTATACTAGTTTTAATGAGTTCTGGTTTCATTTACAAGGAGGTGAGTGTCATGGTACATATTTATCTGAAGAATTCTTCCTGCTCCTCTGACCATAAATGGATGACTTTATGTTCCAGGAATCACCGGCCTTTGGTAATGCTACCATTCCTCACTTTCGTATATCACTCTGCAATCTACAAATGTTTCTTATCCATCAACTCAGTTGACCAGTTGTGATATGAAATGGATGGGACAGATATTGGTCCTGTTTTACCAGGGTTATGCCTGCAGCTCAGAGAGGTTAGATCTGCTCCGGGGCCACCAGCAAGTAAGAAGCAGAGCAGAACCACACCTGAAACCAAATCTCATGATTTAGACACCTGAGCTAGATTCTTCAGATGGGCCTTAGAATATGTTCTGGGCAAGGGTCACATCTTATGTCCTGGTATCACTCATTGTACCTAGCACACTGCTGGGCATGGCATGTATTTACATCATCAAAACCACATTGAGATACCATCTCATGCCAGTTGGAATGGCAATCATTAAAAAATCTGGAGACAACAGATGCTGGAAAGGATGTGGAGAAATAGAAACACTTTTACACTATTGGTGGGAGTATAAATTGGTTCAAACATTGTGGAAGACAGTGTGGCAATTCCTCAAGGATCTGGAAATAGAAATTCCATTTGGCCCAGCAATCCCATTACTGGGTATATACCCAAAGGATTATAAATCATTCTATTATAAAAATATATGCACACGTATGTTCATCACAGTACTGTTTACAATAACAGAGACTTGGAACCAACCCAAAGGTCCATCAAAGATAGACTGGATAAAGAAAATGTGGCACATACATACCGTGGAATACTATGCAGCCAAAAAAAGGATGAGTTCATGTCGCTTGTAGGGACATGGAAGAATCTGGAAACCATCATTCTCAGCAAACTGACACAAGAACAGAAAACCAAACACCACATGTTCTCACTTATAAGTGGGTGTTGAACAATGAGAATACATGGACACAGGCAGGGGGAACATCACACACCAGGACCTGTTGGGGGGTGGAGGGGCTAGGGCAGGGCTAGCAGTGAGTGGGGGGTTGGGGAGGGATAACATTAGGAGAAGTACCAAATGTAGATGATGGGGGGATGGATGCAGCAAACCATCATGGCATGTTTATACCTACGTAACAATTCTGTATAATCTGCACATGTACCCCAGAACTTAAAGGATAATCAAAAAAGAAAATTAAAAAAATAAATAAAATATTTGATGATGGCTGTCTGGGAGAAAGCTGATTTTGTATATTTCATGCAGGGGCTGAGACTGAACTCATTCTGCTGGGACCCTGCCTGCTCTACTGTCCCCCGAGGGCACAGCCCACAGGACCTACAGAAGGGTCTGCACCTGCAGGAGCGTGTGAGGGAGACCTTCTCTAACAAAGGACAATTTATGACCCAGCTGCAGTGATGGGAATTCAAGCCCACTCAGAATGTTCACATTCAAAAAATCAGTAGGTATCGATTCGCATTACCGAGCTGACTGAAGGCAGAGGCAGTATTTATTTGGAGTTGTGTTCCTGATGTAATAATACTTAGATTACAATATTTTCTGTAATTACTTAGAAATGACAATGCATATTGGGTTAGTGATAAATCAGAGGCAATTTAAATAATGTCATCAGGAATGGAGGAGCATAAATTCTGTGGATTTCATCTCAGCCAATGGGCCATTGCTTCGAAGGATGAACAGTGTCTCTGACAGCCACTTTTGCCCAGGGGAGGTGGGGTGCTGAGGGCCCTGGCTCTGACCCTGGCCTATGACGGCCTGTCATCTCAGCCCGGCAGCTCTGGGTGCAGCCTTGCAGCTCTAGCAGGAACCTGCAGAACAGATCATGCCGAGGGTGCAGTGGAGGCAGGACTACAGGATGGACGTGACCCCGGGCAGCAGCAGGTGAGAGAGGAGAGCACTCAGCCAGGTGGCCTGTGACTCAGGAAGGTGCAAGCACCTGAACCTCCCTGCTGGTGCCCAGGCTCCAAGTGTGCCTCCCCTCTGCTCCCTCCCTGCTGCAGCCTCTGGGTAATCTGCACACTTTTGCAGGGTCCTTGGAACTACTTCTTACAAGAGTTCAGTTTTTTCAAAAGCTGGTAGGGCACAGAGGTGCCCGGGGTCAGTTCTGGAGCACTATGGGTACCTTGCTTTTTAGGGCTGAGGTAATGCTGGCTGAGTGGTCTGCTTCCGGTTGCTGGAAGCTGGAAGCAGGGTATGGAAGGAGGCTGTGGTCATTGAGCCCCAATCATGTGACAGGCACTCCACTGGCTGCCCTCTTTGTGGTGTTAATTGAAATCATCTGCTCACAAGTAACAGAAACAGACGTGGGTCCTTGGGTCAGCATAAAGGGGAAGTAGGAGGCAGTTATGGGGTTTGTGGAGGGTCCTGTGTAGCAAGGGCAGGAATGTGGATGGAACCTTAGGAAGAGATGGGATCAGAATCAGAAGTGATCAAAGTCTCTCTCCATCTTCCCGCTCTTCCTGCACACCAGGTTCTATTCCTCCTTCTACTGAGGCTGTGTTATCCCTGTTCCCCTGTGACTCCTATGGCTTCTGATACTACAGATACAAGTCCAGCCTCTGGGAGACAGGAACCTGCTCCCAGACTCAATTCCACATCCTTAGGGAAGGGTGAGGGGCCCACCCGGCTCTACTGGAGCGGTGTCAGGTACAAAATGGTGACCTTTCTCCTGTCAGTGTGGACCAGGTGCCAGCTAAGAGGGTTCCCATCACTGTGTTATCCTGAGCCTGTAAGGTGGCGAAGACCAGAGAGCTGATTGCCATGCCCAAGACGAGAGCAGCAATGCCCCAGCGAGGGTTAACTCATGGCCACTGGGTCCAGGGAGCGTGCTCTATCAGCCATGCTCTTCCTCTTCGCATTGTTGCTCTGTGTTCTCGTTGGAGAAAATGGCACAAGCAAAGAGCTGCAGGCAGGCAGGCTGGCACAGCAGGAAGTGTTAGGAAGCGTGTGGATGGCATGCTGGTTGGGTAGGGAAGAAGCTTGGTCGTGCTGGTGGCACTATGAGAGTGAAAATGAAGGCGTACAGCATGGTAATAGGACGAGATGGGCAGAGGGAGCTGTGTGGGATGGGATGGGATAGCTGTGGAGAGGGGAATAAGATGGAAATGAAGACAAGGACCCGCAGCAAGAACCCAGCACTCAATAATGCACAAGTGTGTTAGTCCATTCTCACACTGCTATAAAGAACTATCTGAGACTGGGTGATTTATGAAGACTGGAGGTTGTATTGACCCACAGTTCTGCAGGCTTAACAGGAAGCATGATTGGGAGGCCTCAGGAAACTTATAACCGTGGTGGAAGGCAAACGGGAAGCAAGGACCTTCTTCACAAGGTGGCAGGACAGGCAGAGGACACAAGGAGGGAAGTGCCACACACCTTTAAACCATTGGATCTCATGAGAACGAACTCACTATTGCGGGAACAGCATGGGAACTCCACCCCTGTGATCCAAGCCCCTCCCACGAAGCCTCACCCCCAACATTAAGGATTACAATTCAGCATGAGATTTGCGTGGGGACACAGAGCCAAACCATATCAACAAATGGGAATTTATTTTATTTTTGCATCAAAGAGCCCAGATTGGCTTCCTTTGGCCGTCCCGCTGGCCAAGGCTCTGTGTGGCTTCCCTCATAAATGCTCCCAGAACTTGGAATTTTTACCCCAGATGGTTAAAGACCGAGTCTGCAAGACACGAATCATTCAGATGAGTGTTTTCCTCTTTTCTCCGTGGCTCTGAAGGGCTGAGAAGCATCTGGAGATCTCACAGAACTCTCAATTTCCTACCACAGCCCTGGCCTCCCCACTCAACGTGGTCCCCCTCCCAAAGGAGCAAAAAGCAGAAAGCTCAAGGACCCTCAGAATCAAGATAAATTTTCTAAGTAACTTGAGAATTTTTTTCCCTCCGGTGCTTGAATTTTCTAAGCTCTACTTGATATTTTTAAAATGTTAAAATGACTCTGATTTTGAATCGAATGCATTGGTCTTGCAAAGAAAATAACTGCTACAAATGGAGAATAAACAAGTTGGGAAGGGAGAGGGAGAAGATCCTCAGCTCTTTCTGGGACCCAGACCTCTCCACCCCATGCGCACTCCCCGCTCAGGTGCATCTGGAGACCCAGGGTCAAATGACAGCTCTGCCTTTTGAGTCTGTGATCTTTGGTGACTGACCTCACATTTCTGGGTCTTGGTTTTCTCAATAAAAATAAAAAAGAGAAATAAACAGGTCTACATGGAAGAATGGTTGGAACAAAATGGAATAACAGATGCAAAATAGCTGTGCACCTGACAGTCCTCTATAAATGTCCTCTCCTGATTCATGCCACTGATGATTCTAGTTGCTAGTCACTCTTCTCTCAACCTACTGTGTGCAAACCCCCTGAGCTTCATGCCAGAGGAGGGAACTGGATTGAAATAGTCTACATGCAAATTTTATAATAGTTTTATTTCAGGCCTGTTCTCCCAGAAACAAAATCACTATTCAGTACCTGGGACATTACAATACATTTTCATTAAAATAATACATTTTAATGAAAACTTAATTAATTTGAAATGATTGCTTTCTTGTAAGTAGAATGAAAAAAATCATTAAAAATTGGCAAATGGAAGAGAAAAATGTTTTTATGTAAGTACATAGGAGAGGCGTATTGAGGCCATGAACATTTCTAAAATAAGAGAACACAAAGCTTGTAAAGTTATTTTCTTAATTTGGAAGGCTGTTTCAACTTGTTTCCAAATGAAAATAAAAGAATCAAGTTCTGCAGCTTGTGCAAATGTATGGGGAAATCAATGTAGGCTTTCTTCTTTTTTATTTTTTTGAGAGAGCGTCTCACTCTGTTGCTCAGGCTGGAGTGCAGTGGTGTAATCTCAGCTCAATGCAACCTCCGCCTCCCAGGTTCAAGCAGTGCCCCTGCCTCAGCCTCCCGAATAGCTGGGATTACACGCGTATGGCACCACAACCAGCTAATTTTTGTATTTTTAGTAGAGACAGGGTTTCATCATGTTGGCCAGGCTGGTCTTGGACTCCTGGCCTCAAGTGATCTACCTACCTTGCCCTCCCAAACTGCTGGGATTACAGGTGTGAGCTGCTGTGTTCAACCTTCTTCTTCTTTTTTCTTCTTTTCTTTCTTTCTTCTTCTTTTTTAAAAAAACAAAAAAAAAACAGAAAACCCCCTGTTTTCCAGTAAAATTGAACTACATGGGTTCATTGAGGGATTCAAGTGTTTATTGTTTGGCTTAGGTTTGCAGAAAGACGCAAAGCTCAGAACCAGAAGTGCAACTGAGCTACAACATCCAGTGAGACTGCCTCCCAGACACACCACTGCAACCAGTGAACTGCACTGTTTAGACTCTGCCTTCAGGGCCAGGGTGGGCTGATGAGACCGGCCTCTTGATGAGGTGAGAGGTGACCAAGGAGTGAGAGCGGCTGCGTTTGAGCCCTGCCTCTGCTGTCTGGAACTCTCTCATCTTGAGCAGGTCCAGCCGCAGTGTGGGCCTCAGATCTCCCATCCTGGAAACAGAGAATTCAAATCCAGCTCTGACTCTGCAGCCCCTGCCCTGCCCCTGCACTGCATGGCAACCACCAGGCTTGAAGAAGGAGTGAATGATGCTTGAAGGTCACCTCATCTAAACCACACTCCTCTCCCATCACACCCTTGTTGTCCTTTAAATGGTTCCCATTCGTCTTTCTTCTCTTGAGCCCAGGGGTGTGCTGGTGAATGTTTAACAGCCACTCCATGAAAAAATAAAACGATATTGATGGGTGGCATTTGCTGATTTCTTTGCTGTAAACACCCCCACCTTGGGCCATTTCAAGCAGCCACAGTGATGCTGCTGAATGCTGATCCCGGAGGAGTCAGTGCAAGCTGGTTCCAGCACAGAGCTGTCTAGGTTGCTCCAGGATGGGGGCATTCGCTCCCTGCTGGCTAAATGTGAAATCGGATCAGATCGTTATCAGCTAATATTCACTGCGCGCTTATTGTGAGCCAGGCTGTCTGCTCAGAACTTTGCATAGGTTGTCTTGCTGAATCATCGATGCAGTCCTAGGATTCAATCCCTGGGCACAGATGGTTATGTAACCTGCCCAAGGCCTTGCAGCCACAAGAAGGAGGAGTTGAATGGGCCATGGTGCCTGAGTTCATAGCCCGTGCTTTTAGGCAATACGCTATCCTAGATTTCAGCCTCGCTGCTCTCTGCTCTCGAAAGCCTGCAGAAAAATGCCTTGAGAGATAGAGCAAGTCCATTTGCACATGGTTCCTTTATTTTGAGCTTACTTATCAAATCTGATGATCATCATAAATCTCTTTATTCCACCTGGGTTATTAATACACATATTGGTAAACTTATTTCGGTGATATTTATCTTTCCTCTAAGAACTCACAGATTTCTACCACTTAGTATGCTGTGTTTTGTTTTTGGGTAGGTCTCATTAACAGGGTAGAGTGCAGAGATGTGGGTCTTATATAAAAAAGTGACTTTGTAATGGCTTTTTGTGTGTGATTAGGGAAAGAAACAGCCTTAGGTAAAGGGAGCTATTTGGAGCAGAGAGGTTTTTAATTAGGGTGATATTCCAGAGTTGAGTGACAGCATTTCTTGAACAACAGAAGCCTGGAGAGCTCTCCCTTGGAAGGGCATTGCTGTATACCAGCCGCCAAGCTGATTTTTCAGGGAATTAAGCCCTGCACCCAAACTGGCAGAGGAATGAGGCTTTTGTCCGGCTGAGCATGGAACAAAATGGTTTGGAACACAAACAATTATCTGGAGAACCGGGGCTGCATGGATAGCCAAACTGGGCAATTTGTCCTCATCAGCAATACAATGTCCACCCAAGGTATGATTCTGTGGGCTGCTCCCCCTGGCCCCGGACAGACTGCCTCCAGGGGGATGCCAATATCGTGCAACTGCACCTGATTTTAAGCAAACTCAATATGAACATGTGGATTTGGAGAGGTGTAACTTGGGTGAAATCAGCTCTGCAGTGGAGAGCATGACCTAGCAGAAAGAGCTTTGTAATAAGTAATGGTTCTGTTGTTACATAAAAATGCCAGCTACTAATTATTAAAATATTCAGAAAAAATCCTGCCATTCAGAAATTGCACTACCAATAAAGACATACCTGAGACTGGATAATTCATCAAGAAAACATATAATGGGCTCTCAGTTCCACATGGCTGGGGAGGCCTTACAATCATGACAGAAGATGAAGAGCAAAGGCATGTCTTACATGGTGGCAGGCAAGAGAGAGCATGTGCAGGGGAGCTCCCCTTTATAAAACCATCGGATCTGGTGAGACTTATTCATGATCACAAGAACAGCACTGGAAAAACCTGCCCCCATGATTCAATTACCTCCCACCAGGTCCCTCCCACAACTTGTGGGGAGTTTTACAATTCAAGGTGAGATCTGGGTGAGGACACAGAGCCAAGCCATATTGGAAGTCATCACATAGTTGGTGACTTTTCTTGTTATCTGCGGTTATGTAACAGAAAGCCCTGATCCACTGACATCAGGCAAGAACCACTTTGTAACGCTCATAGAATCTGTGGGTCAGAATCTGCGTGTGTCTCCTCTCCATGATCTTGGCACTGAGGGTCACTGAGAAGCGTGCTGTGACCATCACACTTCACTGGGGTCCAGTTCACCTTCATTCACCTGCCCCCTTTCCTGGATGTGCTTTGAAGTGGGTGCTGCTTTCTTTCTCTCTTTCTTTTTTTCCTTCTTTCTTCTTTCTCTCTTTTTTTTTTTTTTTGGACAGAGTCTCATTCTGTTGCCCAGGCTAGAATGCAGTGACATGATCTTGGCTCACTGCAACCTTAATCTCCTGGGTTCAAGTGATTCTCCTGCCTCAGCCTCCTTAGCAGCTGGGATTATAGGCATGTGCCACCATACCAAGCTAATTTATGTATTTTTTGTAGAGGTGGGGTTTTGCCATGTTGACTAGGCTGGTCTTGAACTCCAGACCTCAAATGATCCGCCTGCCTCAGCCTCTCAAAGTGTTGAGATTACAGGCATGAGCCACCACGCCTGGCCTGGGCACTTCTTTCAAACCATGGTTGTGTGGCCTGAGGACAGGGAAGCCAGTGAAGAAGCAATGGCCATCCCTGAGAGTAGTCCTGGGTTCCCTTCCCATGGGCAGCAGCTCATTCTTGTTTGGGCCCAGAGCTCCTGCCTGTCCTGCGTCCTCCAGGTGCTGCCTGCCCAGGGCTGTCTAAGCTACCTCTTCAAGTCCACTTTTCTGGATTCTGGCCATGGTGCTGCTCCTGGGGGTGGGGAGCAGGGAGGAAGGAGTTAAAAGTTTCTGAAGTGCTAACTCCCACAATCCCACCCCAAGTCAGTAAAGGGCAGGCTCCACAGAAGATCAGGTGACACTGGAGGAAACCCCCAGCTTTGGTCAAGGGTCCCTTTGCCTGGCTTGTCCCTGTGGGTGGTCTGGTCTCTCTGGGGTCCCCGGGGTCCTCTGGACACTGAGGCAGGGGAGGGGGTAGAGATCCGAGACCCTCTTCCGCCTTAACATGCCCTTGGGGCAGATTTAAATTTCCATTTGAATACTTCTCTGTGCCTCGTTTCCTCCTTTGTGAGAGGGAAATCTTCACGCTCCCCACCTCAAAGGGTTGTTGCAGGCATCAAATGAGGTGTTTAATGGAGTGCTTAGAGCCCGCCCGGCGCAGAGGAGGGGTGCCCGAATGTGAGCACCCATGACCACTGGGGTCGTTACTTTGCTACTGTAGTTGGGGTTACGAAGTGCCCTGCCACAGGACACTGCCACCACGAATGAGGCCACTAGGGAGGCCACTGTCTCCTTCCTCCTCCTCCTGCTTTTCCCACGCCTTGGCTCCGATGTAGGAGTCTGTGGGGCCCTTCCTCTCTCCAGGCCTCTCTCCCCAGCTGGACTGTGGGGGTGGAAGATGGGTCCGCTGTCCTCTCACTGCGCTTCAGCCCTGTTGATCCTGGACTCTTGCCTTCCACTGGGTTGCCTCTCCTGGCACCCTTGGCCTTCGACCCTCCCCAGCAACCGGGGGCTGCCCAAGCTGGGCTGGGTCTTCCTATCAAGTTCAAGGTGTTAACAGGATGCTCAGGGCCCATGGCCCTCATCACCTCCCACCAGCAACTATAGCCTTACTGCTATTTTAAATGATTTTTACTAAGCGACTCTAACTGGCTGCCCATAAAATAATGAAAGGAAAAGTATTCTCATTAAGGAGGAGTTTATTTGGATTGTAAACTCAAGTCTGCTAATTGTGGCCTAATGCCAGGAGCCCAGTGAGGGTGTCTATTGTGGCTGATTGAGAGGCAGTGGAGGTGAATGCTCCCCCTGGCTCCAGCTGGGCACTAGGAGAGGGTGCTCTTAAGGCCACTGGGGCAGGGCTTTGGCATGGGATCATGAGGGGCAGTGTGTGCTCTCTCAGGAAGCAGCTCCTTTGTGAGGCTGGGAATGGCAGGGGTGCTAGGCTGGCCTGAGCTGGGGCCTCCCCAGGGCCATCTCACTCTCATGCCCAAGGTGTGGGTTGCAGGCCCAGCCTGGGGAGCCTTGGTGACAACTCTCAGTGTGATGACGGATGAGCCCCACCCAGGTCCTCTCTTCTGGGAAGCAGGGCAGCATGGGAGCTTCTGCAGGCCTGTGGGGCCAGAGGCCAGGTGCAGGGCTCCTGTAGAGAGTAAAAAGTTCCTCTTCAAAGTTTCCCTTCTTGTTGAAGAAGAATAACAATACATGTTAGAAACAACAGTGTGTTTTAAAGACTAACTTTCTTCAAAGCCTTCTTGCTTTCTGCTAGTAAGTCTTCGTTAAGCCCTATCCTATGTAGCTGTTAGACGTGCTCACAGGCACATCGTACACTCTATGTCCTTGTACTTTAACCAAGATATCACAGGCATGTCTCACATGACGTGAGATATCACAGGACGTGCGCACAGGCATGTCCCAGTTCTCAGGCTATGCCCCTTCCTTATTTGGGAATGTTAGTACTTTTCTAAGTCCTTTTGCAAGCAACTTATTTTCGTTTGTTCTCCATTGCCTTTACCTATTTAGAAAAGTTTTGAGTTGTTAGCCAATCAGGTTCAGTTTAGATTGTGAGGTCTGGCTCCAACCAATGGAGACTGGACACAGCAGTAAGGACCCAATGGGTAAGGAATAAACATGTCTGCCATTCCTTTGTTCATTGTACTTTTGTGGCAAGATAGCTAAAGGGAGCACGCTTTCTGCAGAAAGTAAAATTGCTTTGCTGAGAAAACTTTTTGTCTGAATGCTAAGTTTTCCTTGCAGTGCTTAGGAATAAGCATTCTGTCTCTAACAGCTCAGTTCTCCACACTTCAGCTGTGCCAGCCCCCCCTGAGCTTTGTTCCTTTGTCTGCAAATTCAAATAAAAATATTGATCTTATGGGGCCCTTGTGTGGGTTAAGGGACAAGTCCAATGCCTGGCAAACAGTAGGCACTTAATAACTGGTCCTTTCATGACGGGTAGTGGCAGTTCCCAGTCCTTCATTCAGGAGGTGGCTGCAGAGCCTGCCTTAGCAGCCAGACGGGACTCCAGGTGAACCCTTGCACTCCAGGTCTTGTTCCAGTGGAGGCTGCGGACAGGAAATGGGCAACAGGTGAATGGTCATCATGATTTCATGTCATTGTAGGGATGGAAGTGAGTCAGGGGACAGAGGGATATTTTGAGGGATTGGAGAGAGAACTGTAAGGAGATAGCCCTGAATCTGAGACCCCAAAGAGGTATGGCTGTTACCGTCCTGTCCCTCTGCTTGGGTCATCCCAAGAGAGAGCCTGGGGTGAGGCCCTCGCTGTGTTCTGGCTCTCTGGCTTCTCCTGTGTGGCAGCTGAACTCTGCCTGGTATCTGTGACAGGTCTTAGGAAGGAGAGAGTTTTCTTCCTGTCTTCCAGGAGGGGGATCAGATCTTTGCCTTGTGGGATTCTGGGCAGAGGAATTTTCCCGCCCCTCAGTCAATGGTAGATGTCCTCTGTCCCTCCCCTTCCCCGAGTCAGGGGGTTCTTATCTTGTTCCTGAGAATGGGAGCAGTGCTTTTGATTCTCATGTGCAGTGGCCTGGGGAGGTGACTGCATTTTGTGCTTATCCTCTCCAGCTGTCAGTCACTGGGCTGCACCATCCAGGTGGTGCCCCTTGGCCCCGCCCTTCTTGCTGGCACACATGGGGGACAGCTTATGACTGAGGGCAGGTACCACCTGCAATTGGAGTGCTCCCCAGTTCTGAAGGGATCCTGTAGGCCACATGCAGCCTTTGGTGGATTTCTTCTCATCCCATCTTAGGGTGGCCACAGCTTCCTCCCAGGCGCTGCCAAAGGTGGGACAGTTGATTTTTGTTTTCTAGAATTGTCATAGTGGAAAAGACTTGGCATCTTTTCATCCCTTTGAGAGCTGTGGAGGCTTTGTTGATGCTCCAAGATGTCATGCAGTTTTGTAAGCGTTTGATGTGAGTTCTCGAAAATGGAGTTTATTCGTTGGGAAGTGTATTCTACATATATATCTTAGTTCTACTTTGTCATTCATGTTCTTCAAATGTCCTCTGTCTTTGCTGATTTTATTTTTCTGCTTGTTCTCTCAGTTACTAAGACAAGTATCAACATACCCCAATTGATGGTGGGTTTGTTTATTTCCCGCTGTAGTTCTATCAATTTTTGTTTTAAATGTTTTGAGCATCTGTTACTAGGTGCACATAAATTTATATTTTTAAAATCTTCTTGATGTACTGAAAACTTTGTTACAAGGTGTTCCTTTTTATGCCCCCAAAATCTATTTTATCAACTATCAACATACCTCCACAGCTAAAAGAAAAAACAACTTTGGTAGGTGTTTACATTTCATATACGTGTGTACACGTGTGTGTGTGTGTGTGTGTGTGTTTTCCCTTTACCTTTGTCAAAATGTTATAGATGTGTCTTTCATCAACAGCATATAGTTGAGTCTTGATTTTTTTTAAATGCAGCAGTCTTCATATTTCACTGGAGAGATTAGTGCTTATGCATTTGATGTAATGACTTGATGTCATGAGTGATCATCTGGGTTTAAATCTACCAAGTATTTCCTATTTGTCTCAATTTTCCTTTTTTTGTTTTCTCTTTCTCTCCTCTATTGCATTTTATGGGTTATATATTTTATTATTTACCACCATTAACTTGAAAGTTTTAGACCATTTGAACATTCTTTTAGTGGTTGCCCTGCATATTGCAAGAAGCATTCTTGACTTATTAAAGTTAAGTATTTTGTTATTTTACCCTTGTTCTGGACAATTAAGGGTTTAAAAACACATAAGTTTCATTTGTCACCTTCCCTCTCGTATGGCATTGCCGTTGTATATTTGAATTCTCTCTGTATTTTAAGTGCAATGAGGCATTATTATGCACACACACACAAACACACACACACTCACTCTCTTTGTTCCTTATTTATTTTTCATCTCTTACCTTTCACCTGGGGTCATTTTTGTTCTGCCTCTAGAACAGTCTTTAGTATTTCCATTAGTGTGATCTATTGGTGATAAATTCTCATTTTTTTGTTTGTATAAAAATTCTCTTTATTTAACCTTAATTTTAAAAGAATATTTTCACTGGATGTAACATCCTTGGCCACCACTTATTTCCTTTTCAGCACATGATATCATTCATTGTGTTTTAGTTTTTGTTGCTGCTGTTGAAAAGTGGCTATGATTTTAATAGTTGCTCTTTGAAGGTAATGTGCCTTTTTATCTAATTTAAAAGTATTCTCTTGGTTTATGGTTGTCAGCAGTTTTGCTCTAATATAGCTTAGTTGGGATTTACTTTTATTTATTTATTTGTTTGTTTTTTGATAGGGGGCTATAAGATTTGTTGCTTCTGTGCTTGAAGTCTTTCATCAACTTCAAAAGTTTCTCAGCCATTATCTTTTCAGATTTTCTCTCTTACCTGCCTAGTTTCCCAGATCTTTCTGGGACTGTAATTACAAGGATCTTGAGCCTTTTCCTTATGTTCCTTTTATTTCAAACTCATTCTTCTATGTTTTCCATCATGTCGTAGCTCTATTTTTTTTTTATTCCAGACATTTTATTTTGACTTTCTGTTTCATTAATTTTCATTTCAGCTATGTCTAATCTGCTTTTAAATCCATCCACTTAATTTTGTTTTGGTAATTTGATTTTTCAGTATTAGAATTTCCATTTTAAAAAAGGAATTTTCATTTATGTACTGAAATTTCTAATTTTTCCTTTATCTCCTTGAATATGATAAACATAGCTATTTAGAAGTATGCGTTGATGACTCCAATATCTAGAGTCCCTGTGTTTACTTCTGTTGTCTGTTTCTGCTGGTTTTGTTCATACTGTCTTGACTCCTTGAAATTGTGCCTGGAGTTGTCTTTTAAAAGTTGTTTAGAGGAATAAATTAAGGCTTAGAATGATATTATCTTCTTTCAGGGGTGACTTACATTTCTTTTCATTGCTTTTTAGCACTTGAGTTCTGAATCACCTCAACTCAACCCCAGGTGTTGAGCTGATAAGATGTCACTTCCATTTCCTGAGAGGCTTTGTCTGTTCTAGTTCCTCACCATTCCTCACATTCAGCCCTTTGGTATCTCAGCTAAAACCAGGGGCCTCACCGGGGTCCTCCCTGTTGTTGGCACCCCACATGGCTGTGAAAGCGCTGCTGTCTTTTGGCCTCTCTATTGATCCTCGTGGGATCAGCGAGGTGCCCCCAGGAGGGCTCCTCTTTTCCCGCCATTCTGGCCTGTGAATTTTTCACTATCTTTTTAGCTCTGTAACAATTTTTAAGAAGGCATTTTTACTCAGATATTCTCATCGAGTTCAGTTGGAGAACTGGTCATAATTGCCTAGTCTGTCCTTACCGGAAGAGGAAATACTGACTTAACTTGTACCTTCATTTCGACCTATTTAAACTATTGCCACTGGCCAGAACTTCCAGCATCCTGCTTCCCCATGTCCCGGGCTCCACATCCCCTAAGTTGTAAGATCTGCTTGGACCAGCCCATCCACTCCCACTCAGGTGTCAGCAGGAGGAAGGGAGGGATGAGGGGACGGTGGCACACTGTCCCTTCCCCTCCACTCCGCTCCCCACCTCCAGCCTATGTCTTGGCTTATGACAACAACATAGAAGTCTACTGAGGACCAAATGGGGTCTCCCGCAGTTCGCGCACTGGGGACACAGGAGTTTCCTGGAGAGAAGGAGTCTCTGCCCTCGTGGGATCTTGTGTTGTAGTGGGGAGACGGAAAGTAAACATTCACACAAACCAATACTGAACTTCTGATCATGGCAGATGCTGCCATGACAACGAAATCAAGCAACGAGGCTGGGTGGGAAGACACGCAAGGACAGGAGAGGCTTCTAAGCAGAATAAGGAGCCAGGTGGGCAAAAGTCTGAGGGCAGAGCATGCTCGGTTAGAGCATAGCAGGGCAAGCCTCTTCCCCTGGAACAAACGCAGCATGCAGAGGGGCTGAAGGAACGTGGGCATCTGGTGTTCGGAGAGAGACGGGCACAGCGGTGGCAGGATGCTGGGACAGGAAGGCGTGAGAGCTGCCTGGACACTGTGCTGTGGGCACTTTATTCTCCCTGGATATGAAGCCTGTGGAATATTTCCAGGGGGAAATGAACTGGAGAGGGCCCGTGTGAAAGGAGAGAAACCAACCCTCTTTTTAGGGAAGCAACTTTCTGAGTCTGGTCTGCTGACCCCAGGGGTCCCCAGGATATTTTTCAAGTGCCTGTGTGCTCAAAAATAAATAATATCACTTAGGTATTGTGCCTTATACTTTATCCCTGGGACATGGGGAAGCAGGATCCTGGAAGTTCTGGTCCGTGGCCATAGTTTAAATAGTTCAAAATAAGGTGTAATACCTTAGTGGTATTATTTAAGGTATTTTCCTTCTTTGCGGTGCCATATTGGCCCTGATGTACGGTAGCGATGGTGGACAGCACTGTGGGTGCCCCAGAACAAATGGTGGTGGCGACTCCACACTCCCACTAGTGGACATTGTGTTCTGCACCTGCCGACATTCACAGGAAGACGGAAGGGTCAGTTTCACTCAGGAGCGCCCTGATAGAAGCAGTTGCTTTTATTAACTGTTAATTTTATTTAGACTCAACATTTGAGTGCACGTTGTTTGGATATTCCATGCTACCACATAGGAAGTGCCCACAGGGCTGGGGGAAAGGGAAGCTGGGTGAATCCCAGGGGAAGGGCTGGCTGGGACCATGTCAGGGCCCAGACTCTTGAGCTGCCCATGCAACGCCCAGTGCTGCATGTATGAGGGGAGGGAGAGAGAGTGAGAGAAAAGAGAGAGAGAGATAGTAAGAGAGAGAAAGAGAGAAGAGAGAGAGACATTAGAAGGGGGAGGAGGATGGGAGGCGAGAGGGAGCTGAAGATAGGTGAGGGGTGGGCCATACCTAGTGGAGGACAGAACACAGAATGAACAGAATACGGGAAGTGACGGAATAAGATGTGATGAGTGGATTGCAGATATTTTTTTCTTTCATTTTTAGAGATTGGGTCTCTATGTTCCCCAGCCCAGTCTCAAACTCCTGGGCTCAAGCAGTCCTCCCGCCTAAGCCTCCCAAAGTGCTGAGATCACAGGCATGAGCCCCGCCCTGAATTGCAGATATTAGCACAGAGGAGGGGCATAGCACCTGTCAGCCGGGGAGTCAAAGCAGGTTCCCCAAGGAGGCAAGTTTGCGGTTGAGGGCTGAGGTTTATCTCAGAATCTGCCCAGTGGAATGGGGCATAGATAAAAGAGGAAACAAATATCCCAGGTCAGGGGACAGCTGGTGCCCAGATGGGCCGGGGCCAGTCTGGCCTTTGGAGGTTGTGGGTGCTCCTGGAGACCCCACCTTCCTCTCCCCCATCACGGAGCATCATTCATTGGAAGCTTTAAGTGGCAAAACTGTTCAAAAAGGTCTTGAGTATTTTATTTAACTCAGTTTTAAGAAACCCTGTTGCACCATTGGGGTCCTTATACATCTGATGTGGAAAATGGGGCTCAAAGGCAACCCAGGGTTTGTGGCAAGTGGTCCTGGATCCAGGAGACCCGGAACGCTCCCACAGCCTCCTCCTCCAGGCCAGCTGTCAGATGGCGGCAGTTTGATTGGAAACAGAACAGCCAGCACTTTCAGAAGTGCTAGCTGGTGGTTATTTTGGGGACATTGGGATGTAGCTGGGATTTAGGTGTCCAAAATATCTCCTAAGAGATGGAGCCTGGTCTGAAGCTCTGATCCTGGGATTTCAGCCTTGCAGAAGGCTCCCAGCATCCTCAGGCAGGGCGGACCCCACCCCAAGGGCCCTCTCTGGGTGAAGGCTTCCAGCTCCCGGCCTGGAGTCTGTAGATTAAGGTATTAATCACAGCACAGTCTGGCTGTACCTTTCAGCTCCTCCAAATAAGTGTGGTGTGATTCTATTTTGCAGACAAAGTCCCTGGGAATCCAGCCAGTAGGTGAGGAGGGGCCGTGGGACAAAGGCTGACAGCATCACTTTTGTATCTAGAATGTATCCCAGGAACAAGGAAAAAAGACCTTTCAGCCCCAGGACCCTGCAGCTCCTGAAAGCTCTCACCTCCTCGCCCAGCAGCGTCTACACGCTGGAGGGAAGCAGCCCTCTTTCGAATCCAAGTCTCTACCCGTGGCCTGGGTGGTTGGAAATGGTGATTTAATCTCTCTGAGCCTCATCGGGCATGGGGAAGGTGAACTGGGAAGCTGCAAAGGCTGGTGCTCACCCCTTTTCCACTGCCCTGGACCAGGACTCCACCACCCAAAGTCTCTTCCCAAGCAGATTCATAAAGTACACAGAGATAGAAACATTTCCAAAACCCTTGTCTGGCCCGACAGCCTGTGGGTGTGATCTCACTTGATGCTTTTGACAGCTGGGTCTGGCAGACATGGTTGTTACCGACACCCTGAAGACAAGCAAGCAGGGCATAGGGTGGGTGCCCTTGCCCACAGTGGGGGTCCGGAGCATGGTTCACACCCAGGGCTCGGGCTCATGGCCCCCTAGAGGCAGGTGGCAAGTGTGCCGGGAGAGGGCGGGCTGTCTTCTTCTCCTGTACCTGCTGGGACCCCGCCCGCGTGTGTGTGCAGCCTAGGCAGATTGGATTGGATAGGAGATTTTGAGGGGATCACTAGGCTCAGGTTGCATAGCAGGTGCTGAGAGACCTGGAGGATCATCTGCATTCAAAGCTCTGCTCTTCAGCCATTTATTTTAAGGCTACTGGGTGCAAAAGAGAAATGTCTTACTAGGGAAGGGTGAATGTTGGTGCAGTCAATAGAATAATAGCCCCAAAACTTCCCTGTCCTGATCCCTATCACCTGTGGGCATGTGAGGTTACACAGCGTTACAGGGAGTTGAGGTTGCAGGTGGAATTGGGTTACTAATCAGTCGGCCCTGAGTGGGAGGTTCTCCTGGATTATCTGTGAGTCCAATGTCATCACCAAGCATTCCCATAGGAGAGAGGGGTGAGAGAGACTAAACCTGCTGGGTGCTGGTTTTGAAAATGGAAGGGGCCCCCAGGCAAGGAGGGCTGCAGCCTCCGGAAGCAAGAAAGCCACATCAGAACCAATTCTCCCTGAAGCCTTCATAAGGATGCAGCTCTGCTCTGCCCACACCTTGATTTTGGCCCGGGAAGACCCCCTCAGACTTCCGACCTCCAGAGTGCTGGGTCGGAATATGCTCAGACTCACATAGTCACTGTGAGTCTGTCACTGCAGCAGGTGGCGGGCACCAGGAGCCAGGCTGCCGTGTGGCGGGCGTGGGTGCATGGCACTGTCAGCACTCACAAGCTTGCCGGGAAGCTGCCCTATGCTGGTCCCAGCCCAGCAGGCTCCCAGTGAGTGTCCCATCTTATCTTCCTACTTACTCGATAACGTTAAACAACGGTTCATGGGGAGGAACTTTTCACCTACAGTGACTTTTAAAGAGGACTGGGATGACCAGGGGTACCAGGTGACAAGAATGTTTAGAAACATTTTCTGATTTCCTTACATTCCCTCCCTAATCGAAACCAAGCTAACACACACACTCACATGCACCCTGCATCAGTCCAGTTTCACACTGCTCTAATGAGCTACCCGAGACTAGGTGGTTTATAAAGGAAAGAGGTTTAATTGACTCACAGTTCCACATGGCTGGGGAAGCCTCCGGAAATTTACAGTCACGGTGGAAGGCAAAGGGGAAGCCAGGCACGTCTTTCATGGCAGCAAGACGGAGAGCGTGAGGGGTGACTGCCAAACACTTTTAAACCATCAGATCTTGTGAGAACTCCCGCGTTATCATGGGAGCAGCAAGTGGGAAGTCTGCCTGTCCCACCAAGCCCCTCCCCTGACACAGGGGGATTACCATTTGAGATGAGATTTGGGTGGGACCACAGAGCGAAACCATCTCACACCCCAGACATACAACACAATGCGCATACGGTGTCCACGCCTTAAGCACACACTTGTATGCACAGACACAGCCTGAGTGTGAGGCTGGTTGTGACCCGGCAGAGGCCCTTCCAAGGGCACTTAGGCTGGCACAATGCATTGTACTATGTGGGCTGCCAGTCCTGGGAGTGAAGGTGCTGAGGTGGGCTATGGACCGCCATCCTCAAGTGCAGACTCCAGAGCAAGCTTCCGCTGGGACAGGCCCACAGCCGCACTCCTCTGCATGGTCTTGACCTGGGTCCCTGCATGGGTGCCCTGCAGCAGCCATGGGGTCCCTCCCTGAGTGCTCTGGGCCAGTCACAGCTTCAGCAGCCAGCGTGCAGTGCCGGGTCCTCACTGCTGCTCCCAACCCTCTGCTCAGGCTGAGTGCCCAGGGGGAGCTTCCGGGAGGTGGGTGGTGGCTTGTTGGGTGCAGTTACTCTGGGCTTCTGGCTCTGAGGATTCCATGTCATCAACCCTCCGGTTCTGTTTTCAGAGCCCAAAGACGTGCTGCAGAGCCAGAGACGCTGGGAGAGGCAGCGTGGAGGAGACCACCGGAGCCAGGTGGGGGATGGCAACTGATCTGCAGGCAGTGCAGGCATCGTTCAGGTGAATGAGGTGGGTCCAGGGCACCTTGGCACTGGCTGGGCATGCAGGGGCCTCCACACATCTCCCCATGGGGTCCCCTTTGCTCTGGTGGTCCTCAGTTTCCACCACCAGAAGGAGGTTCTTGCTCAGAAGTACTGGGTGCAGGAGGAGAGCAGTGCTCAGCGATGCCAGGTCAGTGATGGGAAGGATGGACAAGGCTGTGACTGGGGGCTCCTGCTGGATGTCGGCCCTCTGTGCTCTCTGTGTGTTCTCAGCCCTGGTGGCCAGGAGCAGATGTGGTTTGGGGAAGGGACAAGGACAGACTCTAATCTATCCACCTGGAGAACGGACTCCCAGCACATCACTAAAAAGTGCTCTGGGGCCCGGCGCAGTGGCCCATGCCTGTAATCCCAGCACTTTGGGAGGCCGATGTGGGCAGATCAGGAGGTAAAGAGATAGAGAGCATCCTGGCCAACATAGTGAAACCCCATCTCTACTAAAAATACAAAAATTAGCCAGGCATGGTGGTTAATTTTTGTATTTTGGCACTGGCTGTAATTACAATGTGCTTGTAATCCCAGCTACTTGGGAGGCTGAGGCAGGAGAATCACAAGAACCTGGGAGGCGGAGTTTGCAGTGAGCTGAGATCAGGCCGTTGCGCTCCAACCTAGGGGATAGAGCGATACTCCATCTCAAAAAAAAAAAAAAATGCGCTGGGGTTGAGAGACCTCTCAGTGTCTTCCCACCACCCTTAGGATGAAGGAAAACACCCTTCATCTTAAGGTCTCGGCCCTGAGACCCTGCAGGGTGTAGCTTCAACCCCACTCTGGCCTCCGACCCACCCCAGCCTGCGTGATCTGCCCTCAAGCAGCGGCAGCCTTCCCTGTGCCGGTCCCAGTCCCTCCCACCATGGGGCCTTTGCACCTGCCGTGGTTTTGCCGAATAATCTTCATCTGTCAACTCCTCCTGGGTCCACCCAAGCACCGCTGCCTCGGGTGTGCCTGCCTCTCCCTACCCCACTTGGCCCATCCCCATGTCCTTCCCAGTGCCCCTGCCTCGGTCATGACTTGACGTGGGTTTGCCCAGTGATCTGACTGGCATCCAGTTCCCCTGCTGGACTGTGGAGTTACCTGAGGACAGGGACCTGGCTTGCTCATTAGCTTGACCCTTGCATCTCTGGGCGGAGGGCAGGGACGGCGCATGGCGTTGCAGAGTGCCCCAGGGGTGCCGCCTACTCTCAGTGCTCCATGTGAAGTGACCCACACGTCTTCAGAACAACCTTGGGCAGGCGTTGTTACTATCTTCATTCTACAGAGGGGAAACTGAGGCACAGTGAGGCCAGCCAGTATGTCTAAGGCCACACAGAGACATGTCACAGCTGGACTTCAAAGTCTGGGTGAGCTGGGGCACTTTCCGTACAGGAGCCTCCAGCCACGCATAGCTAGCAGAGATTAAATTAGTGAAGATGAAATAACATGCAGTTTCTCAGGTGTGTGAGCCGCCTTTCGGGTGCTTGGTATTCACGTGTGGCTGTGTCTGCCGTATTGGGTAGACCTGGCTCATTTCCACCATCGCAGGAGGTTCTGCGGTGGCGTCACCTCTAGAGTTTGCGTCTACGGCTGGATGTGGGCAGCCCCCAAGTATTTCCCAGTGGAATGGGGAAACAGGGCTCCCAAGCACCTCACCCCGCTCTCTTCTCATGCCCTATAAGGGGCTCACCGGCCTCTCTGGAGCTCCTGGACTTGGGAGTGACCCCCTCACTTCAACATTCCCAGGCTTTCTTGCTCTCTATCCTGTAAACTCTTGGCTTTGACAGCACCTGTTTCTAGCCTTGTCTTACCTTCCATGTCACAGAGACAAACCTTCGTGTTTTTGTTTTGTACTGGGCTAGAGAGGCTTTGCAGACCACATTTGGGCTTTGACTCTTCTCTCTTCCCCTTCTTCTCTCTCTCTCTCTCCCCCTCTTTCTCATTTTCCATCATCTTCTCTTTCCAATCCTGTAAAGATGCGAACACCACTCTTAGCTCACGGGCTGTGTCTGGTGGGCAGGCCGTGGTTTGCCAGTCTCAGCTCTAGAGTCCGAAGCTTTGATAAGTGCCTTGCTCCTCTCTGGACATCACTGGAGTTTTCCTCCACCTGTCCCACCTGTTCTGTCTGGGGAGCTCCTTCCTGATTTGAGCTGGATTCAGGGCCCTGTGCCTCCCCCAGGCATAGCTCCGGGAGGGCTCTGGAGCTCAGGAAGCACTGCCTCTGAGCCGTGCCTGGGCACTCTCCCCTCCCTGCAATTCTGGGGCTTGGATGTTATTTTTTGTGTATGCAAGTGATGCATCAGCCCACTCAGTCACTGTTGTCTTTATTGCCTGTGATTTTGGCTGAGAATGTTGTGTTTCTCTCAGAGTCAATAGCACATCGTCTCTGGCAGTCAGGATCAATGTGACCCAAAGAACACTTCGGCGGGGGCGGGGGTGAGGGCCGATCCCAACCTCACATCCCCTGTCCTGCAGAGGAGCTCTGGGGGCCTGTTTGCTCTGCTAAGACGGTTCATTTTCCTGTGGCTGAGGCTGCCTGCCTGGCTGGGCCCTTGTTGCTGTGGCCCTGCTGTGTTATTGACTCTGTGTTCTGCTTCTTGGCCTTGTTTCCTCCCCACCAAAGGAGCCATAATGCACAAACACCTGCAAACGGCCATGAGGCCTGTGCGCTTGGCACTCCAAGATGCGCCTGGAACACAGGCTGGTTCTGCACTCTGTGGAGAGCTTCTTCTTGTGTGTGTCTTTGGCTGTCATTTGCCAGCAGATCTCAGTAACTGTCTGCCCCACAGACTCTGCCTGTGGCCACCACCCTTGCATCCAGACCCTCCTCCTCCAGCTGACTTCGCTGCCACCTCCCATGGGGTGAACTGAGAGAAGGTGCCAGAACTGAGATACCTTGCCTTGCAGGTGATGCTGGCCACCTGGAGTAGCAGGCAGGGCACCTGGTGAGATGCCAAGGCTGAAAGCTCAGAATGTGCAGGTGGACAGGAAGACAGATGGACAGGCAGACAGGAGGACAGGTGTAGAGGCAGACAGAGGGGCAGGAGAAGAGGCGGACAGGAGGACAGGTAAACAGGAGGACAGGCAGACAGGACAGGTGGACAGGAGGACAGGTGTAGAGGCAGACAGAGGGGCAGGAGGACAGGTGGACAGGAGGACAGGCAAACAGAAGGGCAGGAGAACAGGTGGACAGGAGGACAGGTGGACAGGAGGACAGACAGGTGGACAGGTGGACAGGCGGATAGGTGAACAGGAGGATAGGAGGACAGGCAGACAGGAGGATAGGCGGACAGGCAGACTAGGCAGACAGGAGGACAGGTGGACAGGTGGAAAGGCAGACAGGACAGGTGGACAGGTGGACAGGTAGACAGGTGGACAGGCAGACTAGGAGGACAGGTGGACAGGGAGACAGGACAGGTGGACAGGCAGACAGGACAGGTAGACAGGAGGACAGGTGGACAGGTGGACAGGAGGACAGGTGGACAGACAGACTAGGAGGACAGGTGGACAGGCAGACAGGACAGGTGGACAGGCAGACAGGACAGGTGGACAGGTGGACAGGAGGACAGGTGGACAGGTGGACAGGCAGACAGGACAGGCGGACAGGACAGGTGGACAGGTGGACGGGGGACAGGCAGACAGGAGGACAGGTAAACAGGAGGACAGGCAGACAGGACAGGTGGACAGGAGGACAGTCAGAAAGAAGGGCAGGAGAACAGGTAGACAGGTGGACAGGCAGACAGGAGGACAGGTGGATAGGCAGACAGAAGGGCAGGCGGACAGGCGGACAGGAGGACAGGTAAACAGAAGGACAGGAAGACAGGACAGGTGGACAGGAGGACAGGTGGACAGGAGGATAGGCAGACAGGAGGACAGGTGGACAGGTGGACAGGCACACAGAAGGGCAGGAGGACAGTGGACCGGCAGACAGGACAGGTAGGCAGGAGGACAGGCGGACAGGTGGACAGGCAGACTAGGAGGACAGGTGGACAGGTGGACAGGTAGACAGGCACACAGAAGGGCAGGAGGACAGGTGGACAGGCAGACAGGACAGGTGAACAGGAGGACAGGAGGACAGGTGGACAGGTGGACAGGCAGACAGGACAGGAGGACAGGAGGACAGGCAGACAGGTGGACAGGTGGACAGGCAGACTAGGAGGACAGGAGGACAGGTGGACAGGCAGACAGGACAGGTGGATAGGTGGACAGGCAGACAGGACAGGGGGACAGGACGACAGACAGACAGGAGGACAGGTGGACAGGTGGACATGCAGACAGGCAGGGTCAGGGTTGCAGCTCAGTTCTTGTCTCACTAACTGTGACCCTCGGCCAAGGCAAACCCTTCCAAGCCTCCTTTGTGAAATGGAGATAATTAGAGCACTGACGACAGTCAATTCATGGGATACAGGGCCTTCCTGCCCTCCACTTTCCCATCTGTTCTGTCTCTGGCATCCCACCTGACGCTCTGCTGCTGTGGATGCTGCCCAGCCTAGTCCAGTACACACCAGGCATAGACTGTGCTCCCTGATGGGTGCTGGGAGGTTCTCCACAGCTGGGACACAATCCCTGCCAACATGGAGCTCACAGTCCCATGTGCCTGTGGAGGGACTGTCAGCCTCAGCCTGACTTCTCTAGAAAGTGGATCCCAAGGCAGAGACCCATGTGCTGTGTGTTGTGAGAGGGTCCAGCCCCAGTGGGTGGGAGTGAGGGGCACTCGGGGAAGCAGGGAGGGAGGGAGAGCCAGAGAGATGCACATGTGTGACCTCTCCAGCCTCTCCTGCTTCCACTGGGGGCCTGCCATGGAGAAGCCATCTAACCATGTCCCAGGCCAGACCCAGGGAAGGCAGGGGCAGGGTGAGGGCAAGGGAATTCATCCCTTGGCCCATTTGCTCATTGGTTAAGCTCTGGGTGGCGTTCCTCGGCATCATCAGTTGGGAAACCATTCATTCATTCATTCATTCATTCATCCACCCACCGACCCACCTGCTCATCAGACATTCAGGGACACACTCTATCAGCCTAAATTCTGACCTAGGGGGAACAAGAAGAACTAGAGCATATGCTGTCCTTGCAGCAGGGGCTCCCACATGTCCCTCCCTGCACTAGCCACACCCCAGCTGCTGGTGACATCTAACTCCTGTGGACTGACCCAGAAGGTCTGGGACCAACGGAGGTTTCCACTTGGCTGGGGATAGTCAGGGGCTCTGGATGTGTCCTCGCTTACTTTTGGTCATGGTTTGGACAGCGATGGTTTTGCATTTGAACCTGAGATTTGGTGACAGCAGTGAGTAGGTATATCCTCCCTCCCCTTTGCCTGGGTGTGGCCATGACAGTCAGGGCTGAGTTTGGGTGGCTGTTTGCCAGTTCTGGCTGGGCCTCTTTCACGCAACCCTGTTTGTGAGGTCTCTGTAGGCCCCTAACTTGACCTGACCCATGGGTGGGTTTTAGTCCTGCCTTGATTCCCCACAGACTCCACTCAGCCCCCTGTGCCCACTCTCAGCCCCCTGCCTTGTGTGAGACCCACCCCCTTCAGTGCTCCATCCTTAAGCTTGGCTAGAGCTGGGCTCTGTATGGGGCCTTGGGACACCAACCCCTCCTGCACAGAGAAAAGGGATGATTTCCACTTGGTCCCTGCTTCAGAGCCTCACCACATGGAGCACAGGGCCTGGCCCTGCCATCATAGCCACCGGGGGTCAGTTCTTACCTCTGCCTCTTCCTACCTGAGTGGCTTTGGACAACTTACTGATCCCTCTGAGTTTGTTTCCTTGCTATTATAATTTTGGATTGTAACATTCACCTACTGGTATCATCACAAAACTTTAGTGAAATAATACATGCCAGCCTCCTGGGCCAGGGCTGTCACAGACCTAGGACTCAAAACAGGGCACCTATTATCATGTTTATCATTACTAATAGTTGGTGACAGCAGTGGTGTGACATGCGTCTGCCTGGCTGGGTCTCCCAGTGTTTCTGCCAGCCCTGGGCTGGGGTTTATGTACTGCTTTCTGGGTGCTGGTGTTGCAAGACAACAGACTCATCAATCACCTGGGGTTCAGGGTGCAAAGTTAGTTAGGGTACAATCAGGGGATTATGGGAACACAGAGAAAAGGGCAGCCTTCCCCCAGTGAGGAGAAAATCTCAGAGGGTAATACACTCTAATTTTTTCTTTCATTTTTAAAAGAAACATCTGTCTGCTTAGATCTTGAGGACAGGGGGAGAACATGGAATGATACCAATTGGGAAGGCATCTTGCTGGACCAGCTTCTTGGCTCACTGGAGGACAACACGGGCTCAAGCTGGAAACCTGACCATTTCTAGGTCTCTCAGCTCCTGGGAGACCTTGGAGAGGCCTCAAAAACAGACTGTGCTTAGTCACTATCGCACTACTCAGCCCTTGCCTGTTGGTGACCCAGGCTGCCTGGCCATTCAGAGCCATTGTCTAGACTAGTGACACAGGCTGCCTCTGTCCAGCCCTGTCCTGCCTGGGGGACTTTTCCTTTTTCTCATTTAGCTTGGTAAATAAGCAAATTTTACAGTTGTAATTGGTACATGATCCATTTTGTAATTGAAATGCCAGGGGTCAGGTTTGGGCCTTGCTGCTCACCACGCAGAAAGCTAATCACTGAGACAACAGGTATTGCCAAGGAAGAAGGCTTTAATCCAGTGCTGCAGACAAAGAGATGGGAGATCAGTCTCAAATCCATCTCCGTGATCAACTAAAACTGGGGATTTATATGACAGGAAAGAAATCTATGTGCAGAAAAACAGGAATCAGAGATGGTAAGGGAATCACAAGGAAATTACCATGGGTGAGGGGTCTGGAGTCTCATCTGGGAGGCCTGAGGGTTGGTTTCCTGAGAAAGGAACTCAGATAGGACACATGTAAGTTTCTCAACTTTTAAGACTGGAGGGGCAATTTCTAGGTTTATTAAAAATCAAAACAAAACATAAACATTAGCTCTGTGGGGCAACTGGGTTGGTTTCCATTTGAGCCTGTCATTCCGCCTCACCATAAGCCTCTTCTCTATCTTGCCAGTGTCTTCAGTGACTTTTAAATTACTGCAGAGATTGGCCGTGTGCCTACTGGGGGGCTTCGGTTACTGCCTGTTGTCCGAGTGTGTCTGCTAAGGTCCTGAGTCCACTGAATTCTGCCCCACAAGGGGCCAGGAAGCTCTTCCACGATGGAGACACATCCTTGCAGGCTTGTGGTCCTCAGAGTCCTGGGATGGGGCCTGAGATGTTGTCGGCATTGCTGTAGTTCTATTATAAATACTATTGTGATGGACATCTTCTTTCAAAAAGCCACACTCTCCCCTTTCCTCTCCACTCCTCGATGCTTTACTTGATTTGAGAACTGGCAGTGACACTTTCTAAGCAGTGTCACTTCCTTGGTTTATAACAGCCTCAGGTTGTTCTCAGCAGGACTTACCTTGGACGCAGTAACCCTCAGATTTCCCTAAAGACTAACTGAATGGGCTCACAAAAGACGTGACACAATTGCATTTGTCTCTGCCATGCTTGCTCACCTGCATTTTGTGAGCTGCAAAAGTAGCCTCCATCTCACTCTTGCTGGTCTTTCTAGAAGCCCTGAATTCCAGAAGCTTCTCTACAATGGTGGTTGGAACAGAGCCTATTATGCCCTTTCCTTTTTGAAAAGCAGGGAAGTGTTCATTCTGAGTTCTGATTCGATTCTATGAACCCCAATTCCTCATGTATGAAATGGAGTGAGAATATCTGACACACATGGCTGGGTGCAGTGGCCCAGGTCTGTAATCCTAGTACTTTGGGAGGCCGAGGCAGGCAGATCACAGGTCAGGAAATCGAGACCATCCTGGCCAACATGGTGAAACCCTGTCCCTACTAAAAATACAAAAAAAAAAAAAAGTTAGCTGGACATGGTGTCATGTACCTGTAATCCTAGCTACTTGGGAGGCTGAGACAGGACAATCAATTAAACCAGGGAGTCTAAGGTCACAGTGAGCCAAGATCACACCGCTGCACTTCAATCTGTTGACAGAGCGAGACTCTATCTAAAAAAAATGAATATGTAACCTACAGAATAGTTGTAAGGATTAATCTATGTGATAGCCAACAAAGGAGCTGCAAACACCAGGGCGACACATACATCGAACAGCCATTGCTAGTTTTGTTAGCCTTATCACCATGCTAAATGCATCAGTTATATTTCTTATAAATTATAGTCAATATAGCAAACTGAATTGAAATAGGATGCTTCCCCTTCATCAAACATGCAGAAATGATGGATACAATGTAAAAAAAAAACATTGTAAATACATAGTAGGATTTCATTTGTTTACTTGTTTTGAGATAGAGCCTCTCTCTGTCACCCAGGCTGGAGTGCAGTGGCGTGATTTCGGCTCACTGCAACCTCCACCTCCCAGGTTCAAGTGATTCTCCTGCCTCAGCCTCCTGAGTAGCTGGGATCATAGGCGTGCACCACACACTTGGCTAATTTTTGTATTTTTAGTAGAGACGGGGTGTCACCATATTGGCCAAGCTGCCCTTGAATTCCTGACCTTGTGATCCACCCACCTCAGCCTCCTAAAGTGCTGGAATTACAGGTGTGAGCCATTGTGTCTGGTCCTAGTAGAACTTTAAAGCAAGGGAAAGCCTCAGATACCAGAAGAAGATGGGCTCAGAACCAGAGGCAAGAATGGAAGTTTAAGAGCGATGTCAGAAGCAGATACGAGACTGATCTGCAGCTCCTGGCCCCAGGGACTGGGGAGAGCTAGAACTGAGTTTCCTGCTTAAATTTGGAGTCTGTCACTTCAGGGAATGGGGCCACCAAATGGGAACCTGCTCTCTGCCATAGGTTACTGATTTTGGAATGCCAATACCATGATGCATAGAGTCCATGTTTGTGTCAAAACAACAACAACAGAAAACCATGAAGTGAGAAGTCAGAGCCACCTGGCTCTAACAGATGCAAACGCAAAATCACTGCACAGAGATGTCTCCACCACCGAGGGTGCTCAGAACTCCCACAAAAACCAGTTCTCATGAAATATGCTCTTGGAGTAAGAAAATGCAGACAATATCCAGCACACAAAAAGAACTGGCGTTCCAGAACTGCAGATGACAGAGCAATCTGAAGATGTTAAAATGAATATGTTCAAGTTTTTCAGTGAGTCAAAGAAATAGAGTACATAGGCAAAAGTAGGACATTATGGAAAAAATGAACAGGTAGCTTAAAAAAAGCAGAGGGAAGTTCTGAGAATGTAAAAATATAGCCATTGAAAGAAATAGGAGGTTTTAAAACCCATGTTGCTATTTCTAAGGCAATTGTCTTAAGCATATACAAGCTTTGCTCCTTGCAGTCTTTGGAATATGGCAAGGAAGTTAGAGATGACCGAGCTCCCACTTCACCTCCCCACTGAGGATTTATGATCTATAGAGAGAGATAGGTCAGAGAAAATAAAAATATAAAAATAGCATGGAGCTTTCATTCATCTCTTACTCTGTGCTGGCACAGGGCTAAGGCTTTACAAGCATTAGCTCATTTAATTCCAACAACGACCATTTCAAGGAGCCCTGTTATTACCGGAGGCCCAGGAGGGTGAGGAACTGTGCGCAATTCCATCGCATGCCATGGGTGGTGCTGTGCCCAGACCTGGGGCTGTGGACTTCAAAGCCGGATGATGTCATCGGCGAATAGAAATTACTCGGCAGAGACTCATGCGATGGAAGAACAAGGGACCCGGTCCACACAGGTGGCTTCCACTCTGACCCTGACTGCGTCTCACATCCCCATCTGGGTCAGTTTCCAAAAGCTTTGAAATACGTTTCCTTAGTAATTAATTTGCTAACAGTGAGTTGATGTGGATTGTAATGCTTTGGTTTTTGACATTTATTGGATTATCCTAACTCTACTGTTGGACCTGCTCGTCTCTGTTAGCCCTCACACTTGGCCCTGGCAACTCTGGCATCCTTCCCATCTCCAAGCATCTGTTTGGGTGGTAGCGTGACTTTCTAGGAGAAGCTTGATTGATTGCCAAGGGTAAATTCTAGGACCAAAACTGAAGTCCAGCAACAGCTCCTGGGCTTACCTGGGACTCCTGGGGTTATTGAACTGTTTACCACTGGGCCTAGTGACACGCATGGCCTATGCTTTCCATAGTGCAGATTGATCAGACTTCAGGGAGTGGATCAAGTAGACCTTTAAGAATTCAAAATTAATTGAAAGAAAGACACAGGTAAGGACACAAAGCATGTCCAACCCTCTTTAAATGCCTCTTGCTTAATAAATATTTATCAGAGTACAATTTTTCTGACATGCTTTTTGGAAGAGTAAGTGAAATGTGTTCTTAAAATATCTCAAAGTACAACCCCCTTCCCACCAAAAGGGAGAAAACATAGGATTTAACAGTGCATACAAACAGGCTATAAAAAATGTTGACGTTTAAGTTAGCGGGAAATTAGGTAACTGATCATCAGGTAAATAGCTTTGAGTTGCTGATTTTAGATAAAGTGGTAGGTTCCTTTCCTAGCTATGCTGAATACCTTACTTTGAAAAGGAAAAGATAATTTGGAATGTGGAGGAATCTTGGATTGTGGGCATTCTGAAATACATTTTGTGAAAGTTGTCAAAGTAAAAATGAAGTCACTTACATTTAAAAAAAGCCCTGACACATAGAGTTGGGGAAGGCCATGCAGGGAGGATTCTCACCCGTAAATGCCTGATAACAAAAACTATCACAAAAGACTAGAAAAAGCCCCAACCTTGCACAAAGGCTATTGCAATCTTCCACAAAACAAATTTCTCTGAGGACATCTGCCTAGCAACTTCCTGTCCAATCTTAGACTGGTCTCACCCTTGTTATTACTCTTTGTAGCCAAGGATAATAATCTCAGGATAACTAAATACTATCCTCCTCATTTTTTCCTTAAAAAGCTTTGCCTTCCTTTACTTTCCTGAATATGTGCATTGCTTACTATGGAATGCGTATCCTCATTGCAATGCCCAAGTCCTGAAGAAATATCATTTTCTTTTAGAGAGCCTTTCTCTGTTTGTTATTTAGGTTGGCAATTTCCAGTGATAAGTGGAAGAAAAGAAGATTGGAGACCTCCACCACTATGATATAGTAGATTAAAGATGGCTGCAAGTCTTTTGCTAGTCCTCCCATTTAGAGGAACAATCTATGCCCCCCACCCCTTAAATCTGGGCAACCTCTGTGATACCTGATGCTAGAACACAGCAGCCACCACACTGTGCTGGGTTTCAGGCATAGTCCTTAAGAGGCTGGAATCTGTCATTTCTTGTACCTTGGAATGCTGGCTTTTGGCACCAAGCCACCATGTTGTGAGGAAGCACAATCAACCACACAGAGGGACCTCTTGTGGAGAGGAGCTGAGGCCCCAGCTGACAGTACCCACTGAGCTCCAGCATGGACTTAGCTGTCCTGGAAGTGTCCTGTCCTATCAGGCTTCCCTCAGTGACTACATGGAACAGACATGAGCCACCCTTGCTGGGTCCTGCCCAAATTATGGACACGTAAGCAAGGGCAAAGTTTGTTACTGGTATAAGCCACTAAGTTTTGTGGTGGTTTCTTAGGCAGCCACAAAGATAGTTGGAAAAATAGTGAAATGAGCTATGTGAGAAACTCCTTTTCTGCTCCAAACACAATACATAAATGTGTTAAAACAACAAAAAAGACGAGTTCTTATTGTTTATTAATTTAATATTCAATTAATTTTTCCACATTTAAATTTTAATAATTATATAATATTTAATAAAGCATTTTTTAAAAACAAGTAAACAGCAGATTTAGAAGCAGTCCTGGGAAATCTCAGGTGCTAGACAGTATGAGAGAATGTGTGGGTTAGCAATGGGGAAATGGAGAACTGTGCCTCGGGGGTGCTGGAACAGGCATGTGCCTTAGGGCTGGGCGTCAATGCCCGCATTAGGTCTTGAGTGAAGACTGGGGGGGATCAATATTTAAAGGAGAGATAGATGTAGGCTCTCTGCAAAAAGCTTAGAGCAGCGAAGGATTGATCTGATTTATGGCAGGAAATAGTACAACCTCCCCTGAGCCTTGGGAAACAGGAAACAAGCTGCCTTGGGCAGAAACGGTTTCTCCCAGGTAGTGAGAGCTCTAAGCCCAGACTGTGTGGATTCCAAATCCACATAGTGCTACGATGGAAAACCTGGAAAGAAGAAATTAGGGCCCAGGTTGATTTAAAACCAGTGTATTAGTCTGTTTTGCATTGCTATGAAGGAATACCTGAGACTGGGTAATTTGTAAAGAAAAGAGTCACAGTTCTGCAGACTGCACAGGCATGGCACTGATCTCTGCCTGGCTTCTGGTGAGGCCTCAAAAGCTTTTAATCAAGCCAGAAGGTGAAGGGGGAGCAGCCGTGTCACATGGTGGAAGAGGGAGCAAGGGAGAGAGAGGAGGTGCCAGCCTCTTTAAACAACCAGTTCTCATGTGAAATGATAGAATGAGGACTCACTAATTACCCAGGGGAGGGGAGAAAGTCATTCGTGAGGGATCTGCTCCCATGATACAAACACCCCCCATCAGGCCCACCTCCAACAATGGGAATGACACTTCAACACAAGATTTGAAGGGCATGAACATCCAAGCTATATCACCAGTGAACACATTAAGCACTTCTGCAATTCTGTACCGTAGAAACACCTTCACATTCGAGGGGACTGGTAGGACTACAAATGAGGACAGCTTCAAGGGCAATGAGCTGATAAAAGAATTTATAAAGCACGAGGAAAATGAACCCTAATGAAGGGCTGTCAGTACAGCACATGGAGGATTCAGCCCCGAGGAACTAGACATGATAGAGCGTCCTAGCAAGGCTTCAGCACAAGCACAATGTGAATAATCAAAGAAAGAGAAGAAATTCAAAAAACGACAAGGGCATTATTAAAAGCCAAAAGACCATATTAAAAACAAAGGCAAATTGAAATTATAGAGTTGGAAAATCTAGCCAAAGGAAAATAATTTAAAAATCTCTCAGTGGAGATTTTATATGAAAAGCTCTACTTTCCATAGAGAGAAATAGATTTGGAAGGTACCGATGGGCACAGCAGGCCCAGAGTGCATGCAGGTCAGAGGGGAGGAATGCGGACACGTGGGACCCCACACAGCCAGCTCTCTCTCAATCCTCCTGGAATCCTCCCTCTCATGCAAGCTGAATCCCAAGGTGGATCCCTAATTCTTGTGCCCTGTGGTCCCCTAACCCGCGGCTGCATGCCCTGACCGCGTTTCTCTTCTGTCCTGGCTGTCACAGAAGGATTTTCTTTCTTGCTTTGAGTTTTGCTCAGTTTTTGGACAATATTTCTTGTGGTTAGGACTTCTGCATTTCTATATGTTTGGAGCAGGAAGGAGGCTGTTAGCTCACTTTGTCATTTCTTTCCTAGCAGAAGTACTCGAGGACTGAACTGTCCAATACAGTAGCTGCTAGCCACATTAAAATGTAAATGAACGAAAATGACACGGAATGAAATTCAGTTCCTTAAGTGCTCGATCTGCCAGTGGCTCCTGGGCTGGAGAGAGCATTTCCCTCACTGCAGAAATCCTACTGGACAGCGCTAGAGTGTCCCAGAAGGTCCAGTAGAATGCCACGTGGTACTGGATGTCAAAATCTCTGGGCATATACGTGAATCTATGTTGTTGCAATGTGATACCATGGGTTAGGTATAATTTAGCAATGTCTGGAAACAGCTCCCTGAGCTTCCTATGAAGGATCTTTTACAGAGGGCAGAGACCTGGGGAGGAGGTCACATCAGGTGACTTGTGATTTCAAACACTATCATGGGGAAGTGGGTCATAGGCACTCCTGCTGACTCCCTCGTGGCCTCACCGATGGCGGAGGGTGGAACGGAGAGATGGAAGAAGGAAGCGTGAGTAGCTGCCTGGCTCTGTCTCCTCCTTGTGACCGAGAAATCCTGCATCTGTGAGATCTGGGAGCAGAAATCTCAGGGAGCTGCTTCCGGATGTTGCTCAATGACACCCTCACCCATGGCACCGTGTTGCAGCCACACGGATTCTTTCATATGCACACAGACTTTGACATCAACTGCATTTCGAAATTAAGCAGAAACAAGGAACTGCAACAGCTTCTGGAAGAGGGGAGACGTGCAAACCGTTTAAACTGGGGCAGAAACAGTTGGCTGGAGACGTTTGCATTACAAAATGAATGAAATGGAGCGTCTTAGGAAGATTGTCCCCCAGCCAGGCATCGGCGATGAAGGAGGAGGTCCCCTCAGTGGCAGGGGCAGCAGAGCGGGATCTGAACACACGGTGTCCTTAGTTGACGATGCTGAAATATGCAGTACTCGGTCTATGAGGGAAGCATGGAAACAGCTGTCAACATAGTAAGCAGGGTGAGCCCAGCGAATGAGTTCCTCATTTGTACCACCCAGTGCCTGATACATCCCAGAGCAAAGCCGGAGGGCCCCATCCATCGAAGGTGGAGGGATAGAGCATGGGGCAGAGAGAGGAGGAATGCAGGAGGGATCAGGAGATCCAGGGGCTGACTGACAGCCACAGGGGGGCCAGGCTATGCTGGGTAGCTTCGTTTCTCCCCACTCACCCTCTGGCTGAGAGTTGGTGATTCAGAGACGTGTGGGACCTTGGGCTGCCCTCATGGGGTTCACTGTTTGGCGGAGGAGTCAGAGAAAGAGCATGGTTAGAATTCATTTTGGAAAGGCTGCCCTTGCAGCATGACCTGAGTTCTCGGGACATAGAGGAAAGCTTTCTGAGGAGAGGCTGCCTTTGTATTGGGGCCAGGGTGGTGGGTGAGTGCCCTGGGGCAGCTGCAACAAAGTGCCTTTCGCTGGGCAGCCTTGGACAACAGGACTGATTCTCGTCCAGTCTGGAGACTAGGGGTGTCGGCAGGACCTCACTTCTCTGAAGGCTCTAGGGGAGGATACTTCCTGGCCCCTTCCAGCTTCTGCTGTTGACTGGCATCCCTTGGCATTCCTTGGCTTGTAGCTGCATCATTGCATTCTCTGAGGTCATTGTCACATGGCCATCTTCTCCCTGTGGGCCTCTCTCCTGGTCTCATAAGGGCACTGGTTGTATTGGATGAAGAGCACACCCTATTCCAGAGTGACCTTGTCTTAATGGATTATACCTGCAATGACACTATTTTCAGATTAGGTCACATGGGGAGGCATTAGCCATTATGACTTCAATCTCTCTCTCTCTCTCCCTCTCTTTTTTTTGAGACAGAATTTTGCTCTTGTTGCCCAGGCTGGAGTGCAATGCACGATCATGGCTCACCACAACCTCCGCCTCGCAGGTTCAAGTGATTCTCCTGCCTCAGTGTCCGAGTAGCTGGGATTACAGGCTTGTGCCACCTCACCCAGCTGCTTTTGTATTTTTAGTAGAGATGGTGTTTCCCCGCATTGGTCAGGCTGGTCTCAAACTCCAGACCTCAGGTGATCCACCCACCTCGGCCTCCCAAAGTGCTGGGATTACCAGCATGAGTCCCTGCCCCTGGCCCCAATATATCTCTTTGGGGAGTACAGTTCAACCCAGGACAGGTGGGAGGAGGGAGTTCAGCCACTGCAGGAGTTTTCCCCATCAGAAACTGAGGGAGCAGCACCCTCAGGCTCAGTCCACATACCTGCTGGCTCAGCGCACCTGGCTGTCTCTCCAGTGTCCCCCGTCCTCCCCTCCCTCTCTGTCTGACTGCTGCCTATGTCGTGTAATTGATCTCCAAACCTGCCCCATCCACTGTTGGGCAGCCAGAGTGATGAGCCAGGACCCCACGTGCAACCTACGCAGAATTCTTCAGAGGACCCTTACCGCCGGCTGGCAGGATTATATCCAAATGCCTTTTAATGACACATGGGGGCTCTGCACAGCCTGTTTCCACTGTCTCTGCTCAGCATCCCAGTTTTATAAAAACAGCAAACATGTATTGGACTCTTCACCAAGTGCAGGCGTTGTGTAGTACCCGCACCATCTCCTTGACTTCACAACAGCCTTGGTGGGCACATCGTCTGCCCCTGACTACCAAGCTGCTTTACTGGGGGAGGAAATGGAGGCATAGGGAGTTTGGGTGACTTGAAAATGATATTTGCTGAATGAAAGTGTGCCTTTTGCAGGCCACACAGCTAGTGACTCAAAGAGTCCATATGCTAAACCCGGACCGTCGCATTTGGGGGACTCTTAACTCCTGTTCTTCTCTGATGGCTCCCTGAGGTACCCACTTCTCCAATATTTCTACTTCCTGCAACAGGCGATGCACCCTCAAGCTCACGTCTTGCTCCTGCTTTGGATTCTTCTGGAACTCCCTGTCTATGCCTGTCCACTGCAAGTCCTTTGAGTCTCCATCCAAACCTTGACCCAGCCTCCTCTGCCTCCCTCACCCTGGATCCCTCCCTCCCTCCCTCTCCTCTCCTTCCCTTTTCCTTTTCTCTTTCTTTTCTTCCTTGTTCCCTTCTGACTTCAGGTGTGGAGTTGGGTTAATCACACTCTCCAGTTTCCAACATGAAAGATAGGGATCTGCTTTCCTAAAAAGAAAAAAAGAGGATTTAATACTTTTATTGGGTCCTTAATACTCATTCGTGAGATCTTATTTACAATTTTATAATATATTGGCTTAATTATTTTTTAATAAATGTTATTAGGCCAGGTGTGGTGGCTCACTCCTGTAATCCTAGCACTTTGGGAGGCTGAGGTGGATGGATCACCTGAGGTCAGGAGTTCAAGACCAGCCTGGCCAACATGGAGAAACCCCATCTCCACTAAAAATACAAAAATTAGCCAGGCATGATGGCAGGTGCCTGTAATCTCAGATACTCAGGAGGCTGAGGTGGGAGAATCGCTTGAATCTGGGAGGTGAAGGTTGCAGTGAGCTGAGATCACGCCACTGCACCCCAGCCTGGGCGACAGAGCAAGACTCCATCTTAAAAACATAAAAATAAAAAATAAGCGAATAAAAAATAAATGTTAGTCTACTGAATATAATCATTAAAAAATGTTTCAACCCTGGCTAATTTTCTTCTTCTGTTTGCTATTTTTAATTTCTGGAAGTTCTACAAAATCATAATTCTGCATATTTAAAAATTTTAGCATCGTGGCCATTTAAATAACAGTTTTTGTTCTGGACAAACCTTGGTTATCTTTTTTTAAATTAGTTTTTATGAAATAATAAGTACATACAACAGGCACACATAATATATGAGGAAGCATAAAAAATAAAGTGAAAGGCACCGGCTCTGCGTGCACGGTGCGCTTGGAGGAGAGACGCCGGGAAGTTGAGCGCCTGCTGCCTGTCACTGCTCGCTTCCCTTTTCCTTCTCCTTCTAGCAGGTGTGATCATGATCTTGAATTAGGTATTAATCATTCCTTTGTTGGTCCTTTAATACATAAAAAATGTATCCTTTAGTTTTGCATGCTTTTGAACTACATACGATAGAGCTATGCTGCTAAATTCTTTTTTTTTTTTTTTTTTTTTTTGTGATGGAGTCTCGCTCTGTCACCCAGGCTGAAGTGTAGTGGCGTGGTCTCTGCTCACCACAACCTCCGCATCCCGGGGTTCAAGTAGCTCTCCTGCCTCAGTTTCCGAGTAGCTGGGATTACAGGCACCCACCACCACCATGCCCGGCTAATTTTTGTATTTTTAGTAGAGATGGAGTTTCACCATGTTGGTCAGGCTGGTCTCGAACTCCTGACCTCAAGTGATCCACCCACCTTGGCCTCCCAAAGTGCTGGGATTACAGGCGTGAGTCACAGTGCCTGGTCGATGCTGCTAAATTCTTAAGCAGTTTGCATTTTTCTCACTCCACGTTGTAGCAGGTAGAGCTGTAGAGTTTGCAGCCCCTGCTGGAAATGATGCCAGGGCAGAGGGGAAGTGAGGTGGTGGAGAGAAATACCCTGATCACTCTCTCATCCTGCCCCCCGACTTCCTCCAGTGCTTCTCATCAGCTGAACCCAGTCGGAGTCCCAAGGCTAAGGTGCTCTGGGAGATGCCTCCTGGATGATGGAGAGGTTGGCTCCCAGATCCACCTCCTGTTCAAGCAATTCTCCTGCCTCAGCCTCCTGAGTAGCTGGAATTACAGGCATCCACCACCACACCCGGCTAATTTTTGTATTTTTAGTGGAGGCAGTGTTTCACCATGTTGGCCAGGCTGATCTCGAACTCCTGACCTCAGGTGATCCACCCACCTTGGCCTCCCAAAGTGCTGGGATTACAGGTGTGAGCCACTGTGCCCGGCCTGAAGTTGTATTCTGTTGAAGAGAATCTGTATTCTCGGGTTGCTACCAGCTCAGGATAGGACAACTTTAAAATAATTTCTCCCATGAGAGCTTTTTTTTCTTCCTCCTTTTTATACAGTAGATGTGAGTTCAGAACGCAAAACCGCATGAGCATTGGTTTAGGGAGAATTTTTTATCAGGAGAATTTTTTTTCGTCAATAAGTTTGAGCCAAGGTAGGGTCTTTATTGTCTTTTTATGAGGTCTTTCTAGGTACCGTGACATGGAGGGGTGGCTGTCTGACGAGGCACCTTCACTGAGTTGACTCTGCCTTGCCTTGTGTACTCTGCGTCTATGCAGCTGTCAGTCAGGTCAGGATCTTCTGGAGTTCACAGATGTGGTTAGGGTCAAAGCTGGTTCCAGGCTTCGTCCCTGGGCCCTGCTTTCATTTGCTGATTAGTCCCTGGGGGTTTGTCGTCTCTTGCCCACTCCGCAACACCTTTGAAAAGGGATATCTAGAACAACATCTTGTTGGGCATGTCGAATGGCTTTCAGACGCGTTATTCATTTTCTATATTTTTGTAGCAAACCTTTGTTTCATGACTGCATTTCCCCCTTTATTCTCTCTTCCCACTTCCGTTCTGCCTCAAAGCCTCATAAACCCCATTATATTTGGATCAATTCTTTGGATATGTTGACAACTCTGCAAAATGTCGAGTGTTGTATTAGGTAAGTATTTCTCTGACTTCACATGGGTATTATACACAGACGCCATTCTTCTCTTCCCGCCTCCCTCCACTCGACTGAGTCTGAAGGGTCTATCCATGGTGGCTGTCCCCGGGTTCATTCCCTCTTACTCCTGCTGTGATTTCGTATGAAGCTTCCACCTCCTGTTATCTGTCCATCCTCTTGCTTGGGGACTTGGGTGGGAAGGTGAAAAAGTTAAATTGGTATTTAAAAACTGTTCCTTTGAGGTGGGATGAAGGTTGGTTTTGACAGGGAAGCTTCACTCCAGTTCATTGTTAAGTTTGTTAATTACCAGATGAGCTTCTGGGCCAGCTGGATGAGCAGCGACCCTGATGGAGGCTTCCTCCTCGTCTAATGCCTGCGACTCTTATTTGCCTGTCTCCTGGGGCACTGAGCACTCAGCTTCATGATGTGGTTGCAGCATCGTCCTAGGGAAGCCCCAGCATGGACACAGGTACGTCTTCTTCCGTTCTTTATGCATGAGCACTTGCTGATTTACACTGGACCTGAAGACGTTCTCAGAGGATGCAGGTGCATCCTGCCAGGCATTCAGAACTATGTCTGTTGGATCCACCGGGGCGTGTGGGGATGGGGATGCAAAGGGTCAGAGGTGAGATTGTGAGGACTCACCAGAAGGGCTGGTTTTGTCAGCTGGAAGGGCTATTTGTAGAGGCTTTTGGAAATAGATGTTGGAAGTAGATGCTCGGTGCCACAAGGAAAAATTAACACTAAGAAAAAGGATCTTTCAGCAACACAATTTTTACTTCCTGGACTGCAGGAAGGGTGACCTCACTAGCCATCGTGCCAGGAGAGTGCAATGAACAAAGGGAAACACACAAATTCATCCCTTACGCATCTGGGGTCGTCCTTACTGCTGTGTCTGATCTCCGTTGGCTGGAGCCAGACCTCATAATCTAAACTAAAACCCGATTGGCTAACAACTTAAAACTTACCTAAACAGGTAAAAGCAGTGGAGAGCTGGGGCATGCCTGTGAGCACGTCCAGCACAGATATCTTGATTAAAGTACAAGGACATAGAATGGACTACGTGCCTGTAAGCATGGCGTGTCTAACAGCTACAGAGGATAGGGCTTAGCAAAGTTATTAGTACACTTATGATTTAACAAGAAAGGAAACTTGAAAAAGAAACTTTCCTATTTCCCACACAGGCCCTGTCACATTTTGGAGCCCAGGCACACCTGCCTTGGAATCCTCCCAATCAAAACTAACTCAGAGCAAAGATTTTTCTTTCAAGAGTCAGCTGAGCAGTGATGTCGTAGCAGAGGTGGACATCATGGGAGATCCATCTCAGAAAGGTGGTGGGGGCAGGTGTTGGGGGCTTCGGGCCACAATGCAGCCTTGAGGGGCAGCTGGTCTTGGTTCCTTCCATTAATCTGGGATCTCCTGAGAAATAGGGGGAAAGGAGGGGGAGACAGAGAGAAAGAGAGAGAGAGAGAGAGAGATTTAAAGAATCTGCTCACACAGTTGTGGAGCCTGGCAAAGATAGGCTGGCAGGCTGGAAATCAGGGAAGAGCTGATGTGGACTTGAAGCCTGAAGACCACGTGCTGGCAGGATTCTTTCTTATTGAGGAGGGGGTCAGTCTCTGTTCTCTTAATGCTTTCATCTGATTGGGTGTGGCCCACCCACATCATGGAGAACAGTCTGCTTTACTCAAAGTCCCCAGATTTAAATGTTACTCATATCCAAAAACACCTTCACAGAGATATCCAGAATACTGTTTGACATATTATCTGGGAACCCGTGGCCCAGCCAAGTTGACCCATAAAGTTAGCCATCCTATGCATGGATGCCAAGAAAGGTTGGTTGGGAACTGAGATGTTTATCACGAGCAGGTGATGCCTGAAAGCGAGTTGCACGTGGGTATGTTGGAGCCTCTCATGGCCACCTGTGCTCCTGTCTGCTCAGCAGACCAAGAGCCCCTGAGGCTGGAGTATACACCACTCCCCCAGGGGTCCGGCACGGGCTTGCTCCATCTAAGCTTGTTAAATTTAAATGTGGATTTTCTGGGCTAGATTATCCAGCTTTCCAGGTGCTAATCTATCTTGTTAGCCGCACCCTTACCCAGCTTCTCGGTCTACACACATCTGCTGAGCACACAGTCCGTGCAAGGTCCTGGGCCAGGCATGCGGGGGGAGGGGCTTGCTCAGTCTCTGAATGACACCAGTGCTGGGAGCATGAGGGTGGGCTGGGGCTTGTGCTGGTGGCTCTTCATGCCCCCCTGCCTCTGGACACCCCAGCTCCCCTCTGTCCCTCCTCTGTGCCCTGCCAGCTTTGCCATATGGCAGGAGCTGCACTCCCAGGAAGATACCCAGTTTTGTCCATTTGTGTCCGTCTCCATGTTGTGGGAGAGAAGCAGGGAGGGTGCATTTGGGGTTCTACTCAGGTGATGTTCACAGTCTCACTCGACATCAGATCCTCTCTGAGCTACTCCCTACATGGGACGGGAGGAGCAGAGAAGCCTGCAAGGCCTGGCGGGGCATCCCCGACCTTCACCATCGGAGCTGCCCGCCCTCCACTCCCCCTCAGGCTGGTCCGTCTTGGCTCTCTTGCTTCAGCCAAGTACTGCTCTCCACCTCCAAACCAGCCATCTTTCCTGCTTCTCCCCAGTTTTGTCCACGCTCTTCTTTTGGTCTGGGATTCTCTGCTTTTCTTCACCTGGCAAAATTCTGTTCATTTCTCAGGATGAACTGTCTCCTCCAGGAAGCCTTCTGTGAATGATCAACTGAGTTCAGTGTCTTTGTCTGAGCCCTGTAATACCCTCTCCTGCCTCCACAGTCACTGAACGTGCTGTGTTTTCTCTCTGTTCACCTGCCTGCTCGCTTATGTGGGTCAGGAGGCTAGGAACAGGATTCCTGGTTCTACAAGTCCGTCCCTCGGTCTGGCACATTGCAGGCACTCAATCTGTGCCCACTCGCTGGGGAATGAAAGGCTTGCTGTGTCCCCTTCAGAAGGGTAGGAGGTGGGGCCGCTGGAATCCATCACTGTCTCCATTATGCTGTCCTTGCTCCCAGAGGAGAGGCTTTCCAGGGTGGTGAGGGCGCTGGAGTCTGAGGAGCAGGGGACTCTCCCCAGGGCCGCTGAGTACGAGGCAGTGCCCAGCTGGTCGCTGGGTACCATGGCTGTGGAGCCTTGGGAAGATATTTATTTGTCTCATAACCGGAAAAATGGAATCCTGTTTCCTTGCTTACATTTATGAGTAAAATGTCCTCTTAGGTTGTTCAAAGAAGCAAATTTTAGGCCATTAACTTTTTTTTTATTTTACCTTTTATGGGAGTTTAAATAACAAGGTGAGCATGGAGCACAATGCGGGTGATTATGAAGTAGTAAAAGGCGTTTAGAGCACTCACGGGGCAAGCGGCAAAGCTCAGAGCTGGTGGGAAAAGAAAGATTGGCTCCATTGACTCAAAGCACAGCATTTATCTAGCCTTTCCCTTTAATGGAGTAACTTGTGAAAAAAGAGGGGACCCAGGTGAGGGAGCCGCGCCTTGTTCTGTGGCGGCTGACCAGGGGCAGCCAGCGATTCTCCAGGGTGGGGGCGGCGGGCCAGAGCCTGCTTCCCATGGGGCACAGCCTGTTTCTTGCAGATGGCACTGAATGGGCTAGGTAGCTACAGGCTGCTGGGGAAAGGGCACCAGGTAGGTTGTCACAAACCTGGGGTTCTAATTCCAGCTGCCACCTGGATGACAGAGAGCAAACCACTCGATGTATCTGTGCCTCAGTTTCTCATCTGTGCGATGGGAATGAGGGCAGTACCTGTCCTCAGGTGTGTTATGACAGGTCAGTGCGACCCTGAGTGTGAAGCTCCCTTGACAACACAGTAAACACAAATTTCCGTGATTATTTAAGGTGTGAATTTATCATGTTCTTTCTCGGTAGTAACGCTTGTTTAGTAGGGTTAGGAAGAGGCGGGTGATGGAATTGGGGGCAACCATGCTAGATGCCTAGATTTAGAAGCAGGGGGTGTGGGGCGTGGTGGCTCACGCCTGTAATCCCAGCACTTTGGGAGGCCAAGGTGGGTGGATCGTCTGAGGTTGGGAGTTTGAGACCAACCTGACCAACGTGGAGAAACGCTGTCTTTACTAAATATACAAAATTAGCTGGGCTTGGTGGTGCATGCCTGTAATCCCAGCTACTCAGGAGGCTGAGGCAGGAGAATCGCTTGAACCTGAGAGGCGGAGGTTGCAGTGAGTTGAGATCATGCCACCGCACAAGAGCAAAACTCCGTCTCAAAAAAAAAAGGAAGAAAGAAAAGCAAAGCAGGGAATTTTGCTGCTTTTCTCTTCCGTTCTTTCTTTTTGAAGCTTTGTGGCGATGACGCCTGCCCCCCATCCTGCCATTTCTATTCCTCTTTGTCCCCCTTCACCTTGGAGGGAGAGCGAGGTTGTGTTCACGGTGTTTGCAGACCTCTGGACCTCAGCCTGTGTCTCGTTTGGGTGTGCTGATGACAATCCTGGGGGGCCTGGATGGTGAACTTAGGTCCAAGAGGTTGGAGTACCATGATCCACTTGGGACACTGAGCAATCTAAGGGCTGTGTAGTGTGCTGAGACCCACGTGCACACAGGGAATAAGAGCCCCAGATGAAATCTCCACAACGGAACACGCAGAGCTCCACTGTTCTCCATTCTCATTAGCAGCCCTCCTGTTTATTATGCCAGGAGAGGGATTGTCTCCCTGAGAGGGTGGGCTAGATTCAGAGGTGATTAAGGAAGAAGAGGGGATATTATGGGATGGTGACAAGCTTGTGTGGGGAATGCTGAGACCATGAGAAGGATGTGTGAGAGTAGGGAGTGGTACCAGAAGGAGACAAGTGGGCTCTTGACCGTATATTTTGGAATAAAACAAATTGCTCCACGCCCAAGCTCTACACAAAGTCCTCAAGCAGTATAAGAAATCAGTTTCTCGGACACCTGATTTGCTGTGATAAGCAACGTAGCAGCTTTCAGCCTTCCTTCTTTCCTTCATTCACTTAATGAATATTTGCTGGGTTCTTACTCCATCTGGTCACTGATAGCCCATGGGATGCAGAGATGAATGGGACATGGGTGATTGGCTATGTGAACTAATAGTCTCAATAAAATGAGAGACATGGAGGCCAGGCAAGATGACTCACGCCTGTAATCCCAGCATTTTGGGAGGCCGAGGCGGGTGGATCATGAGGTCAAGAGATCGAGACCATCCTGGTGAATATGGTGAAACTCCGTCTCTACCAAAAATACAAAAATTAGCCGGGCGTGGTGGTGTGTGCCTGTAGTCCTAGCTACTTGGAGGTTGAGGCAGGAGAATCGGTTGAGCCCGGGAGGTGGAGGTTGCCGTGAGCCAAGATTGTGCCACTATGCTCCAGCCTGGTGACAGAGACTCTGTCTCAAAAAAAAAGAGAAATGTTCCAAACAATTCATAAACAGGTGCTAACGATGTGGGTACAAAGTGCAGGGAGTTTATTCAAGAATTATTAGGTGCCAACTGTATGCTGAGGGAATATAATACAGTGTGAGATGAATACGCATTGCAGGAGATGGTAGATAAGGAAGGGGAGCAGGAGCTGCTGGGCTGAGTTGGGGGGGTGGGTGACTGGGATGGCATCTCTGAAATATGATCTATGAGCAAAGCCCAGGAAGTGAGATGCAGGGAAATTGGGGGATGTCAGTGTTCCAGGCAGGGGAAGAAGCCAGGGAGTGGTTGCACCACCTGGCATGAAATATCAGCTGTGCCACAAGGAAAGTGAAGACATGAGGGGGCAGAGGAAAGACAAAAGCAGTGGTATCGTGGGTCATGGCCCCAGCAGGGCTGACAACTGTTAGAGATTGAAGGGGAATGAGCAGGCAAAACTGTAGATTGTACTCTGAGAGCAGGATCTGCAACAGGGCTAGTAAGCAGGTGTTGCAGATATTGTCTGGGCATTGACATGACCAAGAATAACAGCAGGAGTGATTGCAGAGTGGGAGTGAGGAAGGTCTTTGAGAAAGAAGACAGAGGGAGCAGGGAGGAGTAGGTAGCTGCGAGGAATGGTGATAAGAGAAGGAGTCAGCTACATGAAATTCAGAACTGGGGTATTTGATGGAGGAGGGAGGGTTGGCTGATGCAGGAACGACAGGCGAGAATGACACCTGCACTCTGTGCCAGCTCCAGTGGCCCAGAGGTTGTCACATTTTCTCTGTGTGAAGGGCTAGGGAAGGCACGACGTTATGGGAGCTGAATGTTGGTGGAGTCTGAGTTATTTTAATGGACAGAGTGGTGTCCACACAGGAGGACAGCTCGGGGGAGGCCACTGCCTGAGGCAGCCTGGAGTGGCTGAAGCAACTCAGGAAGATTCTGAGCTTTCACGCCAGATAGGTTTGGGTCTAAAACCTGGATCCCTCACTTACTGTGGATAAATCCCTCACTTACTGTGGGTGACCGACTCGACATCTCTGACCCTCTGGTTTTTTATCTGACATTGGGAAATAATTCTTTCCTCCTAGAATTGTTACAGATGTTAAAGAGAAACATATACACTTTATGTAGTGACCAGTCGCTATTTTTTGTTAGCTTTTATCCCTCTCTGTGACCAGTTTTCTTTATCTGTAAATGTATACATACATAATTTGGCTATCATGTAAATTCAATTAGGTAATACAGTATGCACTTTCTGGTTCATAAGAGGCACTCAACAATTTTTAAGCTTAGTCTTAACCTTTCTAAAAGAGACACTTGTTTGTAAAATGAATATAATACCAGCCCTATGAAAAGTTATAAAAAATAATATTATTTACCTCAGCATATTCTCATTTAACTTCACTTTTTAAAATTAGCAGATGGAAGGAAGAAACACATACCTCACCTCACACACACACGCACGCACACACACACACACACACACACACACACACGGCAATTTCCAAATCTACTATGATAGTTGTACTCAATTTAATTGAAATAAAATTGAAGTTGATTTAATTATTGGCATTTATAAAACTAAATTGTGCTGGATACATGTGTGCTACATGGAAATCCAAAAGAATCCCAAATTCCAGTAAGTGATTAGTCCATTATGTAGACTAATTGCTTTTACAGTTATAAATAATTTCAAAATATCACAGAGCTAAAGTGCACACCTGTGCACTAATTGCTTTTCTGAGGGCTGTTTCCATGGCTGCAGAGCAGACATCCTGCTACCCACAGCTAGGATGGTGCAGGTGGATACCAGAGATGAGCTTCCAAGAGGGCACATTTATGCCAGGGCTTCAGCACCGCACGTCCCTGGACAGCTCCACCCTGAAGACTGCTAGCTACAATTCCGAAAGAACATTAAGTCTGAAAAATAGTTTTCACTGGTGAGAACACTGTGACTCAGAGACATTGAGAAGCATCCTCAATGCCCCACAGTGGATACAGCAACAATCTAGAGCCGGTGCCCTGGTTTGTTGGAATCCAAATCCTGGCTCTTTCAGTGGCGATTGGTGGAAACAATGCTTTCTTGGGAACATTTTTAAAAGAAACTAATGACCAGAACTCTGGATGCTTTAGTTAAATATGTGCATTTTAAAAAGCTTTTCTCTGCCTGAATTTGCATAATGGTCCTTTCCCACGGGCCAAAGTTACCTTTTACTCTGTTTAATAGACTCAGTGTTGCATTATTAACAACCATATGCAAAATGATGACCTCAGGAGGCTCCTTTCCCCCAAAATGCCTTTTTCCCTGATTACCCACCTGTGACCTCTGGGCCAAGTCCGCTTCCTAATGGAGCTGTGGCATTTCTTCAGTCCTGGCGTCTAAATGGAGCCTTGTTGCCTGATGAATACCCAAGGCTGGGAGAAAGAACCTGAGTGAGGTAAAAAGACCTTCCTTTCCGAGCCTTGAGCACACGCAAGACCTTCTATCAGATTTTAGAAAAATGAGGCATCCTAGTCTGTGTAATGGAAGACCTGGGGCTGGATAACTTATAAAGAACATAAATTTATATTTCACAACTCTGGAGGCTGGGAAGTCCAAGGTCAAGGTGCTGGCAGGCAGTCTGGTGAGGGCTGCATCCTCTGGAAGGGAGGAGCACTGCATCCTCACGTGGCGAAAACTGGTGGGGAGAGTGAATGCTGCATGAAGCTCCTTTTATAAGGGTTTTAATCCCATTCAAGAGGGAGCAGCCCTCATGGCCTACTTACCTCTTAAAGGCCCTGCCTCCTAATACTATCACATGGCCAACACCTGAATTTTGAAAGAAACACATTCAAGCAATAACATTCTGCCCCTCTCCCCCGACCAAATACATATTCTCCTCACATGCACAATATATTCATTCCATCTCAATAGCCCTCAGAGTCTCAATTCATTCCAGCATCCACTTTAAAGCCTCAAGCTCAGAGTCTCATCTAGACATCACCCTAAGGAAAACTGCTCTCTGGCTGTGAACCTGTGAAATCAAACAAGTTATGTGCTTCCAAAATACAATGGTATAGGGACAGGCAGAGGATAAATATTTCCATCACATACAAGAAATAGGTAAGAAGAAAGGAATAACGGGGCTCAGGTAAGTACAAAATCCAACAAGGCAGAGAAGGCAAACAACGTTAAATCTTGAGGCTGGAGAATAATCTTCTTTAACTCCCTGCCCCACTTTTTGGATGCACCGAGCTAGGGGTTGAACCCTCAAGGGTTCAGGCAGCCACACCCTCATGGCTTTGCTGGGCAGACCTTACAGTAGCTCTCATGGGTTGGAGTCAGGTGCTGGCAGCATGCACATGCTAGAGTTAGTTACCTGTTGGTGGCTCTACAGGTCTGGCTCCACTGTGTTGCCTGAGTGGAGCTCTCTGCAGTAGCCCTGACTCAACAGTTTGGCTGAACACTGCCCTGGTTGGGATACCATGGAGGCCATGCTGCCGCAGCTCCTGCACTCTGCACACATTCAGAATTAGTACCATGTAGACACTGCCACCAGAAGCCAATACCTTCTGGAGCCACGGCCCTAGTGTTCCTAGGCCCACTTAGAACACTGCTGAGCAGCTGAGGTGCAGGGAGCAGATGAGGTGGCCTTGCCTGGAAGCTCTTCTGCCCTGACAGCCCTGGTACTCTGGGCCTGTGATGGGCATGGAAGCCTTGAGGTGCTCTGAAATGCCTTTAGGGTCACTCTCCCGCTGTCTTGGTGAATAGCAGCACTTGGCTTTCTTTTCCTACTCACCTTAACACTTGCTAGGCCACACCCTTGATTTTCTCTCCTAAACACACTTTTTATTCTCTACGTGGGCAGGCTGAGAATTTTCCAAATTTTTATGTTCTGCTTCCCTTTTAATCATAAATTCAATTTTAAATGATTTCTCTTCTCACATTTTACTATAAGAAATTAAGAGAAGCCATGCTGATTCCTGAACACATTGCTTAGAGATTTCTTCCATCAAATATCCTAGTTCATTGCTCTTAAGTTCTGCCTTCCACAAAGTCCTAAAACATGAACATAAGTCAGCCAAGTTCTTTGCCACTTTATAATAAGAATGCCCTTTCTTCCAGTTTCCAATAAGCTAGTCCTCATTTCCACCAAGGACAACATCAGAATGACCTTTACTGTCCCTTTAACGCCCAGTATTCTCTTCACTACTATTTAAATGATCTCTAAGAAGAATGGATCTTCTCTTATAGCTCTCCTATTCTTCTGAGCCCTCATCAGAATTGCCCTTAATGCTCTGTTCACAGTGATATCGATGTTTTCAGCAATCACTTCACACTTGTTCCAGCCTCTACTCATTACCAAGTTCCAAAGCCATTCCACATTTTTAGGTGCTTGTTGTAGCATCACCCCACTCTTGGTACCAATTTCTGTCTCAGGTCATGTGTGCTGCTATAACAGAATACCTGAGACCAGGCATTTTATAAGAAAAACTTCTTTCTCACATTCCAGAGACTGGAGGTCCATGATCAAGGTGTTTGTAGGTTGTCTGATGACAGCTGCATCTTCTGGAGGGGAAGAACACTGTGTCCTCACATGGCAGAAAGCGGAAGAGGAAGTGTCTGAATGCTGCATGAAGCCCTTTTTTAAAATAAAGGTCTTAATCTCATTTGCAAAGGAGAAGCCCTCACAGTCTAATCACCTGTTAGGGGCCCCACCCTGTGATAATAATCACATGGGCAACATCAAAGTTTTGGAGGGGACACGTTTAAACCATAGCATATGGCCATGCATTTTTTTTTCTATTTTGAAACAACTTCAAACTTACAGAAAAAGTTGCAAAAAATAGTACCCTTCACTTGGAGACCCTATTCATGCCTCACTAATTCTCCCAATAATTTTTGTTGTTGTTGTTGAGATGCAGTCTTGCTCTGTCACTAGGCTGGAGTGCAGTGGTGCGATCTCGGCTTATTGCAACATTCACCTCCTGGCTTCAAGTGATTCTCCTGCCTCAGCCTCCCAAGTAGCTGGGACTACAGGAGCGTGTCACCATGCCCGGCTAATTGTTTTCATGTTTTTAGTAGAGGCAGGGGTGCAGTGGTGTGACTCTGGATTAGCCACTTTTCTGCCAGTACTTTGAGGATATTTCTCTCTTTCTTCTTGTTTAGATCATTTCTGATGAGAAATGGCCAACTTGCCTCATTTAGGATGAGAAATTTGCTTTATATTACTTTTTGGACCTCTGTATAAAACGTCCTTTTTTTCTCTGCATGCTTTTAAGTTTTTTTTTCTTATCGTATTTTATTAATTTTATTTTTTTTGAGATGGAGTGTTGCTCTGAAGCCCAGGCTGGAGTTCAGTGGTATGATCTCAGCTCACTGCAACCTCTGTCTCCTGGGTTCAAGCAATTCTCCTGCCTCAGCCTCCTGAGTAGCTGGGATTACAGGTGCGCACCACCACGCCCAGCCAATTTTCATATTTTTAGTAGAGACGGGGTTTCACCATTTGGTCCAGCTGGTCTCGAACTTCTGACCTTGCAACCCATCTGTCTCAGCCTCCCAAAGTGCTGGGATTACAGGCGTGAGCCACTGCACCTGACCTAGGTCTTTTCCTTATTACCGGCTTTGAGAAAATTGATTATGATGTGCCTTGATGTTATTTTTAAAAAGTTATTTTGGAGACAGGGTCTTGTTCTGCCATCCAAGCTAGAGTGAAGTAGCACAATTATAGCTCATTATAAACTTGAGTTGCTGGGCTTGAGGGATCCTTCTGCCTCGATGGGACTACAGGTGTGCACCACCACCCCAGGCTAATTTTTAAATTTTTTGTAGAGATGGGGTCTTACTATGTCATCCAGGCTGGTCTCAAGCTCCTGGGCTCAAGCAATCCTCCCGCCTTGGCCTCCAAAAGTCCTGGAATTACAGATAGGAGCCACTGCGCCTGGGCAGTTTCCTTTATCTTTCTTGTGCTTAGGGTTCGCTGAGCTTCTTGGATCTGTGGATTTACAGTTGCCATCACATTTGGAAGATCTCATCAAATATCTTTTCTTTCTCTGTCCCACATACTCCTGGTCTCCTTCAGGTACTCAGATTATGCCTGTGTGAGGCTGCTTGAAGCGGTTTCACAGCCCACTTACGCTCTGTTCATTTGTAAATTATTTTTTCTCTCTGTGTCTTATTTTGCATGGCTTCTTTTGCCATGTCTTCACGCTTAACTTATTTTTCCTTCTACCTTTAATCTCATCCACTGTTGTTTCCTCTCATGTGATGTAGTTTTCATCTCTAGATGTTCAGTTTGGGACCTTTATGCTTTTCATCTTCCGTGAACATATGAATTAACTTCTTGAACATATGGAATGCAGTTACAGTAACTGTTTTAATGTTCTTCTCTCTAATTCTAATATCTGTGTCATTTTGGGGGTTAGTTTTCGCTGTTTAGTGCCTCATCCTGGGTCATATTTTTCCACTTCTTTGCACACTTGGTAATTTTTGGTTGAATGCCAAGCATTGTGGATTTTACCTTGTTTGATGCTGAATATTTTGCATTCTTAGAAATGTTCTTAAGTTGTTTTTTTTTTTTTTTTCCTGAGATGTAGCTAAGTTACTTAAAACAATCTGATCCTTCCAAGGTTTGCTTTTAAGATCTGTTAGTTGGGAATTAGAACAGTGCTTTGTCCAGAGCGAATTGTCCCCTGAGATAATTCGTGAGCTAAGAGCCTTCTCAGTGTGAACCCGACGTGCGGTGAAAAATGGTTTTCCCAGCTTGGCTGGTGGGATGGGCACTCTTCATGGTTCTGCGTGTGCACAGGTCATGGCCACCTTTAATCCCCTTGCTGCTTTTTTCCCTGGCCTCTGACTGTGTCCTTCTATTCACATGACGGTGCTGATCCCGCCAGGTGGTCCAGGGCCCCTGCAGGTGCCGGCAATGCTCTCTGTGCAGCTCTGTCCTCTATGTCTCTCTTCCAATGAACCCCAGCCACCTTGGTTCCCCAGACTCTGCTTCGTCTCACCAACTCAGGAGCCCACTGAGCTGTGGCTGGGCTCCTTCTTCCTGAACTATGGCCTGGAAACTCTGAACTGTAAACTGGAGCAATCCCAGGGCCTCTTCGTCTGTTTCCCATCTTGCTGGCTGATGTCGAGTGTTCTGAAAACCCTTGTTTCATGTATTTTGTCATTTTAAAAATTGTTTCATGCTACCTGCCTCTAATACACATCCCCAGTTACTCCATCCCACAGATGGAGGCTTTCCTTCAGAGACTATGTAAGCAAACTTCCCCGGCACCTTCCCAGCCTCCATGCTGCCTGTCACTTCCATCCCAACGCGCACACCCAACCCCTAGACAGGAAGCCTCCATGTCTAAATTCAGTCCCAGAGATCTTTTCTGTGTCTTTTTGACATGTTCCCATCCTTCACTGAGTAATTCCTTGCCTTCTGACCCATCCAGCCTCATCTTGTTCTTTCCCTGTCTCAGCCCTGGAGTCAACCATTTCTCCAAGAATCCTTGGTATCTCTAGTGGGAAATGGCAATCGGATATAATTTGGGCACTGCCTATGCTGATTTTTGCTGGGATGTCACTGTTGTCAGAACTTCCTGGTGAGAAAAGTTTGGAGACACTTGTATGCGTGGACACACACACCTTTACCTGTGGATTTGTTTGCATGTCTGTAGATTGAAAACCGTGAGCTCACATCATTACCCACAACTCGTACCTAACACCCTGAGCCCAGCTGCGACTTTTCTCTTTCCATATTTGCATTTTCCGCCTGCACTTCCATGTGAAATTTAGAGCATTGCCTTAAAACAGAGTGGTGGACATCAGATTACCTGCGGTGGTATTTGAATCCTTCAGCTAGATCTGGTAGATCCATGGGCTGACCTTACACCATGTAGGAAAGGGAGCCATTGGCTGCAGGGAGTGGGGCACTGAGAGGCAGCGGGTCCAGGCTGGAGTCGAGGCTGCTGCTGCGTGACCTACGCCGGGTGACCGTCTGAGTGTCAGTTCCCTCATCCACAAAGCAGAGATAACAACCGTAGTTCTGACTGCGTCATGGCGTCCCTGTGATAGCAGCGGGCAGCCGTATAGCGGGCATGGGCAGCTGTGGTTGCTGCTGTCATTGGGGAGGAAAACCTGGAGTGAGGGCTACAGCTCAGGGCATCACCAGCTCAGGGGGGGCCACATGTGAGAATGGAGGTGTGATGGTCTCATATCAAGAGCTCCTTGACACCCTGGCTCGGAATGATCCCAGGCAGGAGGAAGACGTGGATAAAGAGCGCTGGTTTCTCCGTGTCTTTATCTTACAGGCATCCCCTGACTGTCCACTCTGCTCCAGGCCCTGTGCTGGCCCTGAGGACATGCCAGCACGCGTCATGGAGGTGTCCTGTCTAGGGGATGGAACATGTGCGTTGGGGTCGCAGTGATGGGCATTTTGGAGGGTGGGAAAGTGCCAGGGAACTTTGCTTACACAGAGTCTAGAAGCCTCCATCGGTGGGATGGAGTAAACCGTGGCTTGCATTTGGGGGGTGGCAGTGGGTGGGGAAAGTAAAGATTCAGCTCATGCCGACGCTGCCGCTTCTGGACATGCCTGCCTCTGTGAGCCTCCACTGACTTATGCTGGCCATTGGGGGAGGCTCAGCTGAGGCGAGGGAGACTGGGCCTGCTGGGCCACGGAGGCCTTTCCACCTCCAACATTCTGTGTCTAGCAGAGTGTCGGGCATCGTTGATGAACGGAAAACAGACAGGGAGGGTCCCCAGGTGTTACAGAGACCCCAAGTGAGGGTTCTTGGATCTCACGCAAGAAAGAATTCAGGATGAGTCTGCAGTGCAAAGTGAAAGCAAGTTTATTAGAGAAAGCAAAGGGATAAAGAATGGCTGCTCCATAGCCAGAGCATCCCTGAGGGCTGCGGGTGGCCCATGTTTCTGGTTATTTCTTGATGATGTGCTAACCAAGGGGTGGATTATTTATGCCTCCCATTTTTAGACCATCTAGGGTACCTTCCCGATGTTGCCTTGGCCTTGGTAAGCCGTCACGGCGCTGGTGGGAACACAGCAGTGAAGACGACCAGAGGTCACTCTCGTGACCATTTTGGTTTTGGTGGGTTTTGGCCAGCTTCTTTACTGCCAGCTGTTTTATCAGCAAGGTCTTTAATGACCTGTATTCTGTGCTGACCTCCTAGCTCATCCTGTGACTTAGGATGCCTTAACTGGGAATGCAGCCCAGTAGGTTTTGAGCTCATTTTACCCAGCTCCTGTTAAGATGGAGTTGCCCTGGTTCACTCGCCTCTGACACAGGCACCATAGGAATTTAATCCGCTTGAGCAATCTGCCTGTTCTACAGTTTCCTGCTTTGCAGCCTGTTTGTTTTCGAAGCCTGCACGGAAAGCGGTCACCTATTGGGTTGGAAGCAGCTCCTGAGAGATGCAGGTGACTTGCAGAGGGAACCTTGCTCATGGCCATGCTAATGTCTCCACCTGGGGGGGGCTGTGGCATCATTAACACAACACAGGCCCGGTGTGCAGGCCGGAGGACTCGCTGCGTCTGCGCCACGGGGACCCCTCCTCTGAATGCCATGCCACACCCTGTCCCCTCCGTCGCCCCATAAAACCCTCCTGTCATTGTCGCTCTGGGAGACAGTGCTGTGGAGGACACGCCCAGGGCGCTCCTTCCTTGTAATGAGTAACAAAACAGCACAGCCGTCCACACTGCAGGGAGCACCCCGGACTGAGGGCAAAGGCCTGCCCTCTTTCCAGCGCATCAGAGCTGCAGAGGTCCCTGCTGCCATTGACGGAGGCTCACTGCATGTCAGAGGTTGTTCTGAGCTCTCCCCATTTCTTTGATCTCATTGCCTCGTTGTCACAGCTTTAGCGAATAGCACCGTTTTCATTCCCAATTCGAGGACAGGGAAGCTGAGGTGCACAGAGGCTAACTTGCTGGCAAGTGTCAGAGTCAAGGGCGGGGCTCCTGGGCTCCCAGGACTGTGTCCTGGTTGGACAGGGCCAGGGCCAGTACGAAGGGAGCCTATCAAGAGGATAATGAGTATTCAAACGCTCAGAGGGGGAGCTTTGCAGCCACTGGAGGGGCGGGCCGAGAGGATCCTGAACCCTTTAGAAATGTAAAGTGCTGTAAACATTAGCAACAAGCAGCCCGCTTACATAATCTCCCGTTTTTCCATTGTGTTGCAAATTCTTGTACGTTTTCTTGCTCTCTGGGAAAGATGGAGGCAGCTTGTTTAATAACCATAGTATTAGCAAGTTACCAAGTATTTGATTGCATTTTCCAGAAAGCACCTCAGTGGCTGGGGGATCATTTCACATCTGCCTTTTCTACTCACACTCAGCAATTCTTGCCTCACGGCCGGCACTCCTCAGTGTAAAATTGTCTTGTGTATGGCGGTTGAGGGAAATTATTTTTTAAAGGGAGGAAAAGAGTATCCAATTTACAGATGTCTTGTGTAATGCACGAAGCAAGAATGACTCTTCCTGGCCCGGAGTGTGGACAGATTTAGCAGACGTCAACAGAATGCTGGAATGGGTGTCAGATGGAGGCAACTTCTTCATATAAGTTCTGGGTAGAACTCATGCAGTTAGCTGCTTTTGTTGCACTGAATCCGGGGCACCATGTCCTCCTCCTTCCAGGGCATGGATGCTGTTGGCTCCAAAGATGTGTGGAGTGTGGGAGACTCCTGGCCACCAGAGGTGGGACTCTCCTTTGCTAACTGCTGCTAGACTTGCTTCACTAAGGGCCGAGCAGAAACCAGCCCCTTGGAAAGACTCCACCCCTGATATCCACCAACCTGATGCCGCCCCAAAACAACCAGCCTGTGTTCCTTCCTAAGAGACCACCAACCACGGGGTGATTCTGGCTGGTCCATGGAGGATGCGCGGTGCGGGTTTTCCTGTCCTCTGCTTCACCACCACAGCCAGGGAATGGTGGTAGCCAGGGATGACCCAGATGGGCTTGATGTGTGCACAGGGGTCCTTATAAGAGGGGGCAAGGGAGAAGCTACGAGAGATGACAGCAGAGCTAGGGGGTGACCTTCAGAGAGGTGGGAAAGGGCTGCGAGCTCAGGAACACGGAAGCTGGGAAGGGCAGGGAAGTGCCGCTCCCCGGGAGCCTCCTGAGGAACCAGCCCGGTGCTGCTTTGACCCTCCGGCCAACTGTCCTGTGAGGTAAGAGTTCTGTGTCGAGACACTCAGCTTGGGGGAATTCGTCACCACAGCGGCAGGAAATGGACATAGGCAGCTGCTATCCACACCAAGCACAAAATCCAGGACCATGTTCCACCCTCCTGCCATATCTGGCCCTCCCCCAAGGCTGGTGGGCTCTGCCCCTGCCCTGGAGCACTTGCCCACCTTTCTTTTGTTGAGACAGGATCTTACTATGTTGCCCAGTCTGGTCTTAAACTCCTGGGCTGAAGCCATTCTCCCGCCTTGGCCTCCTGAGTATCCAGGACTGCAGGTGTGAGCCGTAGAGCTCGGCTGCCTGCCTGCCTTCCACACACACACCTGCCAGTCCCGAGCCGGTACCCCTCCTGCCTCCTTCTCCAACTCACACACCAAACCCACATTCTTCAGGACCAGGTACCAGACAACCAGGGTCTGCCGGAATTCTTCAGACTAGCCAAAGATAAGCTGCCTCCCAAGAAAACCCCACTGAAGCCTGTGGCCGGGGCCTTCCCCTCTTCCTTCCTGCCTCCTGCAGACCCTGTGCCGCCCCTGCGGCCCTGCGGGGAGGGGGGGCTGTGCCTGTTGTTTCTGGGGGAGCTGTGAGTAACGAGGCCTTCTCTTTCCCCAGCATCGACCCCTTCTTGTCGCTTCACAGTCACCTTTATAAATGAACACCTGCGCTCAAATCATTCCTACCACACGGTCTGCGGGGGATCTGGGACAGTTGTGATGGATAGGCTGTGTTTCCTGGAAAGGGTGGGGTGGGGGAGCAGGAGCCTGGCAGGGACCACCTGCTCACCCATGAGAAGCCCTGCTCCCAGGGGGAGCCGCGCCTTTGCAGGGGCCTCAAGCCGTCCCACCGCCTGTCCTCAGCCCGGCGCCCGCTCCTGACAGGCTTCTTCCATCTTGGGGGCTGCAGACGTCTCCCCTAATGACTTCTATGCATCTACATCACGACCGGCGCTTGTGCTGAGTGGAACCCTTGTTTCCTGAAAGGAAGCCGGGCCTGAGAAATGACAGCAGCTTCTGTGTGCGGTTTATTCTTCCTGCCTTGCTTATGAAATCAATGTATCTCCTTAGGATAATGCATAATCAAAATCCAATGAATAAAACAGTGAACTCTCCTGGTAAAATGCAGTATCTGCATCCGCGGTACCATCAGCGGGACGCACGGGTGTTTGCTCTGGTTCTCTGGAGATGGTGCTGCGGGGGCCTGCCTGCTGCCCACCCGCAGAGCCGCACAGCGGAGCTGGGGTTCCTGCCTGACCCTGGGCGGTCTATCCCGACACTCGCTGGCCGGTCCATGTTGATGGCTTTGGCGTTTGCTGGGTAACCCCATAAAGGAGCCTCTTAAAATGCATCTTTGAAATTCTGGCGCTGTCGCCTCCAATAAAAGCCGTGGAAGGGAAATTTCAATAAGATAACTCAGGAACATTTAATTTTCTGCTCCTTTGGATTTCCTATCTTATTACAGCCATTCAGTTAGCTAATAAATGTCCAATCCTGTCCAATCTTCGTAGTGAGTGGAGAGGCTGGGATTTAAATAATTGGACGGAATGTCTAGGGGGCAGCTTTGAGCCGGGCCTGCCAACAAAATTGGTGGGTGCGATGTCGAGCCTGATTTCAGAAGCTGCTTCGTCTCATCCTGGCCTGTGTGTCCCCTGCCCTGCCCCAGGTGGCTTCACTCACCTGAACTTGAGGGGCTGTCTAGGAAGCAGGGACAGAAGCGTGGATGACGTGAGATCCTGGTTTCCTTCGCGGACAGGAGGATGGGTCTGGGCTGCCAGCTGAGGTGCCTGGTGAGACCCGCAGTTCTGGAAGTCTTCCTCCTGTTGTGTTTTGCCGACCTGGGCCATGAACTTGGCAAGCGCAAGAGTCGAAGCTCCACCTTCCGGACTGCAGACAGTGCTGGCCTCCCTGTGAGCAAAGCCCGTGCTTCCTGGGGCCTGAGCCCTCCATGCCTGCTCCACACCACAGGCCCTCAGGGTCATGGTGGGGCCTGGGTTTGGCCACATCCTCCTGCTTCCAGTCACCCTGCTCAGAGGCCATTCTGCAGGGCCTGGGATAGAGCCACTCAGGGGAGGTGTCAGCCATCACCAGTGGGCGGCCTCCTCGGTGAGGCAGCCCCTCTCCGCCCTCACCCACTGTGTGTGCTTTCCACGGGGCTACGTGTCCTTGGGGAGCTAACCCGCAGGGCTCTGCTGTAGGTGCTGGGCATGGTTGCCCATTGGCCTTGTTGGTGGCCACCCTGCAGCCCTGGGAGGAAAGTCCCTCTGAGGCCACCGTGAAGACACCTGTGGTTCCAGCCACGCTCAGCAGATATGAACTCTCCCAGTAAAATGCAATGTCTGCATCTGTGACAACATCCACTGGGCACACCGACTGAGCAGTGGGCATGGCCCTCAGCCATTCACAGCGAGGGGACACAGGTACCCCAGTGGATGTGACAGCGTTGAAGGGTGAGAGAATCTGGGGTTCAGGGAGCTCGTGGTGGTACCAGCCCAAGCTTGGGGCCTGAGCCCGTGCACTCCAGGCTGTGAGAGTCGGGAGGGGTCGGCCAGGTGGGAGGCGGGGCCCAGGGAGGTCCTGCAGCTGTGAAGGCAGGCAGGACGTGGATTTGAATCCACACCGTTTACACCCAGGTCCTGGGCAGATTCCACCAACTCAGAACAGGCTGTGATTCTGAGATCTTGCTGAGAGCTTTTCTGGCCTCAGTTTCCTCATCTGTAAATTGGGAGTGTGGGTGGCTCCTCCCCTACCTTGCGGGTGACCTGGAGGCTTTACTGATTACAGACATGGGCCTTACTTGTGGATGTGACTGAATCTCGGGGCAGATATGCATTGCCAAATGGCCCTGATTCTGGGACCCAGTGAGTGAAGCCGGAGCCCAGGATCCTCAGGTCTGAGGCTGTTATGATCATGATGCCAGTGTACACGGAGCATGTGCCAGGTGTGTTGGTATCAGGCCCGGGCCGAGGCTGTGCGGGGACTTGACATGGTCTCTGGGTGTCCCACGCCCAAACCTCACCTTGAATTGTAGTCCTTATAATCCCTGCCTGCTAAGGGTGGGACCAGGTGGAGGGGTTGGATGGTGGGGGTGGTTTCCCCCAGGCCGTTCTTGTGATGGTGGGTGAGTCTCTCTATCTGATGGTTTTTTATAAGCACCTGATTTCCCCTGCTGGCACCCACTCCTTCCTGCCGCCCTGTGAAGACCGTGCCTGCTTCTCCTTTACCTTCCACCATGATTGTAAGTTTCCTGAGGACTCTTCAGCCATGTGTAACTGTGAGTCAATTAAACCTCTTTCTGGGGCCAGGCAAGGTGGCTCACGCTTGTAATCCCAGCACTTTGGGAGGCTGAGGCGGGCAGACCAAACCCCATCTCTACTAAAAATACGAACATTAGCCGGGCGTGGTGGTGCGTGCCTGTAGTCCCAGCTACTCAGGAGACTGAGGCAGGAGAATCGCTTGAACCAGGGAGTTGGAGGTTGCAGTGAGCCGAGATTGTGCCACTGCACTCCAGCCTAGTGACAGAGCGAGACTTCGTCTAAAAAACAACACAAAATAACCCTCTTTCCTTTATAAATTACCCAGTATCGGGTATTTCTCCACAGCAGTGTGGGAACAGATTCGCACAGGACTGTCTTCCTGGTCATCACAGCAATACACAGGAGCACCCATGGCCCTGGGCCAGCAAGAGCTGAAGCAGGACTTTGCCTGGATTCCTGATTCCAATCCCCCAAAAATGTCCTTCCCATGTGCTTGCCCTGTTCAGGCTGTGGGGCCAGTGGAGGGGGCAGTGGGAGGAGGTGGGCCCCGATGTGGCGTGGGTGCTGCCTTCTGACCTCAGTGGGTGTGTCAGGGCCTTTCAGCCTCTTCCTGGACTGAGTGGAGGCGATGTCTGGTGACCCTGCTGGACAGGTGGGTTCTTGGTGGCCATGGGATTCTCCAGAGGGCTCTGTCTCAAGCTATCCTTAGGACACGTTACAAGCGCCAAAGGCTACACTTCTCCCCTTGGTGGGCAGAGATGCAGGCTCCCAGGAGGGGCACTGGGTTGGTCTATGGGTGTGACTGTGGCCTGGCTGCTCCCAAGTCTGGTTGCCGTGGTCCCATGGTGTCGGTCTGTGAAGCCCTGGGGTGTGTGTGTACATGCTCAACCTGGGGGTACATGGCTTTCTCTGTGTACGGACTTGGGGCGTGTGTGTGTACACGGCTCCACATAGGGGTACATGGCTTTCAGTGTGTGAACTTGGATGTGCACTGAGGCAGGTGCCTCTCAGGGTACACAAGCTTATGGGTATTGGTTTTTATTGTGTCACAAATGGATGCAGGCAGTGGCTTAGAGTGGCACAAATTCATGAGCTCCGAGCTCTTTAGTTTAGATGTTTGGCAAAGCTCAACTGGGCTTTCTGCTTAGGGTCTCACAAGGCTGAGATCACGGCTTCAGCTGGGCAAAGCTCTTATCCCAGGCTTAAGGAAAGGATTCGCTCCTGATCTCATGTAGGTTGTTGGCCAAATCAAGTTCCTTGTGGCTGTAGGTGGGAAGTCCCGTTTGGCCACACCAGCCACTTTCCTTCTCACGTGGTCCCTGACACCTCTGAGCCAGAAATGACATGCTGAGTCCTTCTCAGGCTTTCCGCACCTCTCTGTCTTCTGCCTCAGCCAGAGGATTATTTGGGTCAGGACCACCTGAATAATCCCCTTGTTTTAAGGACAAGGTGGATGTTTGTAAGGGAAAGATGACACTATATTTACAGGTTCTGGGGATTCGTGCAAGACATCTTTGGAGATGCATTTTAGAAACTCTGACCCTCACCCAGGGGGCATGTTTGCATGCTTTCAGCCCACAGGCCCCAGCATGTCCACCGGTCAGGCCCTGTGCTATGCACCAGGGGTGCCGGGAGGCAGGGACATCACCCTGCACCCTGCCCCGAAGCCCACAGTCCAGCTGGGAGACAGGCAGCATGCAAGAACCTCCTGATGGCAAATAGGCGCTTTGCCTTAGAGAAGCTGAGGCCCAGGCAGGGGAGGAAATCATTACCTGGGCCTGGAAGGCAGCCCTGGGCTGGGTCTTGAGGGCACCTGCCTACACTGCACTGGAGCCAGTGTGTCCTGGAGACTGGGCACGCTTGAGTGCCACATGGGTGTGTGCAGCAGGCAGAGGGTGGGAGGTGAGGCTGGGGGCCCACAGAGGTCGGAGTGTGGAGGCTGGGGGGCCGGGTGGGGAGAGCAGGGACCATGCAGAGGTTCAAGCATTCTCTGCTTGACAAGCAGCTGTGCACGAGTGCCTCTGCACCAGCGGTGCCTGCAGCCCTCTCTTACCTCAAAGCCAGGATCCAGAGGCCCTGAGATCCCAGGCCCATCCAGAGCCTCACTGGCAGAAGGAGCTCTGGCTCCCCAGACCTGATCGCCCCCTTTCTCAGCTTTTGGGGAACTTTGGTCTCCAAAACTGTCCACGTCCTAACTGCAGAACCTGTCATCTTGCGTGGTAAAGAGATTTTGGGTGTGGTTCATTTATGGATCTCAAGATGGGGAGATGCTTAGAGGAAAGGGGTGCCCAGTGTCATCAAAAGGGTCTTATTAGAGGGTCTGAGGGAGCTCAGGCATTAGAGGAGAAGAAGGCCATGTGACATTGGAATCAGGGAGAAATGTGGAGATGCACATGGTGGGCTTTGAGATGTAGATGGGGCTGGGGGCCAGAGCCTGCGGGAGCGCAGGTGCCTCTGGGAGCTGAAGGCAGGAAACCGACACTCCCTGAAGGAGCCAGGGCTGCAAGCACCGTGACGTTAGCCTGGTGACACCGATTTTGGACTTCTGACCTCCAGAATCAGGAAGAGAATGAATGTGACAAACCAAAGCTTGTCATTTGTGACAGTGGCCACACAGGCCCCACTGCTCGGGCGTCGGGGTAGAGTGGAGCCATACTGGTGGATTTGGGATCCTAATTCTTGCTCTGCCCACAGGAGAATGGCCTGATGCTGAGACTGACAATTCTGCGGAGGTGCTGATGTGAAGGGTGTGTGGGCTGCGGAGTCACCTAGGGAGTCGTATGAAGTGGTGGGAGACACTCAGCCTCCCAGTGTGCAATCAGGAAGCCAGGAGGGTGGAAACGGGGGTACAGTCACAGAGGAGGCACAGGCCGGAGCTAGGCATGGGCTGGGGCAGGGAGGGTGTGGCACTCAGAGTCACCTGGGGTGAAGAAAGGCCAGGCTGTGCGTGTGTGCTTGTGTGTGTGGGCGTGGCCCTGGAGGCTGAGTGTGAGCGTGTACTGGAGGGTTTGTCTATTCATCCAGCAAGTGTGTGTTTTGCCCAGGTCCTGGGCTGGTTCTGGGCTCAGAGGTGAGCCCTGAGACACCCTTGCCCACGGTGGTTCAGGGTCCCTGGGGTGAGGTGGACATGCAGGGAGACTCTTGAGAGCATGAATCCTGTGATCAGGGGACGAACAGGTGCCATAGAAATGGAAGGTCAAGGGCGTCAGAATCTGTCTACACCTCTGTGCACACATCTCTCCTCCTGCAAACACGTGTGTGCACAAGCACAGCTGCATCTTCTGGCTGGACATGCACAGGTGCAAGACAGTTTCAGGGGCCTGGTTTGAGTGTGAGGTGCCTCCCGCTGGTCTACTGGCCCCTCCTGTGGATGGAGAATGGAGGACTTTCCATCAGCTAGAACCCCACTGTAGAGATGGGGAAACTGAGGCTCAGAGAGGTGACACAGCTTTGGCTGTGGTGGTTAGTCTCTCAGGGCTGGTGGAGTGGGAAGCTGAAGCCCGGGCCTGTCTGACGACCTGCCCAGGCGCCACAGTCCTCTCCCGCCATCCCCAGGTCCAGGAAACATTCCCAGAAATCCCGTCTAGAGACAAGCTGCACAAATGAATCCTCCATTTTTTGGGGTCAGATTTTCCAATAACCAACCAAGTAAACAGCCTAATGCATTAAACAGAAATCAATCTGCTTCTGCCCCACAAAGAATGCTTAATGCCCTGCCATAACTCGCGCTATCTGTTTGGGCCAGGAGAGAGATGGCTTTATTTCCTCCATAACCCTTGGTAGCACAATTCCATTGTTTACTTTGTGACACAACGGGCCGTCATGAATCACCAGGGGAGAGGGATGGGAGTCTCTGACTGGCTTGAAAAGCGGGCTGGGAACTCACTTGGGGCCTCGGCGGGTGACGTTCCTGCAGCTGCATCTTGCTTTGTGGAGAGTTTGAGGACTTGGGGGACTTCCTGTGTCTGCTGCCTTTCTGCCCCAGGCTGGGCGGTCTTCCAGGTCTCTCCAGCCCATGAGGGGTGTTCTGCAAACTTCCGATGGTCAGCTCGGAGCTGCCCGGTGGCTAACTCTAACCTTTGCCATGCTCGTCCCGGAAAACTAGAGACCATCAATTTGCAATCGTCTCAAGTGTAGTGGAGACATTACTGCTAATTGGCAATAAGAAATGCTAAATGGAGCACGGTTTCATATTAATGAGCCGTTTATCAATAGTAAACGGACCGGCTGCCTCCTTCGATCCCTTGATTGGTGTTGGCTTTGTTGACAGCGCAGACGTTTTCCAGAGTATCGAGCGGTCCTCTGCTCTCAGCTGTCCTCACAGTGGCCCTGGGCTCCCCTCCCCCTCCCCGTTTCTGTTTTAAATTTCTGGCAACAACATATGCTGCGCATTGAGCATCCACTGCCTGTTAGGAGCCATGTTCGCACTTTTAACTCCCGATCGCATTTCGGCCTCACAAAGCTCATGTGCTGGGATAGAGAGGTCAGAGGACTTGCTCAAGGTCAAAGAACCTGGCAGGGCAGGAACCAGGCCCTGTCCGCAGCCTGCTTCTCTGCAGAGCCCCCAGCACTCCGGACACTGGAAAGTGTCCATGTTCTTGCCTTGGCTTCTGGGAAGGCCCAGCCCAGCCAGTTTCTAGCTGGGGATGATGTCAACCCATACAGTGGCCCTGGGACATCAAGGGGGGTATGTCAGTGTTGGAAATAGATGTTGGAAGTAGATGCTTGGTGCCGCAAAGAAAAATCAGCACTGAAACAAAGGATCTTTCAGCAATGCAATTTTTACTTCCTGGACTGCAGGAAGGGCACCCTCACCAGCCATCTTGCCACGAGAGTACAAAGAACAAAAGAAAACAACAAATTTATCCCTTATGCATTTGGGGTCGTCCTTACTGCTGTGTCTGATCTCCGTTGGCTGGAGCCAGACCTCACCATCTAAACTAAAACCCGATTGGCTAACAACTTAAAATTTTCTAAACAGGTAAAAGCAATGGAGAGCTGGGACACACCTGTGAGCACGTCCAGCACAGATATTTTGGTTAAAGTACAAGGACATAGAATGTACTATGTGCCTGTAAGCATGGCGTGTCTAACAGCTACAGAGGAGAGGGCTTCACAAAGTTATTAGCACATTTATGATTTAACAAGGAAGGAAACTTTAAAAAAGGAGCTTTTCTACTTCCCACAACTGCCACAATAACTTACCACACACTGGGTGCCTTTCAACAGCTGAGATTCACTCTCCAACAGTTCTTGAGGCTGGAAGTCCTAACTCAAGGTGGCATCAGAACCCCACTCTCTCTGCAGGCTCTAGGGGAAAATTCTTCCTGCCTCTCCCAGCTCCTTTCCTCTCCCTGCGTTCCTTGGCTTGTGGCTTGGCTGCATCTTTGCTCCTGTGGTCACCTGGCCTCCTCCTCTGTCTCTTATGAGGACACTTGCTGTCGGATTTGGACTCACCTGGATAATACAGAACGATCTAATCTCAAGATCCTTAAATTCAATATACCTGCAAAGGCCCATTTTCCAAATAAGGCTACATCCGCAGGTTCTGGCGCATGGACGTAGCTTTTTATGGGTCACCATCCAACCTGCTCCAGGTGGGGAAGGCAGGTTGACACCCTGCGTCCTTCCTCACTGGAGAGCTGAGTCCAGGTGTCATGGCAGCAGGTGTTCCTTTCGGTGAGGCTTCCAGGAGGCCCAGGACCTGATCCATTTCCATTCGATTGCCATCTATTCAAACAACAAACATTTACGAGCAGCTTTCTGGGACGTCCACAACCACAGCTGGCAGGGTCCGTCCCCCATGCCAGAGGGAGGGGGAGAGGACGAAGCCAGCAATTACGGTTGTGGCTCTTTGCTGCCCCAATACCAGGGGCTCCACCATGGGCAGCCTGCCAGCCTGGTTTGCTTGACCCTTACATGAAATGAAGCCCCCTTGCTTCTTCCCAGTCTCGACAGAGGAAGGATGCCAGGGACAGCCTGGAGAGCATGTGGCTGTGTGGCAATCTGGAGAAACAAACACGGGCCTTACAGAAGCTGCCCAGCAGGGCTTTCAGGACCAGACAGAGCTGCACACCCAGTGTGGGCTCTTGGTGACTGTCACCGACCTGTCGAGGCTTTGTGATTTGGATGTGATTTCTGCCTCTATTAACTGAGAAGCATGGCACTTACTTGCTCCTGCCAGAGTCTGGTGAAGAGGCTTGAGTTGGAGAAGAGAGGTGATGCCAGCCCTTTGCCTAGGGGGAGCCTGGAACGCATACAGCAGGTGCTGGAGAGGTGCTTGCTCTCTCCTGGACAGAGGAAGGCTGTGGGAGCCAATTCCGTTCTTGGAGGGGCTGCTCTGACCTTGGGAAGGGGTGTGCATTGGTGCTGGGAACACTGTGGACCCCTCGGTGGTAACTGAGCAACCCCAAGCTTCTGGGAGAATTGGCAAAACCGGGGCTATCTGAAAGAACAAGAAGAAATTGTTGTTGATTTTTAAGTTGTAAATTCTTTTAGAATTTGGTTTCCCCAACATGGGTTAACTGAGGCTTTCAGGGAAGTTTTAGACATCCACGGAGCAGCGTTATGTGGTTTTCCCCGGGCCCAGCTTTGAAGAAAGCTGCTTCTTTGTCTTGTTTTCTTTTTCACCGACCACCCGATCACTTTGAGAGATCTTGAATCCACGTTGATATATTAGAAGCTGGTCCTCCAATAGATTGGCAGCACAGAGGCCTGGGGGATGGAAGATGCCACCGGTCCCCAGCACGCCTCCTGTGGAAAGGGGCTCATTCCTCCCCGTGCGTGAGTCTGGGTTGGCCTCGGCCGCTCCGTGCAGTGGGGATGGCAGGTGAGATGCTGAGCGGGTCCTGCCCACCTTTGTAAGTGGTTCAGCCTTGGTCTCTTGGAGCCTTGTGAGCTGAAGCAGTCTGAGGCTGCCATGCTGCCAGGAGCCCAGGCTGGTTGCATGGAGAGGCTGGTGTGGAATGGGGGCGCCCAGCTGATGGCGGAAGGCAGCCCCAGCCCCAAGGCAAGAGTCCACCATGCCTCCACGCCCTCCACCTCCAGCTGTTGCTGCTCCTCAGCTGAGGCTGCAGCGTGCTGGGCCCTGCTCCAGCCCCTGGCCCACAGGGTGATGAGCAGTTCCACAGTTTTGCTTTGTGCTACTGAGTTGGGGGTGGTTTATTACCCAGAGCCAAGGGGAAGGCGTTTGCAGGGCCCTGGCTCAGGGCTGAGCTGATCCCCCTGCTTTTCTGCCTGTCACCCGTGGTCCTGGCTCGGTCTCAGCCGGCATGGCTGGTGCTCACGAGAGCGGCTGTCCTGGCTGGCATGCAACAGCCACGGTTGCAGCCACAGCAGCAGCAGCAGCAGCAATGCCAGCAGGCACATGTGAGAGTGTCCTGGGGCCAGGCCACAGGAAGCATTGGACACCCAGGAGCCCATCAGTCTCCCCACAGCACGGCACAGGCCCTCGCTCCTCCCACTCACAGAGAGGAGGCTGGCGGCTGCTGGGTCACGGGCTCCGCGTGGCCCGCTCCAGAGCTCCAGCACCGCACCCTGACGTGATGCTGAGTCCCAGTGGACAGACCCTACCCAGGGTCTGTCCCAGGAGGGGGCCAGCACCGGGACCCTTGCTGTGTCTCTAACCTGAGCCCCTCTCTGGAGGTGCTGCCTCAGGGGCCTGCAGAGCGCATGCACAAAGGGCATATGCGGAGTGTATGGTGCCTGTGTATCGTGTGTGTGTGTGTGTGTGTGTGTGTGTGTGTGGTGTATGATGTGTTTGTGTGTGATTGTGTATGGGAGAGGTGCATACACACGTGTGTGGTGTGTGTGGTACATGTGTGTCCCGTGTGTGTAGTGTATGTGTGTGTGATTACGTATGTGAGTGGTGTGTATACACATGTGCAGTACATGTGTGTCCTGTGCACGTGCCTGTGTGTGTGTGGTGTATGATATGCTTGTGTGTGATCATGTATGAATGGTATGTACACACGTGTGGCATGTGTGGTACATGTGTGTCCTGCATGCGTGTGGTGTGTGATGTGTTGTGTGATTGTGTATGTGAGTGATGTGTACACACATGTGTATGTGGTACATATGTGTCCCATGTGTGATGAATGATGTGTTTGTGATTGTGTGTGAGTGGTGTGTACACATGTGTGTGGTGTGTGGTACATGCGTGTCCCATGTGTGTGATGAATGATGTGTGTGTGATTGCATGAGTGGTATGTACACACGTGTGTGAAGTGTGTGGTGCATATGTGTACAGTGCCTGTTGTGTGTGCATGTGTGGTGTATGCAGTGACATGTGTCTAAGCACTCATTCATGTGTGTGTGGTGTGTGTCATGTATGTTGTGTGGTATGTGCTGTATGATGTGTTTGTGTGTGTGGTGTGGAGTGCGTATGTGTTGTGGGGTGTATGATGTGTTTGTGTATATGTGTGCAGTGCACGTGTGTGTTTGGCGGATTTGCAGGCAGGCCTGCGCTTGTGCTGCAGGGCAGGTAGGAGAGGGGACGGGTGCCAGGTGTTGAAGGAGGCCTCTGGGTTAATGCAGTCGGGGAGGTCAGGCCTGGGAATGAGGTGGGCCTTCTCCAGAGGGAGGAGAGCTCTCCTGCTCATTGGCTGCCACTGAGGGGCCACCCCTGAGGAGCCTGTGGCCATGCCATCTACACTGGCAAACTGCCCGCTGCTCCTGCCCCAGCTGGGCAGAGTTCACGCTGCCCCACCCACCCCTGAGAATGGCTGGACAGCGCTGAGGGTCAGAGGTCATCCACGCAGGCAGCCGTGTACCCAGGCCCCACATTTTGGCCACCGTGAGATGGAGGAGCCGGCAAATGAAGCCAGCCTGTTGCTCCAGTGTTTGGGGAGGTTGCTGTGGCCTCAGTGTCCCCATAGCCAACAGAGACACAGGAGGTCTCTCAGCACAGCCCAAGGCAGCCACGCCTGAGTTACGGTGCAGAGACCCAGGTGTCCCCAGCACCCCAGCCCACGGTACCATTCAGGATGGGAGCACCCAGCATTTTACAGACGGGGACATGAGGCCTCAAGAGAGGCAGGGCCCTGCCCTAAATCCCACAGCCGTGTGGGCAGAGGTGGCCCAGGACCTGGGCTTCCACAGCTCTCAGCCTCTTGCTCACGGTTCTCCATCCCGCAGAGGTGGACGTGGCTGAGAGTCCCAGGCAGGCTGGGGTTTCAGGGTCTTAAGCCAGCCCTTGCGAGATGAGTGTGTGTCTAAGCCAGAAAGCCATGCAAATGGAGGCCTGCAGCAGACCAGGAAGCCCAGGTCTCCTGCTGCCTCAGAAGCCAGCCCTCTCTGCTGTCCACAGAAGCTCTGGACTATTTGAATATCTTATGCAAATGTATGGAAATTTGACTCAGATCCTCAAAGATCTGACGCCTTGACTTCCATTCCAACGTTTGCTTCTTTCTCTTTGAACAATTAGAATTACTTTAAATGGAGGAGGGATAAAGGTCAAAGCGTTTTCACTTCTCAAAATGTGGTGCTGAGCGGAGGAGAGGCACTCTCTGACAGCTGGGATGGGGGATGCATTTTAGAGCCAGCTGACAGCTTCTGGGCAGACCGGCATCCACAGTGACACCTGCTACCATTCGTGGCCAGTGGCAAGTGTGTCTGAGCACTTCAGTCTGTGTCCTGTAGCTTGGTCAGGGCTGGGTGTGCAGATCACCAGCCCAGAGCACACTGTAATCCGTAATCCTGCTGTGAGCAAAGGAAGTGCTGAGCAGAAAGAGGAGGGTGGAGTGAATAGTCAGTTTCTTCCTGGGGCTATCTGGAGACCTTCCTGGTAAAGGTGGCCGCTGGGCTGGACTACAGAGGCTGACAAGAGGTTGGCTGTGGGGCATTGACACAGACAGGGCGGGAAGGCAGAGTCTGGGCATGGGTAATGGGCTTGGGTCAGCTGAACAGGAGAAGAGGCTGGTCTGGGACTGGCTCCCTGCCCCCCTGGCGGGCAGTGGGTGTGCGTGGAGCTGGGTCCTCCTGGGGGAGGTGGCTGCACCCTACTTATCTTGGTGCACAGGATGTCCAGTGCAGAAAGATGGAGGTCAGCAGGTGAAGCATAGTCAATTGACAGTCACAGGTGTCCATGGTATCTTCCAGACATTTCCCATCTCTGGATGTTGTATAGTGTTTGAGAGTTTTTTTTTTTTTTTTTATCTGGAGCTTACAGATTTGCTACTTGGGTGCACTGGATGTCTTTGGGCTGTAATTAACAGCATTCTTTATTACTGACAGGCATAGCAGAGAATTTCTAGTAAATTCTCAATATATGAAGAATTGTTTCCACAAAACACCTGGCGAGCTTTCCATGCTGTTTCCCGGGGATAGGACAGATAGGGGGTGCCTTACTAAAGTCCTCTGACATTGTCACCCTACTTTGTCCCAGGCCACGTGGCGGATTGGCTGCCCTGGGCCATGGGAGCGTCCCGACGGTGCTGGCACCCCTGGGTTTGTAGCTCTGGCCTGGAGTGTGACCTGCCTCTGCCCGCCTCCCCCTGCCTCAGTTGGTTTGGTTCCATCTTGCCATGGCCGCTGCGTTGACCTGCTGAGCAGCAGGTGAAGGGAATGAGCGCCGAGAAGGGGGCAGCGAAGGAGCAGGGGGAAGCCACCAAGAAGCAAGCTGGCACTGAAGAACCTGGAGGAGGAGGCGGGTTTAAGACCAGAGGATGGTCAGGAAATGGGGAAAACAAAAGTAATGCAGGCAGGTGAGTTGCGTTTTTAATAAACCACTGCTGCTGAGAAAGGAAGGAAAGGCGTGTGGAGACGCACATCTGCCCACAGCACCTTCCGCAGGCCCCTGTGGGCTTTCGTCACACCGTCTGGAGGCGGGGACGCCGTCTAAGCTATGTGCGCTTTGAACTATTCTGTGCTTGGCCTCACATCTATGGCAGAGGTGGAGGCAGCCCTCTGGTCCATCACTTGAGGCATATAGGCTGGACCACCGGGTATGGCCTTGCTTACGGTCCATCCCTCAACGGTGTCCTTGAACCTCAGCGCAGGACTTGCCTGCCTCCAGGCTGAGAGTGAAGGGGAGCCTGCCTTCACTAAGGGCCAGGACTTTCCCCTGCTCCCTGGGGCCTTTACTGACCCATTTTCCAGATGAGAAGGCCGAGGCTCAGTGAGGGGAAGGGCCTGCCCACCGAATCCAGGACTCACAGTGAAGACTTAGGACTACATCGTCTTTTTCTCCAGGATGCTGGCTTCTGCCCTCCTTACTGGCCAGATGCACACCTGGGGAAATATGGGAATTAGAAAAGTTCCTTTTTAAAGTTTACTTTCTTGTTTAAAAAAAAAAGATAAACATGCTAATAACTCTTTGTGAAGCCCTATCCTCTGTAGCTGTTAGACACGCCATGCTTACAGGCATGTAGCACATTCTACGTCCTTGTACTTTAACCAAGATATCTGTGCTGGACGTGCTCACAGGCATGTCCCAGCTCTCCATTGCTTTTACCTGCTTAGAAAAGTTGTAAGTTGTTAGCCAATCGGGTTTTAGTTTAGATGGTGAGGTCTGGCTCCAGCCAACGGAGATGAGACACAGCAGTAAGGACAACCCCAGATGTGTAAGGGATAAATTTCCGTGTATTCCCTTTGTCCACTGTACTCTCATGGCAAGATGGCTAATGAGGGTCCCCTTCCTGCAGTCCAGGAAGTAAACATTGCATTACTGAAAGATCCTTTGTCTCCGTGCTAATTTTTCTTTGCAGCACCGAGCATCAGTTTTCAACAGGAAAGAATGCCTGTCCTTCCCAGAGCTGCTGGGAGGGCTCTGTGGGATCAGCCCTACCTCTGCCCTTCCCTTTCCTACCCCTCCTGCCAGGCAGGGGCTAGGATAGTCATGCTTCTCTTCCCCTCTGGGGTCCTCCTTCCACAGGCCTTGACCCCAGGGGTCTCAAGAAGGGGCAGAGAAGGAGGCACACAGGCCCCTTGTTGCCCCCTGAGCTCCCAGGGTCTGGGGATGGGAGTGGGGGCTGCAGGCGTCTCTGTTTGGGTGTCAGCTTCTCCTGGGTTGCCCTGGCATCTCTGATGGTTCTCTAGGTGAGCTGCTGACTCTCTATCTGACCTCCAGACCCATTCCTGCCCTGCTCTGAGCCCCAGAAGCCTGGTCCCCATGTACTGCATCCCTCAGTGGGTGCAGCCCATGGAACATTCTGGCAGGAGGTGGAGGGAGGAGCAGGATGTGGCAGGTCTTCTCGCCCTGCCGTGGGTGTGGGTTCCTGTGTGTCCCGCCCTCGAGCTCCTGGGGCTCCCACAGTCTCCCCCACTTGCCCCTGCCCTCCGGAGGTGGCCATGACTGCTGTGGGCTCGGTGGTCCTGTCCCCAGGGTGCTCCTCCGCCCTGCCCTCTTTGCTGGAAATAGCCTTCATTAATTCTGCAGCTCAGCCTCTGAGTGGAAATCTGGTTCCTGCTGGCAAACCGATTTTCCCAAAGTGGCATCATGATTAATTTGGTGTGTTTAATTACTAAAAGGACGTCGTCTCTCTTCCACTCTGCTCACCAGTCCTTCCTTCCTGGCCTGGTTTTGGATGCTCTTTCTGCAGAAAGTGTTTCCCCCACGTCCGTCCACACCCAGCCTTCCCAGGGATCCCAAGCTGCTGTGAGCTTCCCGAGGGCCCGTCCCTCAGCGGGGGTGCTAGAACCTTGGGCCCACTGCCCCGGGGGTCTCTCCCCCGGCCTCAGTGTCAAACCTGGGTGCGCTGGCTGTGCCCTAGATGGAATCATTGAATAAAACCATTCTCTAACTCGGTATTAGAGTCGTTAAGTCCAGGGTCTAATTAGCTTAAAGCTATAAAATCATCAGGACAATTGCCGGCCTGTGGGTAGCCAGGGTGTTCGTCGTGGACCCCTTGGCTTAATGCCACTCTGTTGACCTGCTGACCTCCTGAATCCCACATTTTCTCCTCTCCCCCAGAACAGCAGGCTCTTAGGGGTGGATGGGAACCCCGAGGCCACCTCCCCTCCTCCCCTCTCAGCACCCACCCCGTCTGCACGCAGGAGTCCCATACATAGGGAGCTCATCTGTGCTGAGCTGCCACCAATGGCTGCTTCTTTGCATGGAGACAAATTAAACTCTCTCCAAGTGGTGTTAGTACAAAGTATTACGAGTCTGACTTCCGAAATCGGGAGAGGGCTTGTGATGTGGGTGGGCAGGTCCTGGGCCCCTTCATCCTCTTTCCACCAGCCACAGGCTGCGGGGACACCTGGCTGATGTGAAGCCCTGGGTGAGCGTCTGGTTCCATCTGTGAGGCCGACGCTCCCACCTTCCTGACTGCTCTGCGCTGGAAAGAAACCCAGGCAGGCTGCTCACTCGCGGAAGGCAAGCTTTCCTGGGCTGTTCAACGCCCAGGATGCTGCACCCTCTGCCATGCACCCAGGACGCAGAGGCAAGGGACTATTGCCGGCCTTTGGAGATGGGAGAGAAGCAGACAACACGGAAGGCACCAGGAACTCCCTTCCCCAGCTTTTGAGCCCACACCTGGGGCCCAGCAGAGAGCTGAGGGCTTCGCCTCTCCATCCGCCCTTCCTGCAGTGTGACAAGGTGGCACCATCGTCACTTCTACTTCACAGATGAGACAGGAGGCTCAAGGAGGCCTTATGCCCGGTAAGAGGAGAGGCAGGGATTGGAAATGTTTGTCTGCAGGCCCCAGAACCCAGCTGCAATGTCTTCCAACTTCCGCTACAGGACACGGAGGGACAGGGCACTTCTAGCGTGCAAGCGGCTGTGCCCGTGTGTGGCAGGCCCAGCAGAGAACGGGACTGCTGCGTCAGAATAGACAGCAGCAGATGGATGCATTGGTGCCCACTCCAAGTTAGAATTAATGTCTCTGTATTCTGGGTTCTCCCAGAAACTAGATCAGAGCCCTGATGACAGTTTATCCTCACAGGTTGTCAGCCCTGGACAAATCCCCACCCCCTTCTTTCTGTTCCCCACGCCACATCCCAGCCCAAAGTGGGGGCTCCATGCCTGCTGGCTGGCGAGGATTCCTTGAGCAGCCCCTCCTTTGGAGTATATCCTGCTGGCCTGGGCATGACAATCACTGCTTCTTGCCTGAGTATTAGAGCGTAAAGCACATTGCGTGAGGCACTTACAATGTACTGAGGAAATCTCATTCCCCAGTTGAAGCCCTCTGAGCAGAAGCACTGAGTGGAGCCCAGCGGTTCCCATTTTTTCCGTAGCCTCGAGGTCCCATGGGATTGAGTGGCTGTGGCCGTCCCTGTCCAGGTCCCTGAGACAGAGGCTCTCCGAGAATCCCCCTTCAGCGTCACCTCCCCTTCTGGTGCAGTGGTCTGGGAGCTTATTCGCTCCATCAATGCACTGGTCAGACGTGCCTCTGGCTTTTGATTGGCCAGGATGCCTGGAACCCACATTTTCAGCCCCATATGTGGAAGATGCTGGGGGCGCCGGACTCCTGCTGCCAACACGGTGTGGCTATTTCCAGCACGGTCTGGGAGCTCCGTGTCCGTGGGGTGGCTGTACCCGCAGGGAGGGCTGTCTGGAGTCACACATGTCCTGGGTCTGCTCTGACTCCCTGGACCTCAGCTCAATGAGAGAGAGTGGCTGTGAATCCCTGTGGGAGGCCTCCCGCCCGGCAGAGTCCCCCGCCTGGCCCTGGCCCATTTTAACTCCGACATCCGCAGTCATGTGCCCTCTTCTTTCCAGGCAAACCACAGCAGAGACTCTTGCAGAACGGAGAATCAATTTTCATAAGAAGCTAAATGGGTTTGCTTTTTTCCCTCTGGGAGAGGGAGTTTTTAAAAGACTCCTGGGCTGCGTTTTACTTCTGAACTTGGGTCTCCAGCTGCTTCTGAGCTAACTGAGCAGAGAGCGTGAATAAGGAGGGGTGGCCATCATTTCTTCACACCCACTGGACATGTAGGGTTAGCACCAGGTTGGAGGCTACCCGGCAGCCACAGGACAAGCCCAAGCATGTGCCGCTGTGGTCCATGCTGCGCCGGACACACCACGGCCTGAGTGTCTCTCTGCCATGTGAGATCAGAAGTCATTTCAGAGCCAGGTTGCGTCTCCTGGGAGAATCACGCATGGCTTCCGAGACGTGGGGACGGTGTTTGTCAAACATGCCAGTCCGTAGCCCCCTACATAGTGACAGTCAGACCTACCGTAGCTTCGATCAAACACGCCAGATGGTATGTACCCCGCAAACATGCCAGACCATAGCCCCCCATGGGCACTGCAAAACCAGGCCCAGAAATGCACATCCGCATGGCACTGATCATGAGGTTGGCCAGCCAGCCTCCGCAGCTGCCAGCCTGTGTTCTTGTTTGTCTCTGCATCTCAGGGCTTAGAACAGAACATGGCACATAGAGTCCAATAGGTGTTCACTGGATGAATAAATGAAGGAAGGAAGGAGGAAGGGAGTCATCTCCGGGTCATTCCGCTCTCCAGCTTGAGGATGTATTTCTCTGGGGAGGGCGGTGAGAGCCTGGAGGGCCAGAGCACACAGTACCCCCATGTTCCGTGATTTCATCTGCACCCTCACTCTGTGCCACACACACTCAATAAACACTGGCAGAGAGAAGATCAATCATACCCTGCAGTCAAGGAGCTTTGCAGGCGGGGTTGAAATTCTCTGTGATGGCAGAAGTCCTGATTAAGCCACTTTTCTTTGATAATTCCTCAAAGCGCCTACAAACATCTTTGCTGTGTGATCTCTCACAGGGTTCACAGCATTGTAACGGGTGGATATTTCTTTGGTTGAAAAGTAGATAAAGCCGTCGTCTTGTGTTGAGGGGCGGTTTTGTGTTAAAACAGGGTTTTAAAGCACTGGACTCACACGTGGCTGGCGAGGTGCTGGATGTGGCGGGGAAAAGGCGGTGTTGCCCTCTGTGTCTTGCTCACTGGTTGAGTAGAAAGGCAGGAAAAATCAACTACACTGCTTATTTTTTTTTTCCTTTTGTACTAGGAAAATACAGTTGATGACTGTGAGATTCGTCCAGGATAGGACTCCATCAGCAGTGCTCACGTTAGATCTACTGATTGATTGGTACAGAGAGAAAGGTTCTTGTTGGCTGCAAGGAGAACATTTTGTTGTTTAGGGAGAAGGTCAAAAAACCAACCCACCCACCCAGCAACCAACAGACCCACTAACTAACCAGCCAACTTACCGTAAGTGAAGAGGTCCCTCCTCACCTGACCTTGTCTGGAGAGGCTGACCCAGTTCTCCATGCAGAGCCATGAAAAGGGGAGGCCATTTCACAAAGGGGCAGGTGCGGTGGGTGAGCTGATGTTGGCACATGCCCTTGAAGGAGGGTCTGCAGCCTGTGGAGCCACCCATGCCCTTGCTTCTCCTCCACTCTTAGTTTCTATGATGGCAAGTCCTCGCCTACTTCTCAGTCCCCCGGGGCTGCTCCTCCTGTGCACGCCTCATGGTCATGGCCTGTGCCATGTCTCCTGACAATTTGATTCATTTCCTTGGATTCTGTGGCTTTTGCAGTGGAGGTGTGGCCGTTGCCTGGCATGACAGGAACAGAGGACAGGCAGGTTGAGGGGAGCATCAACTCACTCAGGGAGGAGGACGGCCAGCTTGCCGAGTCCCAGAGACTCAGGTGGGAATCCATGCCTGGAGTGCCTGACGCTTGGGCGTGACCACCATGGTCCAGAACCAAGAAGGCCTGGGTCTGAGCCCCAGGGGAAGCCACGCAGTAGATGTGTATGTGTGTGACTTTGGACATTTTCTTAATCTTGGCTTCCTCGTCTGTGAAGAGGGGATTGTGACGCATGCATTAAAGAGCACGGTTTTGTAGGTTCAGTGAAAGTTGCACTTGGAAAGCAGCTTAGGTGGTTGCACGCCTGCTGACGGTCACCGTTTCCAGCTCCTTCTCTTCATTGCTCTCTGTCGAGTCTGCCCTTGTTTCAGTTCACCAACCTTTTGCATTTATTGAGCATCATGCATCCTCCTGGAAAGTGCTAGGTGCAGACTTTCCCCGACAGGCAGATAGACAGATGGAAAATGTTCGGGAGGCATCACGAATAATGAGCCTCTTCCTCCTTCCTCCATCCCACTGTCTTTAATGTGGCCCATGCATTCCTTGCTCTTACTGAGATGTTGCGATCTTCCCCAAAGGCCAAAACCCCCTCCTGTCTCGCAGGTCTATAGCTGACCATGTTTTGTGTATTCCCATACATCCAGCCTCCTTACCTGAGTGGACCAACTCTCCATGCTCCTCTGCACTTTCAGGTCAAGCCCTGCTTGAACCACAATTAACCTCCCAGCATTATTTGGGTGCCCTTGAGTCTTCTGGATCCAGACATACATAAACCATTCCTCTTCCTGGACTTCTCTTCCTACCATCCATCTTCCCAGCCCTGGTTAGGTTGCTACCTCCTCCTGGAAGGCGTCTGGATGTCCATATGCAGTCAGCGTTCACTCCCATTCCCTGCTTCCTTTGTAGAACATGGAGATTGATGCACATTTCTAAACCATCTGTCTGTGGCTCCTCTAAGGCAGGGACCACATTTATTCATCTCTGGCAAATGTGGGAGATCCAGGGAGGCTGGAGCCAATAATGCCTGAGGTTTCTTCCTGGATGACCAGGCAGCTAGAGTCTGTCTTCTCCAGTGATGTGTGAGTCCTTCAAGGGCAAGGATGAGGCTCTGTGTATTTCATGTTCTTGCCTAACACAAACCTTGCATGGGGGGCGCAGGAACCACACCCCACATAATACATCCATCTGAATAACTGACCAAAAATGTGCCTTTTTTAAAAACCAAATTTATATCCCAATTTTTTTTCATTTAAGTGCTGAAAATCTTTTCTTCCTCTTGGGTGGCTCAGGTGGCCAAGGGCAGAGAGAAACATTCTCTCCAAAGGACTAGTTCCTGACCTTCTGCCATATCCATTGACAGCTTGGCAGGCTCAGTCCATTTTTGGCCTTCTTCTCCAGGTGGCACGTGAGTTCCCCACCCTGAAAGAACTCAGCTATTCTCGTAGACTTGGTGTATTAGTCTGTTCTCACACTGCTATGAAGAAATACCCAAGACTGGGTAATTTGTAAAGAAAAGACGTTTAATTGACTCATAATTCTACATGACTGAGGAGGCCTCAGGAAACTTACAATCACAGCAGAAGGCACCTGTTCACAGGGCGACAGGAGAGAGAATGAGTGCCAGCAGCGGAAATGCCAGGCGTTTATGAGACCATCAGATCTCATGACAGCTCCTTCACTATCACGAGAACAGCACGGGGGAACAACCCCACCATTCAGTGACCCCCCCACCGCGTTCCTCCCATGACATGTGGGGATTGTGGGAACTGTAGTTCAGGATGAGATTTGGGTGGGGACACAGCCACACCATGTCACTCAGCTTTCCTACAGATGGCTTACACATCTCTAGCTTGAACTTCTCTTATAACGTTTATTCAGTAATCACCTTACATTATCGGTGTCCTGTAAGTCCCGGGGTTAGTCAGGGGTCTTAGCTGCACGCAATGGAGGATCTGCTCAGGTTGTTTTAAACAGCAAGGGGACCCTGAGCTGCGCCGCCGAGCTCTGCTCATTTGGGGTTTTCCTTTTCTCCTTCCTTTGGTGCCTCCTTGGAGGGGGGCTGGCCATGCTCCCAAAGTACCCCCTGGTCTTGTGAGGTGCAGGCTCAGGGCCACTGTGGGCTGGACTGGCACTGTCCCCCCGCCTGCTGCCAGGGACACCTGGTGAGGACGCACTTCCCACTCAAGTAATCCAGAGCACCCTAGGCGCCCTTCCTTGCACGTCTGCTTCTCCTGCACTCATTCAGCGGGGCGTGTTGGCCAGCTTGTCTTCTTGCTCTCCGCATAGAGAGGGAGTGTCATAGGTGTGTTCCCAGCCCTAGAGGAGCTAGAAAAAAAGGCAATTTTTTTTTTAAAAGCACAGCTTTGTTTTTGTGATAGTGAATGAGGCGGAGTACAGGCTGCCCGAGCTGGTGAGTGGCCCCTCTGCCCCCGGGACATACACCCTGGGCCCCAGGTCCTCCTTCCGGTGGACGGCAGTCTGGCTGCTCCCCAAGGTCGCTGGTGCATGTGCTGTGCCTCTCCCTGACCATCCCTACTGCCTTGGCCATGCTTGGAGCCCAGCGTGTCTCCCTGGACCATCAAAGCTGCTAATGTGTTTCTTTGCTTCCAGTCTTCCCCTTTCAATAATTTTCATTACCAGGAGGCCATGAATATGTTTAAGAAACACAAATCTGGTCACCCTTGCTCCGTTAGAAGCCTTCTGTTTCCTTGCATGCCTCTGGGGGGCTGTCTGAGCCGCTTGCTGCGTGGGGCTCTGCCTCCTTGCCCTCCTCTCCCACAGCTCTGCGCACACTTAATGTTCCATAAAGACTGAGCCCCCTCTGCTCTTGGCCGCCCCTCACAGCTTCCTGTTTGTGCTGTTTCAAAACTCTGTCCTTGGCCTGCAATGAGTTCTCCTCCATTTCATTAACTAAAAAGCTTCTTTGCAGTTTCCAAACTATTCAGATCTCATCTGTCTGAAGTCTCCCTTGAAAGCCCCAAACAGAGATAATCACCCCCTTTATATTTCTCGTCTGCCTCCAACATCCTGTCGTCAGCAGATGTGTCATCCTGGTCGGTAATTACTTGTTTACAGTGGACTCGTGTCTTGTATGGAGTTTGGTTCTCAAGTCACCTAGCAGGTAAAAATTGCTCGTAATCAAAATTACCCCTGAAATTCCCTTAAATTGCCCATGAAGAGCAGTATATGAGGCTTTATGTCAATAACTCCATGAATGGTTCAACAGTCGCTCTGGCGTGGGTTGGTGAGTGGTTTGCTAAGACCCTCAAACTTGTTTCTGTCTCCTCGTGGATGCTGAGGAACTACGGTGTGCCTCGTCCACGGAGGCATTTGTCTCCCTGCTGGGTCACTGGTCAGGGGGTTTGGAGAGCCCAGGGGTCTTGCTGGAGGCCTTGGCCATCTCATCCTTGCCTGTGCCACGTTCCGTGGTGTGCGTTCCTCATGTGCATGGCGGATGGGGCTTCTCTCTCCCTGGATCCCCCTTTCTCCCTGGCTCCCTCTCTGCAGCAAACAGAATTGAATTCATGTACATTATATGAGCATCTCTGTGTGCTTCGCTTTCCCATTGGAGTGCATGTTTCACAGAGCAGAGACAACGCACCACTCATTTCCAGTGATCTTTGCTGTTGGGAAAACCATTTCCGAAGCCCAGGCTTGTCTTCCCCCAGACAGCCGCACATGGAGGCCCTGGCGAGTCACCGCTGCATCTCCGGTCTGCAGAGCTGCCGCAGAAATGGCAGGGACGCTGACCCGGAACGGCGCAGGGCTTCTCTCCCTCTCTGTCCGCTTGTGACAGCCCTGTTCCATTCCTCTATGTAGCCGTTACTGGCATCCACAGTACTAGACCCCCAACTCTAACGTTTTCTGTTTTTGTTTTGAGGCAGGGTCTGGCTCTGCCTCCCAGGCTGGAGTGCAGTGGTGGGATCTCAGCTCACCGCAGCCGCCGCCTCCCAGGCTCAACTGATCTTCCCACTTCAGCCTCCGGAGTAGCTGGGACTATAGGTACACACCACCACATCCAGCTGTTTTTGAAGTTTTTTACATAAAGAAGGGGTTTTGCCATGTTGCCCAGCCTGGTCCCAAACTCCTACCCTCAAGCGATCTGCCTGCCTCAGCCTCTCAAAGTGCTGGAATGACAGGAATGGGACACCATGCCCGCCCCCCAACGTCTAACCTGTAGAAGACTGTGTGCTACCTCAGGGGTTAAACAGCAGATTTCATCTTAGCAACTTATTTAATTTTGTTATAAATTAATATTTCCTGATACATGTTTGAGGACACATCCCGTAAATATTCTTTTTATATATATTTCAATCCAGTCTCTTGTGCCTGTTAGAAAATGATCCTAAAGCCCTGAGGAAAATGACCTTGGCCGAGGGAACAGCAGGAGGGAAAGGCCTGCGAGTTCTTAGGAACCGGGGTGTCAGCTCCAAAGGCAATGCAGTATGCTGGAGTCACAGGTGTGAACCACGGTGCCCCGCCTCCAAAATCTAACTTGCAGAAGGCCGTGTGCTGCTCAGGGGTTAAGTAATACATTTCAACATAGTCCCCTTATTTAATTTTTGTTATAAATGAGTATTTCCTTGTACATGTTTGGGGACATGTGCTATAAACTTTCTTTGATGCACAGACTTCAGCACGTTGTTATCAGTGATGGAAGGCGTGATTTTGCTCTCATGGTTCCAGTGCTAGGAGGGAAGCTGCTTGCCGACTCACAGATGTCTTAGCCTGCCCACATTTTCATTCATTAATTTTTAAGACAGAGTCTCACTCTGTTGCCCAGGCTGGAGTGCAGTGGTGCAATCTTGGCTCACTGCAGCCTTCGCCTCCCAGGTTCAAGCAATTCTCCTGCCTCAGCCTCCTGAGTAGCTGGGACTACAGGTGCCCACCACCACTCCTGGCTAATTTTTGTATTTTTAGGAGAGACGGGGTTTCACCATGTTGGTCAGCCTGGTCTTGAACTCCTGACCTCTGGTGATCCACCTGCCTCAGCCTCCCAGAGTGCTGGGATGACAGGCGTGAGCCACTGCGCCCGGCCAACTGCCCAATTTTTATCCATTTAACAGAACCATCCTGTCCTAACTTGTGCTCCCTTTGTCTTTGAATTTCTTGAATTAGACTTAGAGGGTGTTCATTGGTTTTAGTTTGGTAGAGGGTTGTAGCCTTCATTATTTTCCTTGAGCAGTTTGAGGATATTACACAGCTGTCTTTCAGCCAGGTATCATCGCTGTTGTCAGTTCTCCTCCTCCTCCTCCTCCTTTTCTTCCTCCTCCTCCTTTTCTTCCTTTTCTTCTTCTTCCTCTTGTTCCTTTCTCCCTCCTCCTTCATTTCTTCCTCTTCCTCCATTTCTTCCTCCTCCTCCTCCATTTCTTCCTCCTTCTTCTCTTCCTTTCTTCCTCCTCCTCCATTTCTTCCTCCTCCTCCTCCTCTTCCTTTCTTCCTCCTCCTCCATTACTTCCTCTTCCTCCATTTCTTCCTCCTCCTCCATTACTTCCTCCTCCTCCATTTCTTCCTCCTCCTCTTCCTTTTCTTCCCCCCATCTTTTGCTTCCTCCTCCTCTTCCTCCTTCTCTTTCTTTTCTTCTTCTTCCTCCTCTTCCATTTCCTCCTCCTTCTCCTCTTCCTAGTCTTCCTTTGTCTCCTCTCTCTTTATTGTAGGCAATTTGTATTTCCTCTGTGTTTGCTTTAAAAATGCTTTGTTTGCCTCTTAGTTGCCCAGCGTTGGGCCCAGGTGTGCATTTGTATTTAATGATCCTATTTAGGACTCCGTGCGCAGCTTCAGCTTGAGAACTCAGGACTTTCTTCACTTCTGGAAATTGCTTAGCCATTACTCTCTGTCTCATTCTCTTTATTCTTGCCACCTGGAATTCAAAATTGACCGATGTTCAGGATTATGTTAGTCTATTCTCAGCTTTCTTGAACTCTCAATTATATTTGTAAATCCCCTGCCTCTCCATGCTGATTTTAGGCAACCTCCTCCATCCTATCTCCAGTTCATCCATGATCGCTTCAGCTGCTTCGGTGTGCATTTAAATGATAAGCTGGCTTTTTAATTTCGGTCATTATATTTTTTATTCTAAGGAATTCTGGCTGGGCACAGTGGCTCACACCTATAATCTCAGCACTTTGGAAGGTTGGGGCAGGTGGATGGCCAGAGCCCAGGAAATTAAGACCCACCTGGGCAACAAGACAAAACTCCATCACTAAAAAATACAAACAATTAGCCAGGTGTGGTGGCATGCACCCGTAGTCCCAGCTACTAAGGAGGCAGAGGTGGGACCTGACCCCCGCACTCCGAAAGTCAAGGCTTCAGTGAGCTGAGATCATATCCCTACACTTCAGCCTGGAGGACAGAGTGAGACTGAATCTCAAAAAAAAAAAAAGAAACTCTATTTGGCTGTTTTCCAAACCTGTGTGTTCTTTTTAGGGTCTTGTTCTTTCCTAATAGTTTCTACTTTATCCCTCTATTTTAAATATAATGATGTGATAGTTTTACAGTATTCTCATATCTCAGGTCCGCAGGGTGCCGTGGTGGGTTGTAATTTTGTGCCTTTTCCGTAAGGGAGGTATACGGCCTTGCTGTGGCGACGGGAGGTGCGGTGCTCCCTGTGAGACAGTAGACTTTCTTCCCCACTGACATCAGCTTTGGAGGAAATCTTGCCAGTGGGACATGAGCAGCAGCGACACATTTGAGCAGTAGCTTAAGAGGCATTGCAAGGTGGGTTATGGGATGGCTCTCCACTTCCATGAGAATACATTCCAAATACAGGCTGTTCATTCAGAATGGATTTTGGGATGCAGAAGATGGAGGGAGCAGAACCACAGCCAGTCCACACCTGCTGCCCCTACTACATAATGTTTCTGGGGCAAAAACCTTTGTTTTGATAAGCCGCTGGGATTCTGAGGTTGTGTGTGACGCGGCCTGTCTGATACGGCTTGGCAGTTCCCCTGATCTCCATGTGTGATGGGAGGGACCTGGTGGAAGGTAATTGAATCATGGGGACGGTTCCCCTGTGTTGTTCCTGTGATAGTGAGTGAGTTCTAACAAGACCCGATGGTTTTGTAAGAGGCTTTTCCCCACCATCGCTCTGCACGGCCCCTTCCTGCCGCCACGTGAAGAAGGATGTGTTTGCTTCCCCTTCTGCCATGATTGCAAGTTTCCTGAGGCTTCCCCAGCCATGCTGAACTGTGAGTCAACTAAACCTCTTTCCTTGATAGATGACCCAGTCTCTGATATGTCTTTATTAGCAGCATTAGAACGGACTAATACAGCGTCCCAGCCAAAGCTGGCTGAAACAAGCACAAACTTGTATTTTTGTGGGGTCCTCTGGCACTCGCTCATGGTGGGCTCTTTCCTTATGCAGTTTAAAGCTTTTAATTGTAAGTTTCTGTTCCCTGTGAGTTGTTTCAGTTCTTAACTGGCAGTCTCATGGACTCTAGGGGTGGGTAACCCTCTGCTAATGGGTATATCTTCTTTCTCCTTGCTTCTGTCAAGGGATCTGTGATTTTCACACATCTGGAGCCTTTGCTCATCAGAGAACTTTTATTCCCTGTTGATCTTGTAAGGTCAGACCTCATAACTGTATATGGCCAAAGTTAATTTTCCTAAGATACTTTTTTTTTTCATCCATAGCCAGGGGCAGACACAGCCTCCCTTGTCAGCTCCTATTTGATGAGCAGTTTCTTGTCCCCTTTTCAGGGTGGGGTGGCCCGTCTTAGATCCTGGTTTATGCAGGGGTCTCAGTTTCAGTGTCCCGCCCTGACTCAGGGCCATGCCTTTTGCTCAGAATGGGCGCAGAAGCCCCAGGTCCTTGTCATTAGGGCCGACATCAGGTCAGATGCCCCCAGCTGCTCTGACCCTGAGTTTCCACTCTATCTCAGGCACGTGGCTCCTTTTCTTTCTTTTGATCTTGATTGTGTCTATAACTTTTAAAAAGCATACTTTGGCTGGGCAAGGTGGCTCACACCTATAACCCCAGCACTTTGGGAGACTGAGGCGGGTGGATCACCTGAGGTCGGGAGTTCGAGATCAGCCTGGCTGAAATGGTAAAACTCTGTCTCTACTAAAAATACAAAAATTAGCCGGGAATGGTGGCAGGCGCCTATAATCCCAGCTACCCGGGAGGCTGAGGCAGGAGAATCTCTTGAACCCAGGAGGTGGAGGTTGCAGTGAGTCAAGGTCGAGCCACCATACTCCAGCCTGGGCGACAAGAGTGAAACTCCTTCTCAAAAAAAAAAGTATACCTTACTCAGTTTTTCTTGCATTTGCAGTGGGGGTGGCGGAGGTGGGAGCTGCCCAGGCCAGCTCGTCCTAACAGCTGCCACACACCTGTGCATGTCACCTTGTGTATCTTCTTGAGGCTTCATCTCCATGAGGGCAGGGCCCCTGCCCGCCTATGTGCCACCATTCCTTGGTGCCTGAAACACAGAGGTGCTCTGCAGATATGGAAGAATTGATTGAATGAATGAAAAGCTAAGGAAGAAGGCAGGAGGGGATCCATGGAAGGGGCTGGTGGCATCTGTCCTTCATGATTCTGTTTCTTCATCCCCTCCTGGACACCTGGGCTCTTACAGAATTGGTTTGTTCATTGTGAAAGGAAAATAAATCTTGAGACCCTAAAATCACTAAGCCCAAGGGAAAAGTCAAGCTGGGACCTGCTTAAAGCAAACCTGCCTCCCACTGTATTCCTAAAAAAGATAGTTACCAAGATACAAAAGCTACATACCGCCCTCACAGGAAATTTCCTTGTGGACAAAGGACAGACAGAACACAGTCTTCTCTCTGCTCAGAGATAAATGCCTATCTGATTGTCTCCTTGGGAAAAGCTAAGAAGAAACGCAAAAGAATGGAACCATTTGTCTCTTATCCACCTGTGACCTGGAAGCCCCTCCCTGCGTCCATCTGTCCCGCCTGTCTTGATGGAACCAATGTACATCTTACATGTATTGATTGATGTCTCAGGTCTCCCTAAAATCTACAAAACCGAGCAGTACCCCGACCACCTTGGGCACAAGTCATCGGGACCTCCTGAAGCTGTGTCAGGGGCAGGCGTCTTTATCTTTGGCAAAATACACTTTCTAAATTGACTGAGACCCGTTTCAGATATTTGGGGTTCACAGCAGGGAATGAGAGAGGGTTAGGAAGTGCCTTGGGGGGAGTAGGGCTGCTCTTTGCTGTAAGGCCCTGTTTGGGTGCACATTTGAGGAGCTGGCCTGGGGCTTTCCTTTCCCTTATTTCTGTGGCAGCCAGAGCAAGGTGTGGCCCCTGCCCATGGGAGCTCATGGTGCTGTGGATGAGGGATACGTGACAGGCAGTCACAGACTCCCCACTCTGTGATGGGCAGGGGAGGAAAGTTAGAGGGTGTGAGGGAGGGTGGGCCCAGGAAAGCTTCCTGGAGGAGGTGGCACTTTGACCTGAGTGGAGACCAGAATGAGACTCTGAGAGTTTATCAGGTGGACCCAGGCAGGGGGATGGTGTGGAAGAGCATCCCTGATGGGAACTGACATGTGCCAAGGCTTGGGGCGAGAGCTGCAGGCTAGAATCTGTGGGCATCATCTGAGAGTCTTCATAGGTCCACACGGCCTCTCAGTCCATCTGCAGAGGTTGGTTTTCTCAGATTCCTCTCACCCAACCTCCTTAAAAATGTAGCTTCTGGCTGGACGAGTTGGCTTATGCCCGTAATCCCAGCACTTTGGGATAATTGCTTGAGCCCAAGAGTTCGAGACCAGCTTGGGCAACATGGCAAGACCCTGTCTCTCTCTACAAATAATAAAAAAAATTAGCCAGGCGTGGTGGTGCATGCCGGTAGCCCCAACTAGCAGGAAAGCTGAGGAGAGGGAAGCGCTTGAGCTTGGGAGGTTGGGGCTGTGGTCAGCCATGACTGCACCGCTGCACTCCAGCCTGGGTGACAGCGTGAGACCCTGTCTCAAAAAATAAATAAATAAAAGACTCTCTTTTCAGAAGCAGCACATTCACCCAGCGTGTAGGAAGAGGGAGCGACTTATTGAATGGCCTCTGGAGAGGGCTGAGGGACTCCTCTCTCAGGAGACAGCTGGGCTCCAGATGTCCCTAGAACTTTCCAGGCTGACGGACTCAGGCTGCCCCCATGCCCACCAGCAGTGGAGCCTTTTGGGAAAGTGGTCCTCAGGGTCTGGGAAAGAGAGGCTGGTTCTGGGCAGACACGGGCTCCAGCCCCACTCAGCCACGTGGAGCTCTGTGGCCGCAGTGCCCTCGCTAGGCTGGAACCAAGGTGCCTTCCCTTCCAGGGGAGGCACTGGAGGTGCTTAGTGAGGAACTGCACCCAGAGCCCTGGTGGTTGTTACTGTTGATAACATCTTGAGCCAGGCTCCTCTTTTTTTATTCTTAACTAATTCATCCATGTTTTATTTATTTCACCCAAAGCCCTCTGTGAGGAGACAGGCAGAGGCCACGGGCTCCCTGCCGGGGCTCTGAAGCAGGGATGATGCCCCTCGGGTTTGGGGGAGATGTCCTTGCAGACTAAGCTTCAAAGTCCACCCAGATTCCCCACCCTGAACCCCAGGAGCTGAGCCACGGGGTCCCACGGGCAGGGGAGGAGGTCGGGAGGAGCTTGAAACCATGGAGTGCATACTCAATTTATTAACTTTGACTTGTAAATTAAAACCCCCAGTGGTACAAATCGGGGATAAGCTAAGTGAAAATGAGAATTTGCCTTTCCTTTCTGCAGCCTGGAATCAGAACGGCAACAACTCAAAAAAAAAATTGGAAAAATATTTCAATTACTATGCAGATGGGTTTTCGGGGTCTGGCCTTTCTGTCATCTTGGTTCTATATCCGGTGTTCACTTGCTTCAGAAGCAGGACAGAGGGCTGGGCTGGGTGTCAGAGGACAGCATCTCAAGCCGGCTTTGCTCCTCCATAAGCAGGGGGTGAGGGGAGCCTGTGGTGGGCCTCAGTTTCCCGTCATCCCCCATTCCCACCCAGCCCCAGGAGACCAGGCACATACCTGGTCTCTGTATCCCACGTCAAATTGCTCCGGTTGCCCTGGTCCCACTATTGCACACCCCGCTCCTGCAGAGGGTGGGGGAGCTGGGCCTGCATCACATTCCATGCAGGCTTGAGGACAGGCCTTCCTATTGCATTCATGCAGCAGATACCCACTGAGCACCTGCTCTAGGCTCACTTGGGGCTCATGAGTCTGGGAGGCAGGGAAGCCTCCATCTGTGGGGAGGCACAGGATGGACATGAATGCGCTGGAGGAGCGTATGTGTGTGAAGAAAACCAAGAGTGAGCAAGGAGATATTGAGGAGGTCCCAGCCAGGGTTGCAGGTGCCACAGGCCAGAGCTCTGAGGAGGCCAGGGATGGAGGGAAGGCAGGATGCAGCCTCTGCTGCCCAGCTTTCTGTTCACTGATTCATTCATTTCATTAACATGGAATGAGCGTCTTTCACATGCCTGGCGCCTCAGAACACCCAGCAGAAAGCCCGGAGCTCTGCACCCACCCTCTAGGCAGGGCATGGGGCTTTGTGTGTGTGTGTGTGTTGGGGGGGGTGGTCAGGGTCTCTAACCCAGAGGGGTGGTGGGCAGCAGCTCTTAGCTGGAGCAGGTTCTTGATGAAAGGTTGGAGGGCATCTCAGAGAGCAGACACACGTGGACGGATGAAGACCCAGGAGGAGGGTGTTGCCAGGAACAGCTGCATGGGGCGAGGGGGTGGAGGGTGCAGGCAGGGGCTGGCGGGGTGTGAGGGGCATAGTGCTTTGACTGCCAGGAACCCTGAATCCGTCTCCATTGAGGCACTGGCCATTTATTCAAAGCAGTGGGAGAAGAATGAAGAGTTTTCCAGAAGGCTCATGGCAATAGCCATTCAAGTGATGGTGGGGGATGGGGCAGTATCCAGACAGGAACGGGGGTGCACTGCATTTGTGAAGGGCACATGCAGGGGGTCCTGAGGGCAGAGGAAGGGCCATGGGTGCCGTGGCCCAGGGCAGGACTGTGGGTTCCAGGGCCTCCCCATTCATTGTTGAGACATCCCCTGGGCCACCCCTCCCCTCATGGTGGGTAACAGACCACCAAAAGGTCAGAGCAAAGGAAAAGGGGGAGCGTGCCCTCCTCCAGGGCGCTCCTGATCTCCCTGGTGAGCATGGCTTCCCTTCTCCTCCTGGCCCCACACCTTCTCTTTGCTTCCTCCCATTGCATTTCTCGTGGTGGTCTAGGAAAAAGAGCAGGAGCCTGAAACTAGGACCTAGGGGGAGGTTTCTAATCCATGTGAGTCTGTCGTTTCAGTGGCTGAGACTTATTCACCCCAGATGACAGTGATGTGTTAACTGAAATGTCACCAATGGAACCAGAACTGGGGGCTCATTAGTGCCCAGCTGGTAGCAGTGATTAGGAAAATAAAATCATTTCCCCACATGCTGCAATGCCCTGAGACTCCACAGTGAGGCTGGCATCCCCGCTGCTGAGGGGTCAGGGCATGGACTTGGCGGCTGTCACCTCACTGTCCCCTCCACACCCAGGTCTCTTCTCTACTTGGGCGCACATGCTCAGCCGTGGGTGCTGCATGCTGGGTGCTGGCAGTCTGAGTCCTGGCTGAGAGGCGTCTCCTGTTCTCACACAGGTCACCTCAAGGGGACACTTGTACTCAACCTTGTCCCGGACGTGGGGACGACGGCGCTGTGGCACCTGTGCAGCCCATCCTGGGACGAGGCCACTGCCCCTCTGGCCCAGCTGAGCTGTTTTCCATCCTGTCTTCTTCCTGAATGTATGTTAAAGAGACTGAAAAGTGAAGACACTGATGGCGTGATGCAAATGGCGAGACTATCTGGGGCTGGGCCTCGTGGTTCTGGGAAGAGGAATAAAGTCATGCTCAAGGGAAAAGGACCGATCCCTGGAAACGGCGGCAGAGACTATGTTGGTGGAGATGGAGTTGCAAAGCAAGCAGGTGTCTTTCCACAACAGAACGTGAGGCCGATGCATGCTGGGAGGTGAGGGTGGCCTTTCCCGCCACAGCCCCACGGCTGCCTGCCTTGGCCGCCGGGAAAAATGTAGGTCTATTTCAGAAAATCTGGGCACATTCCCATCCTCCTCGGGTACTTTGTGGCCATAGCAGTTATTTTCTCAATCAATCGATGTGCGTTTGGCATCAACCATGCATCCAGAGGTTGACGTTACGTGCCTTCTGCCCCCTGATGCCAGGTCCCGTAAGAGTCCTTGAGGCTCAGCCTGGCAGCAGGCGGGTAACCAGGGGGACTTAAGGTCATGGTGACAACTGTGAGATGGCTGGCTGGGTTGGGGAACATACACACCCACAGGTGACATTCATGGCCCGACTCCACTGAACCCAGCACGGACTTGTGCTCCTGCAGAACACGTCCCACACACAGCCCCCACGTCCTCCTCTGGGCTTCCCACGTGCTCCACAGGCCCAGGAACGCTGGCTCTGTCCCTAGAGCCCCACCTCCTGGCCTCCTGGGCCTTCTCTGGGGACACCGGAAGCAGGTCTTAGTGAACCATGAGGGTGTGTGGGTGTGTGTAACCCCGAGGCCTGGCACGTGGTAGGGACCTGTCAATGGTAGTTACCTCTTCTGGCACCCAGCACCCACCCAGCCTCACGTTCTGTTGTGGAGACACCTGCTTGCTTTGTGACTCCATCTCCACTGAAATAGTCTCTGCCGTCATTTCCAGGGATTGGTCCTTTTCCCTTGAGCAGGTGGGGTCTCCAGTGTGCGAGGCCATTTGCGTGCCTACACGCCTGTTTGGGGCTCCACACTCTGCACGCTAATCTAGTTTCGTTCCCCTTTGCCGGGACCCACCATCACATCTTTGCCCGCTCAGCTCCTCATCCACCTAGAAATGCCCTTTCTGCCTTGTCCTGCCTGCCGGGTGCCTGCCCATTATCTAAGATCTGGGCCGGGGCCAAGCCCCACGTCCCCTGGTCCCCTTCCTGTACCATGTAGTGCTTGATGTTCCAGCACGCATGCCCTTTCTCCTGTTCCCTGACTGTGGGGAGGGCGGGTCCTGGCCTCTGGGGGCTCCTGGGAACTCATGAGGTCAGCTTGAGTGTGTAGCTTTCTGGCTGATCACAGATCTTGAACATATCCAGTGCTCCATATGCGATTTGATAAACCAAGTGTTTGGAGGAAGGCTTGATTCCTACCGGTGGAGTGAATACCTTGGGGCTCAGAACTGTAGACCTGTAGCAAGCAGACTGCAGTCACCGGACCCCTACGCCACACAGGGACCCACTTTGGAGTTTACATTACAGCTGTGGATTTCCGTGGACAAGGCTTCCCCAGAAGCCAGAGTCCTGGGAGTGCACAGTGCTGGGCTGGCTAACCCCGCTCTAGAGAGCTTGTGGTTAAATATCCTGGAATCCTCAACAGTTGCTGTGACATTTGTACCTGGAAATCATCCACGGTGGGAGCAGCTACACCAGGGCTATTGGTGATGACTGCGAGGTGCCTGCCACAGCTGCTTCCCATGTTCCTCCTGGACTCCGGAGAAACTCTTTCCTGACCGCCTTCAGGCACCACAAGTCATTTTCTCGGCTCTTGGTGTCCTAAGAAGCCACACCCCCACCCATGCTGGGCCTGGCCGGTGGGCAGAGTGCTGAAGGCATGGTCATCCTGCTCTGCGCTGGCCCTGTGGGGAACAGTGGGTGAGTGGGTGGGAGGTGGCCTTGTCATCCCGTGAAGGACAGGCCCAAGGCTTAGCCCTGCAGTGAGTTCTGAGCCCCTGATGTGACTTCCCAGAGACTGGGCTGCTGGGTGTCTGGGGAGCTCCAGGCCAGATGCCCCTCAGCTGAAAACACCCTTCTGTTTCTAGGACCACGTTGTCTGGTGGGTTTGAATCTGCTCCTCCTCGGAACCCAGACAGTTGGCACTAGCTCTGGAGGCAGACACCTGGTGCCTGCCCACAGAGCAGCCACACCGGACACTGCTCATGGCGCAGCCTGACTCTGGAGTCTTTGAATCACAGGTGTGTTAGAGTCGGCCCTTTTGTCCTTAGAGCCTCCTCTCTCTAGGTGGCAAAACAACTGGGCAGCGACATGTGTCTGCTTTGCTCTTCAGCAGATCATCAGCCGTGAGCCCAGCGACCAGCACCTGGAGGTCTGCCAATGAGTGGGCTGCATTCACAGTGACCGCGTGTCCGTCACGGCCCATGGGGAGGGGAGGGGCTGCCCAGTGTATGCCCGTGTCACTGCCACTGCGTGTGGCACCGCCCTTGCTGTGGGTATTGTTATTTCCAGTGTTGCAGAGTGTGGCATCTCACCCAGGCTGTGCGCGTCACCTCCGCTGTGACGACTGTTCGTGTGCCCCCACTCCATACCGTGTGCGTCACCTGCGCTGTGAGGGCTGTGCGTGTGCCCCCACTCCATACCGTGTGCGTCACCTCCGCGGTGACGGCTGTGCGTGTGCCCCCACTCCATACCGTGTGCGTCACCTGCTCTGTGACAGCTGTGCGTGTGCCCCCACTCCATACTGTGTGCGTCACCTTCGCTGCAATGGTTCCTGTACTCTTGTGATGACCATTCTGGCTCAGGTCACCTCAGATGTGGCATTTTTCCATTATGACTAGTTTATATTCTTACCCTGAGGTTTGGCAAAAATATTGAATCAATTGTTCTTAATTATGGCCATCCTGTACACTTTGCATTGCGGAAACAGTTCAATAATGCTCTACAGTGCAAAGAGCCCTAAGAGCACGGCTCAATACCCAAAGTGGAAGGCCAGACTTTTCTTTTTGTCCAACTCATAAACTATTCTTAAACGTGCCATATTTTCCTGATTCGATCGTTGCTCCCCTTGTTTATGGCTCTGCTCATTGTCCTGTGTCTATGAAATGAAGCCATAATAAATGCCAATCATGTTTAGTTCCTTACCCGCAGTCCTGGCTGCATGAAGGTTTTGGGCTGTCGGGTTGGGGAGGAGAGGCCCTGGGTGAGCTCCCTCCTTGCCCAGCTCTGTGTCCCTAAGGACCTGGGGATTCTCTCTGAACTCTGTCTTCTGTCCATGAAGAGAAGGGTGGACAGGGAGAGGGAGGGCAGTGAGCAAACACCCAACAAGTAGGCTTGGACCTGACTCCATCAGGGTGTGGGTTGGTGTTCTCAGCAAGACATGCACTGATGAAACCCAGCTCAGAAACTCCTTCCAGCTGGGCACTCAGTGTCTCTGAATTTCGGTTTCAACATTCGTACAGTGGGCAAAATCAGCTCTGTTATGGGCTGCCGATGGCTGAGATGAAAGTCTGTGTCTCGCACAACGTGGACCTCCTGGGAGGCCTCTGCCGCTGGAGCCCTGGTTCTGGTGAACAGAATCAAGAACCTCAGGAGTCACCTGCCTCTGTCAGATGTGCTGTGGTGCCTCATTGGCTAAGAGCGCTCTGCTTCCCTAAGGAACCAGGAACTTGCTTTGACCTTAACTCTGGGCCCACAATTCATGGGCCCTGCTGCAGAGATAAGGCTGCTGGCATGGGAGATGGGCAGAAGCCCTACATGCCCCCACTGCTTTAGAGGCAATGGCAGGGGTCGGGGCCACCTGCCCCGTGTCTCTCATCTCTCCCTCTGCAGGGACTGAAGTGCCCTCACCCTCCTGTCTCCCACAGGCAGCTGAGCCCCACACCCCCACAGATACCAGCAGGGGAAGCTATAGCCCAGGTGTGGGGACCCGTGCCTGTGTAGCCTCGGCTGGAGGTTCACACGTGCCCGAGGATGGCAGGTATGCCCGGAAGTGCTCTTTCCCACAGCCTTGGCAGCTCCCAGAGACACGCTGGCCAGGCCCTCATTTCAGGGAGGAAAAATGCCCCTGCAGCTTATAAAAAGGCCCAGCAGACCCCTGCCAGGAGAGCCGGCCCGTTCAAAGGGAAGAAAGATGTTTCCTGAGGGCGCCGGGCGTGCTGACTACTTAAAAAACCCACTGCTGCAGATATATGCTTTGCAATAAGCACAGATATTGGGCACAGGGCAAAGAAAATCATCCATTTCAGCTGCAGGAGCAGGCCAGCGGGGAGCAGCAGCCTTCATTTATTTATTTATTTACTTCGCTGGAAAAAGAGGCCTTGCAGTGACATGGTAAATTCATGGCCTGCCAGCGCCTTCCCCAGCCGTGGGCAAAGATGCCACGCAGTGTTCTTTGTGAGCAGTACACGAGAGGGGTGCCACTCCCATCACCTGCCGTGCTGGGGAATCGGCAGGGGGCTTGAAGGTCATGGATGGCCTGGGAGGTTCATGGAACTGGGATGCTCAGGACCTGTGATGGGCATGGAGGGAAAGGGGTGAGGGCCACACTGCAGGCTGTCTGCCTGAGTCCCACGGGTCTTCCCAGTGGGCATCCAGAGGTCTCCCAGGGCTTCTCTGACAGGGCCAGCCTGGGGGTGGCTGCAGAAACGGTGGCTACCTGAGAGGCACATGGCCTGGAGTGATCAGCAGAGCTCAGCTCAGCCTCAGAACACCTGTCTTTAGGGCCTGATTCTGCCGCGGACCAGCTGAGGTCTTTGGGGTTATTTGTCCTTTCTGAGCCTCCCTTCTCCGCTCTAACAAGAGTGGTTACAGCTGTTACCAGCCTCCCACGTGAGGGTGAACCACAGAGGAGGCTGTGGAAAGTTCTGTGGAAGGTAACCGACTCGGTTGTCACTGCAGGGAAGCCGTGTTTGCTTCCCCGGCCACCATGATTGTGCCTCCTGAGGCCTCCTAGCCCTGCAAAATGGTGAGTCAATTAAACCCCTTTACTTTATAAATTACCCAGGCTCGGGTATGTTTTCATAGCAGCGTAAGAATGGACTAATACAGTAAGCTGGTACCGCGGAGAGTGGGGTGCTTCTGTGAGGAGACCCGAAAATGTGGAAGTGACTTTGGAACTGGGTAGCAGGCAGAAGTTGGAACAGTTTGGAGGGCTCAGAAGAAGGCAGGGACCTGCGGGAAAGGTCCCCACTTCCTAGAAACTTGTTGAATGGCTTTGACCAAAATGCTGACCGTGATACAGACAATGAGGTCCTGACTGAGGCGGGTTTAGATGGAGATGAGGAACTTTTTGGGAACTGGAGTAAAGGTCACTCTTGCTGTGCAAAGAGACGGGCAGCATTTTTGGCCCTGCCCCAGAGATTCGTGGAACTTTGAACTTGAGAGAGGTGATTTGGGGTATCTGGTGGAAGAAATTTCTAAGTACCAGAGCATTCAAGAGGAAACAGAGGATAAAGGTTTGGAAAGCTCGCAGCCTGATGATCCCATAGGAAAGAAAATCCCATTTTCTGGGGAGAAATTCAAGTCTGCTGCAGAAATTTGCATAAGTACAGAATGTTAATTACCAAGACACTGGGGAAAATGTCTCCAGGGCATGTCAGAGATTTTCACAGCGGCCACTCCCTCCACAGGCCTGGAGGCCTAGGAGGGAAAAGTGGTTTGTGGGCCAAGCCCAGGTCCCCCAGCTGTGCGTGATTTCCACACACAGAGAGAGACTGCCATCCCTTCTCTACTGGACAGATCT
>NW_022437063.1:4512714-4575946 GCF_009761245.1 Sapajus apella
ACAGATCTTCCTTGATGCTTCCTGCTTCCTGGGAGGAGACAGTGAGTCCAGGCCAGGGGTCAGTGGGACCCACCCTGCCACCAGTGATGCCCGGCCTAGACCCTTGGTCTTCTCCCAGGAAGGTGGCTGTGAGTGGCTTTGTTAGACTGGCATTCTAGAAAGTTTGAGGAGATTGCTCCTCTGCTGATGGGAGCAGGAAGGTGAGGAGGAGGGAGGCTGGGAGGTGGCAGTGGCTGTTGGCTTGCTCAGCAGTGTTTTGCAGGAGCTGTTCTGGGTCACCCCCTGCACCAGGCGCAGGGGTGGGTGAAGAGCAGGGCAAATGTGGCCTCTGCCTGCCTGGAGTGTGTCACACAGCAGGGGAGGAGGCAGAGGGCAGGTGCTAGACAAACCCCGTTGTCACTGCAGGGGAAGCCCATTGGATGCCTGGGAGCCACAGTGGGGGTCCTGGCATCCAGTGCCAGCGGTGAGTGCTGGCGGCATTTACCCCCACCAACTCCAGCTGCACACAGACAGGGGTACAGGGAAGGACGGGGGCTCTGGGCAGGTGGTCAGGGAAGGTCTCCCAGTGGTGGGATTGAAGCTGCCCTTGGGACATCAACCTTCCTATCATCAAGGACAGACCTGGTGCCCTCGGCATACTACAAATTGAGTTCCTGGGCTTCTGCCCAGGTGGGAAAAATACAAATGGAAGTCGTTCTCCGGGCAAGGAGATGCGTGCACCGGGACGCAGAGGGTAGCAAAACGCAGGATCTGCGTCTCCTCCTGCAGCGGAGCTGGCCTTGCCATTGGAAAAAGAGATTTGGAAAGATAATTTGAATTTATAAATCCAATTCCAATGGGGTTATTGATGTGCAAAGAAAAGAATACATAAACGTGTGGCAAGGTGCACACTCGATTAGCTCCCTGATTATTTATTTATCCCTAAGAAGCGCTTACCGGAGGATGACAAACATTTGTTTTATAGATGGAGCCCAGAGGACTGACCCTGCCGAGAAATCGGATTATTAGTGCTCTGACAATTGAGTCTACACAAACTTTTACTTCCAGTTATTAAGAAATGCAGAGAATTTATACTCATGCGGTGCCTAAGTGCTCCAGGAGCCACCTGCTCCGTCCTCTGGCCCAGCCTGTCTGCTCCACGCCGGCCCGTCTGGCTGCTGCCACACCTGGGCTGGGCAGGGCCAGCTGAGCCCACCCTTGAGGGGTGCATCTTCCCCTCCATGATGCACTGTCTTGTGTAGGTCACCATGGCAGCCTGTCCCCCTGGGATTCCCCCAGCCCTGTGAGCGCTGCTCTATTGAAGGTCTGACACCTGCTAGGGAGGCAGCCTGCCACACTCTGAGCAAGACAGCCAAGAACAAGGTAAAATCCCTGTCCCCTTCAGCACGGAAATGGCTGCCCCACTACAGGGCAGACACCCACAATAACCAGCCAAGTCCAAGGACACAAAGGAGAGAGGTGGAGTGTGTCTATCCACAAACCCCAGCAAACCTCCGTTCTACCCACTGCACCCACATGGGCACCGCGCCACCTTCCTCACTCAGCCCTTCATCCCTGCCAGCCTGCCTGAGAGTTTCCCGCCTGTCACACACAGACTTCTGTTCCCCAAGGCTCATTTGAGACTCCATCCTCAGCCTGTCCCCCCTCGGTCCCCACCCTGCCACTGTGCTTGGGGTGTGTTTTCTTGATCCTGCTGTCTACCCCGCCCCCTAGCAGGTGCTGTCCCAACCTCACCTATGTCCCCTTTCTGGGCTGCCTACCTAGACGGCTTGGCTTGGGCTGACTGCCCAGAGGGAGGCTGGGAACACTGGCCGGCTACGCCCTGGGCTAGGTCTGAGCCAGTGTCCCCTCCGAGGCCTGCTCCGTGTCATCTGCTGGGTGGGGTTGAGCCCCGTTTGTCCTTCATGGGAGTCTTCTCCTGAACCACGCGGTGTGCGCTGCTTTCTCTTCCCTCCACCAGCGCTCCCGGGGTGAAGCCCGACATAAATGCCTTGTACTCATCCCCGTTCTGAAGCCTTCCGGGCAAGCATCAACTCCGAGAGGGCAGGGCGGTGAGTGCCGACTGCCTCTCTGGTCACTGCCTTGTGGCCTGCCACAGACCTGTGCAGGACAAGGTGACTGTGTGGATAACCGCAGGAAGAATGGCTGCTGGAGCGCCGTTGTCATGCATTCCCACTTGCTCCAGGAAGGGGAAGTTTAGAGTTTTCACAAACACATTTTGGTGTTTAGACTTGCTTCTGAGATCTAAAATTCATTGCTACTGCTTTGTTGTATTTTTTCACGTAACTCCATAGAATGTTGTCTACCCATTTCTCTGTTGATCAACACTTGCAGTGCTGTGGTAGACGTTTGTGTGATGACACTGGGGCAGGTGGGGTGTTCCTCCAGGGTGCCTGCCTGGGAATGGAGCGTCTCACCTGCAGAGCATCCTCTGAGGATGTTGGCAAGGTTTTTAGCAGAGACTTTGTGGCAGTTTAAAGTTAAAGGCTGTAGCACAGCAGAAAGAGCATTTAAGGAAAGAAAGCTTAGGGACTGTGACACCTAGGAACTTGTTCTGAGATTTCACCATTCCTGTGTCTCATGAATCTTCTGGGTGTTCCTGATCAGCCAGTGTTCAGAGGAAGGACAGTTACCAGTCTGCAGCGGGTCGCTGGGGCAGGAGGGGAGGAGGAGGGCACTCCCTTGGGCCCAGGCAAGGGCTGACTATACCTGACCCCAGGAGGCCCACCTTTGTGCCCAGAGGCCCCTCTGCCCATCCACCTGGGCTCGGGTCAGCTCTTCCTTTCCGGCTTGTAAAATTCATCATTTGCATTTACATGTCGTTTATAGTGTTTTTGCAAGAATAACATTTTTATGTGGTAAACAGTAAAATCCATCCATTGCCCCCTTTATGTGCTTTCCTTGGATGTTATGCATGGGAACCGCCTCCTGTGCCGAGTTCAGAAAAACACTGATCTCCATTCCCTCCAGGCCTGCCATGGTTTCCGTCTTCATCCCATACAGCGCTTACGTCCTTAACTGGCAAATGAGGTGAGGTGGGAGTCAAGCTGGAGATCTGCCCCAGAGGTGGACGCTTCTGCAGCCCTTTACAGCCCTCGCTAAATGGAGACACCACTGTGCGAGGTCCTGAGTCCTCACGTGTGAAGTGTCTGCCCGTCGCCTTTCTTATTTATTACATTCTTGCCTTAGCATCAAACTGTTTTAGTTCGTATTGCCTTGTAGTTCTTTCCTGTCTCCCTCTTTTCAAAATACAGAAGGAACAGAGAATAAATAGCGTGACTAAGGCCCATGCGCCTACCAACTAGCATGAGCAACTCTTAACATTCTGGAAGTTTCCTTCAGATATCTCTCTTTTATAAAAGAAATACAGGGCTTCGGATACAATTGGAGACCTCTCCAGGGCTGCTTCTCCTGTGGCTGACCCTCTCTGTCTCTCCCCAGAATCTGTCACTGTCATGACGTTTGTGTGATTTTTTTTTTTACTTTTTGCAATCAACGTTGTGTGTTTTTGTTATATGTATGCTTCCTGAGGGCGCCGGGCTTGCTGACTAGTTTAAAAACCCACCCCTGCAGACATATGCTTTGCAATAAGCACAGATATTGGGCACAGGGCAAATAAAATTATATATATATATATATATATAGGTAAATATACAGGTAATAGTAATGGGCATGTTCTCACCATGAGAATATAGACATGGTTTCCTCTAGTTTCTTCTAAAGTTTTATTACACACACACACAATAAAAATACACAATCTTAATTGCGATGTTTATTTTATATGTTTATTTTATATATATATATGTCTAGCAATCATAATGCTGTTTTGAGTTTTTAAAATGTACAGATATAGCATTATATCTCATTGCCTTTTAATTTTTTTACTAGTATTTTTGAGATCTAAAATTCATTGCTACTGCTTTGTTGTATTTTTTCATATAACTGCATAGAATGTTATCTACCTGTTTCTTTGTTGATCGACGCTTGCAGCGCTGTGGTGGACGTTTGTGTGATGTCGCTGGGGCAGGTGGGGTGTTCCTCCAGGGTGCCTGCCTGGGAATGGAGCGTCTCACCTGCAGAGCATCCTCTGAGGATGTTGGCAAGGCTTTTCGCAGAGATGTTGTGGCAGCTTACCTCCTGCTGGCTGCATGCGTGTTCTATTGATTTCCACATCCTTACCAATTCTTGATGTGTGTGGAACTGGGGGTGTTTACAGTGCAGTTCACTGTGGTTTCATTTCCATTTCCTTGGTCACTTAGAAAAGTGGAACTCCATTTGTAATTTCATTGACCATTGAACTTTCATCTGCTGTAAAGCATCTCTGTGCTGTCTCTTTGTTCTTGCTACTGGACACTTTGCCCTTTCTTATTGAATTACAGGAGATCTTTACATATTCTGGATACCAGTCCGATGGTGGTTTCATCGAAAACACCTTTTGCTAGTCTGTGGCTCGGTGTTGAGTTTGTCTCTGGCATCTTTTTCTTGTCAGAATTGTAAAGTATAATCCCTTTGTCTGATCAGTACTGCCCCCCAGGGGTTGAGCTGATTGTGTGTTGTCTAATGGACATGTTCTCTCCATGAGAACGTAGAGATGGTTTCCTCTATTTTCTTCTAAAGTTTTGTTTTCTGTCTGACTTTAATCCACCTGGAATTTGTATTTGCCTATGGTATGATACAAGGATATCATTTCGCTTCACTGATTGGTTTTCACCATAATTTTTTGGTAGCCAGCTTTCCCGATTGACACCCTGACCATAGGTCAACTTTCCGTACGTGTGGCCATGCTTCGGAACTGTTGACCTACCTCTGGTGAATGATCTGTCACACATCTGTGAGCCAATATCATCTTATTTCAATTACTGAAATGTTATATTGATAACCCATATATACTGCATACGTCTAAAGAGGTTTTATGTATATTCTTTTTTTTTTTTACAGAATTATCTATTTTTATACATTTGCTTTTTGTAAAATGTTTTCAATTTTTTTAATATAAATATTCTAAACTTACAGAAAAGCACAGAGGGTAATACAGCACCCTCTCAGGTACCTTCCACCCTTGCTTTGTTAGTCTGACGGATTTTGGCTTCAGATCTTTTCTGTAAAGGCTCGTTGCTGTTATTGAATGAAAATCATTATGAACAGAGTGATGCCCATTTTGTTCTCTCAACTCCCATTTTTCTTCTTTAAGCTTACCCAATTCTGAACTTTTATCATTTTGTATTTTTACTGCACGTGTCATATTCATAAACAGCTGATCGTATTTTCTGAGGGTTGCAGAGATTTATTTTGAGTTGATCCCGAGCTAGATACACGCTTTTATAGTTCATTCATTTTAACTGCTGTAGAGAGAGTTCCATTGTCTACATAGGCCACGCTTTGTTCATTCATTCTATTTTTGGCGAGCTTTTCCTTTTGGTCTGCTTTTTCTTTCCATAGTAATCAACCGTCGTCCGTATACACATTTCCTGGAGCACACGTAGATTATCTTTTTGAATCTGTATCTAGAGGAGGGACTTCTAGGTTATAAATACAGATTCAAGAGGCCTCCTTTATCCATGGGAAACATGTGCCAAGACCCCTAGGGGATGTCTGAAATTGAAGGTAGTGCCAAGCTCTTCAGATGCCATGCTTTTTTTCCATCTGATAACCAAGGCCGCTCCTGCGTGGCTAAATGGGTGAAGAGTGTAGAGAGCCTGGACACGCTGGACAAAGGGATGATTCCAGGCAGAAGTGGACAGGATAGAGTGGCGTGGCTTTAGATTTCGTCGTGCTGCTCCAAACAGCAGGCAATTGAAAACGTATGAATTATTTATTTCTGGAGTTTTCCATTTATTATTTTTAAACCATGGTTGAATGAGGATAACAAACTGGAAAGGGGAACTACTGTATCTTCCTTTTGCTGTTAATGACTTCACCTGCAAAGCGGTTGTTCCAGCTGATGTGCCCAAATATGACGAGACACACAACCTTACCGGTACCCTTCTCTCCCTCCCGTCTCTTCTCTCTCTGTCTCTAAGACAACTTCTAGGAGGTTTGCCTATACAATTAGGCTTTCTGAAAAAACAGCTTTTAGTTTTGCTCTTCCTTTTCTTATTTTATTATATTTCTTTGAGATGGAGTTCGCTCTGTCGCCCAGGCTGGAGTGCAATGGCACGGTGTTGGCTCACTGCAGCCTCCACTTCCCAGGTTCAGGTGATTCTCCTGCCTCAGCCTCCTGAGTAGCTGGAATTACAGGCAACTGCCAGCACACCCGGCTGATTTTTGTATTCTGCCGGCCTCGGCCTCCCAAAGTGCTGGGATTACAGGTGTGAGCCACTGCTCCTGGCTCTTGTTGACCCTTTTCATTTGGAACTTGCTTTCTGTTTATCAAGCTGAGCTCATCATCTTGTGTATTTCCTTTCTTCTCCCTCTCGAGTCCATTCTGTTCTTTTTTCACATCTAAAGTAGAACATGTAGTTCATTTATTTTCCATCTTTCTTTTTCTTCAGCATTTGAAGCCCTACATTTTCCTCTAGTGGTTCCCCATCTTGTTTTCCTCACTGTAAAGCTGAGGTAATGACCTTGCGAGATCGTTTGTTCATGTTGCTTCCCATTTCTGAATTTGAGCTGGCTGTCTTTCCTATTCCCTTCTTCCTTCTTTCCTTCTTGTGCTTACTCTGCTCCTTCTCAGCCTCTAAAGCGGAGTACTCATTGGTGTGTAGTCGTTCTTGTTTGTCACAGTGACATGGTGTGGCCGTGTCCCCACCCAAAATCTCACTTGAATTGTTGCTCCCATTATCCCCGCATGTAATGGAAGGGAACTGGCGGGAGGTGATTCAATCATGGGGGGCGGGTTCTCCCGGGCTGTTCTCATGATAGTGAATAAGTCTCATGAGAGCTGATGGCTCTCTTGCCTGCCACCATGTAAGACGTGCCTTTCCTCCTCCTTCACCTTCTGCCATGATTGTCAGGCCTCCCAGCCATGTGGGAGGGCCTGTTCATTCTTCCTAATGAAGGTCACTGAGCCCACCTTCCCATGGCTGTACTTACTAATGAGATATGGAGGCTACACCTGGCGTTGCTCTGAGGACAAATGTTGTGCAGATTACAAAACTCTGCTTGCAAATGAATGTTTGCTGATACCTCCCTTGAATCAGGGAGCAGTTACTCTCTTGTAGTAACTCCTTATTTAAACAAGCTTGGAAAAAGTGACAACCCCAGTCGAACTTAGAGCAGGCTTTTTGCTCCCTCCCCATGGAGAGGTTGAAGTGACATGGTGGTTTCTAAGGTAACCAACAGCAGACATCATGGTTATTAAGTGGCACAGTGAGCAGGAATGGCACTCCCGGCCACTGCAAGGCAACCCATCAGCCTTGGGTGGGAGCAATAGTTTTTCCTCCAAGGCCTCCTTTTGTTCCACCTTCCTCCCCATCCGTTATAAAGCAAGGTAATTCTAGCCAGATGATTCCCAAACAGGAGGTACCTCTCTCTGTGGAGCTTTCCGGTTGGATTAATCTCGTTTACACAGGTTGAGAGTGGAGGGAAATTTTTTACATGGCAGAATGGTCCCTGCCCTCCTGTAAGCCAGAAATGCTGAGAAAGTTGAAACCAGGGAAAAGGTGAAGGTCCTAAGATGCATTCACTCACCTCTGCATCCTCATAACCCCAGCCCTGCCTGCCCCAAAGACCCAGTCTTACTGGCACTGCCTTGTCTTTCAGATTAAGTCTGCACATGACTTCTGTTCAACTTCGATCTTCCTGTTCTGAGTGTGTCCCACTTCCTGTTCTGAGCATGTCCCACTTCGTGTTCTACGTTCCCCTTTGTGTCCTGTGCCCTATTTCCCATCCTGTGTTCCACTTCCTGTTCTGAGTGTGCCACTTCCTGTTCTAGGTTCCACTTTTTGTTCTATGCTCCACTTCCTGTTCTGTCTTCCAGTTCCTGTTCTAAGTATGCACCACTTCCTGCTCTATGTTCCACTTCCTGCTGAGTATGTCCCACTTCCTGTTCTGCAGCCCACTTTATGTCCTATGTCCCACTTCCTGTCATGTGTCCCACTTCCTATTCTGGATTGTCCCTTCCTGTGGTGGACCCTTCCGCTTCCGCAGGCATTTGGGAATTGGGGGTGCCCAGGGACGTGTCCTTCATCTGCTGTTCTTCATGCTCACCTCGAGGCCCCCCACTTGGCTCCTGACACATCCCGGGCAGTGCACTGGGGCTCACTGCTGTTTTTCCTGCTTCTCAGATATGCCAAGATTGTTCCCAGCTCAAGGCTGATGCCCTTCTCCTTCCTTCTGCCAACAAATCTCTTCCCACAGAGACTAAGGCTGCTCTTCCACAATGTCCAGGACTCACGTAAAATATAGGTCATCCTGACCATCCTTTCCCCCTTCCACACTGGTGCATATGGCCCCCATTCCTGCCTCCCCCTGGCTCTCGATCCATGCTGTCCAACGTGACAGCCATGAACCTTATATGGCCACTGAGCCCGTGAAGTGTGGCTGGTCTGCACGGAGGTGTACCGTGAGTGCAAGCTGCACTCCAGATTTCAAAAGAAGAAAGTAAAATGGCTCGGTAATGTTTTTATACTGGTTACTTGAAATAATATTTTTGATCTATTGAGTTAAATGATCTATATTATTAAAAATTAATTTCACTCAAAGGGCACAAAGTTTTAGTTAAACAGGAGGAGGAAGTCCCGGAGGCCTATTGTACAGCATGGTGACTGTAGTTAACAATAACGTTTTGTACCCTTGAAGATTTCTCAGAGTGGGTTTTAAAAGCTCTCCCTACAAAAAAAACATATGAGGTGATAGATAAGCTAATTAGCTTGATTTATTCATTCCACAGTGTATATACATATCAAAACATCTCCCTGTATACCATAAATATATATAAATTTTAGTGGTCAATTAAAAACATAAACATTGATTTCACTTTTTAAAACACTTTTAAACATATGGCTACTGTAAAATTTAAAATTGTATTCATGGCTCACATCCGTGGCTTGCTAATGTCTGTACCGGGGGGCAGTGTAGCTCTAAAGCCAAATACCTGGGTTTGCGGCTGTGCTGACCCATAATAGCTGTGAAGCCTGTGAAATTGCCTGCACACGCCCATGCCTCAGTTTTTCCTCTGCACAATTAAGAGGAAGGATATGAAGCATGTGAAGCCCTTACTCAGGGCTGAACATGTCATCCTAAGTCCTCACTTAACATTAGCTATTAGTACTATTCATTTCATTTGTGCGTTTCAATGACCTTCTTTTATTTGCCCTCTTCACACTTAGCGGTCCATGAGATGACCTTGTTTAATCATTTGTGCACTTACTTATGTTTGGTGCTGCCTCTAGGTGTCAGCTCTGTGAACACAGGGACTTGCCGGTTTTGCTTGCAGCGTGTCCTCAATCCTGTTCTGGGCCCATCTCACAGTAGGAGCACAGGCAATGCATGCTGAGTCAGTGAATACACGCATGAAGCTGTGCGGTGATCCCTCATGCCTTCTCATCTAGTCCTGGCACTGTCACCCACTCTGTTGAAAAGAAGCCATTAGTGGTGGCATAAGAACGTGCTTGTGACATGAATGGATGCATAAGCAGAATAGTAGTGGTGGAGGACTGGGGAGAATGCATGGAGTTCTGCAGTGCTGAGAGGAGAGAAATACTCCCACAGCCCTGGCTGCATGCCCTGGGCCTGCTGGGATCCCCGGTGAGGCTGGGGTCACGCTGCTGCAGGCTTGGGGAGTGAAAACGTCAGGACATAAATGACCTTTGTCTTCATGCTGACACACCACTGCAGGCTCGGGGGTATGGTTCTGAGGAAGGCATGAACACGGGTGAAGTTGGGTGCCACAATCCAGGAGGGCCTGTTCAATTGAATCCCCCACCAACATCAGCTGAGTGAACGTTTGTGAGTTGCTCAGCTGCTGCTCGGAGCCCCTGCTCACCATCTGGAAGTGAGGACTCTACACCTACCCAGCAGAACCGACGTGCAGTGCCTCAGGGGAGAAAGGCGGCCAGAGGGAGGCTGGGTCAGTGGACCCCAGACACCCTGCCTCCCCAACCTGTGGGGCCTGTGGCTGCCTCTCCAGGGCCTAGCCCAGCTCTCAGACCAACCTCTCAGTGAGGCATGAAAAACCAATGATGATAGAATACTGCTTAAACATTACCCCCTATAGATGCTTTTCAATTAATTCGAATGGATGTTTCTTTCTCAATATCTGATTGATGGATTGGGTTCCCATATTGTTCTCTGAAGAATAACTATTTTCATAATTGCAGCTGCTCATTTATTCAGCGGCTTCCCTCAGGGCCCACCTGGGGCAGAGCTAGGGCTGGGGGTGGAGACTCCACCATGGTCAGTCCAGTCCTGGCCCATAGTCAAGCCTTGGTTGTCTGCTGGGGGAGGCAGCCAGAAGCCAGGAGTGTGGGGCAGGGCCTGATGGAGGGAGGGCCAGGTCAGTTCCCGGGGTGACCCAGCTCCTGCTGAGACCGCAGAGAGGTCACTAAGGGAAGTCTGGCCCTTCCCTTGTCCTGATGGCTGGTTTGTCTGTTCCCACCCCTCCTCTTGCTGCTAGGTTCTTGGGGTGCTTTCTACCAGCTCCCTTTGACTTGGTCTTGCCTCTGCTACTTAGTACCTTCCTGAGGGCCCACTGCCACATCGTCAGCCTGGCTTTTAAGGCCTGACTCAGAATGTCTCAGCCCAGCCCTTTGGATTGTTACTTTTGTGTGGCAATTTGACCCAGATACTTGGTTAAACATGTCTTCTGGGTCTGTCTGTGAGGGTGTTTCTGGAGGAGACTGACTTTGGAGACTGGTGGACTAGGTAAATCAGATGGCCCAGTACCTCATCCAACTCTGGAGGCCTGAGTAGAACAGAAAGGTTAGCAGAGATTTGTTCCTCTGGCCAACTGCTCAGGCTGGGGCATCAGTCTTTTGCCCTTGGACTGGAGCTCAGGCCATCAGCTCTCCTGGTTCTCTGCCTTTGGACTTAGACTTGAACTTACACTACTGGCTTTCCTGGGTCTTCACCTTCAGATAGCAGCCTGGGACGTCCCAGCCTCTACGGTCACATGAGCCAGCTCCGTATAACAAATGTCTTTCTAGTCATCCTACTGGTTTTGCTTATTTGGAGAAAGCTGACCAATACCTCCAGTTACATGATGTACCCCCAAACCCACATGTCCCCAGCCAGCAAATGTTGCTCAAAGCATAGAAGCCTCCAGAATCGTGGAATCCAATATCATTCTTCATTTTAAGGAGGAGCAAACTGGGACCCAGGAGAGAAAGAAATATCAGAAGTCAAGATGGCAGCGTTTCTGGAAGATACAAGGAAGTGTGTTAACTGCTGCAAACAAGGAAGTACATATCCTTGGCTCTGGTCCAAGGTCACTGGATCCTGTGGGTGACAGAGATGGTGACAGAGGTGGTTGTTGACAAACACTCCTTGCTTGATCAAACGTTTCAGGCTCCGCAGAGCCTCTTTTGCGCTCGACCTTGGCCTGCTGAGCCCGTGTCAGCAGAGTCCTGCTAAGCGAGGGTCCTTTCACACTTGGTGTCCACTCCAGCTCCTCTTTCCTTATCCTTGATATCTGATCACCTCTAGCAAGAGTCCTATCGGGCCAGTTTAGCAACGATTTTCTACCCTTGACATGCACTCAAGTCCCTCTGGGTCATTTTCCGTCCTGTCCTTGCTGAATTCAGAGTTGAGCCCAATCTCTCCCCTCTTTGGCAGTAGTCTAGAATAAAGCTTGTCTTGCCATTTTAAACAAGCGTCTGATGAATAGTTTTTGTTACAGTGTGAAGAGGTTGGGGGACAATGGAGAGGGATGAGGAAGGGCAGGATGAAGTCGTTGTAAGGCAGATGGGGTTGGACTTTCTAGAAAGACCACAGTGTGCCTCGCCCTGAGTTAAATGCACAAAAGCTTTCAGAAAGAGCAAAGTCCAGGAACTTCTTCTGAGGGCCAGAAGAACCACCAGCCTGGTTTGGGGAGAGCCCTGAGCTAGGTTCAGGTCTCCTCCCAAACCCCCCTGATCTGTGCCCCACGTGGGCTTCAGTTTCCCTATGTGTGAAGTGGACCAATGAGGAAGTAGCCGGCGTTTCCTGCATGTTGCTGGCCAAGCTTCCTGCAGGACCCGGGGGCCATGGGATTATAACTGGCTACCCGACTGTGAAGTACTAGTGAAATGCATGCTGACCCCAGGTGCTCCTTTTGGTGTGTCTCCCGACACAGCAACAGTGGGGCAGGGGCTGTCATCATTTACAGATGAGTGCTGGAGCCCTGAGAGGTGGAGGGCTCAAGGTCACACAACCACTTAGTGGCAGTGGGCCGAGCCGGGCTGCAGCCTGCATCCCCCAGAGCTGGCCTCCTTATCAGTGAGCAGCAGATGTGTATGGAGCCCTTGGCTTTGCTCTCGAATCAGGCCAGCATCTGACCCGCGGAACCCAGCCACTTCTCTGTAACTGCATCAGATTCCTTTATTCCTTCTGAGCTGTGACCCAGAAAAACCCCATTTGTGGAGCACAAAGCTGTCTGCTTGGAATTCATGATCGAGCATATAATCGCTCCCTTTGGATACCCGGTGCTTCAGGTGGAGAAGGAGGCCCTGCCAGTAGGAACCAGACCAAATGGGCTGAAGATACAGGAGCATGTGGGGCCCATCCCCTGGTACCTGGGATCTGTAGTGCTCAGGACCTGGCACCAGGCAGGATTTGTTTTCCTGCTTTGAATGGATAAAAGATGGAGCCTTACAAATTCAATGGCCTGGGCAGAGGAGGCAGCCCCATTAGGAGACATGCCTTGGAGCTGAGCTCTTTTGGGGGCAGCCTGGTGGGACACAGGAGTAGAGGGCTCCAGAGGAAGGACCAGGGGTCAGTAATATTAAAGAGTCCTCAGAGGCAGCTTGGGCCTTTACCTCCACCTTTTACAGATTGTCTGGAAATCTGATGTAAATCCTATATCCAGGAATGTATTTCTGTGTTTTCCTAGAAGATTGGAAATCCAGGCTCCTGCCTTTTAGGCACTTTGCTGGGCACTGACCGAGAATCCCAGCAGGGCAGACCAGTGTTGGGTGCTGAATCCATACTGCTGAACAACCCAGGCCATTTCCTGGGAGATTCCCAGTCCAGTCAACGGCACAGACTAGAACCAGAAATGTTCCAAAAATGGCGAGGCAGGTGCAGGGCTAAACCTAGGAAGCTCTGGGGTCAGAGAGAGAGAGGAGGTGGCTACTGGCCTAAGACTTAAGACAGTAATGTCACCAACTTTCTAAACTTGAAAGAGCAGTTTAGACAGAAGGGGCAAATCTCCAAAGGCACAGGGTTGAGGCCCCCAAATACAATTGCTTCTTTTTTAGGAACATCAAGCCCATTCATGAGAGCACCATCTTCATGAGCAAATCACCTCCTAAATGTCCCCCTTCTTAATTCTGTTGCCTTGGGGATTAAGGTTCATTGTGAACTTTGGAGAGGTTATCATCATTCAAGCCATAGTAGAAAGCAAATCCTGGACAGGATGCATGGAGCAGCTCCACGAGGCCCTGGAAAGGAAACAGCAGCAGGCAGATTGGCAAAGTGGACAAGAATTTGAAGGAGCACCAAACTAGTGGCGAGGTCCTCATTTTATTTTCCTCCGCTATTGCCCAGACTGGACTTGAAGTCAGCATGAAATATCAAAGTATGCACCAGATACAGAGAAAAAGAGCTTCAGGAAGAACCTTTGCTTTCTGGCCAGAGGAATGGGAAAGCATACACCAAAGGTCCAGAGATGGAAAGAAAAATTCATTGTTTTCCCCACTTTTACTCATTTTCTCTTGCCCCAGCTGCCCATGTAATCTTTCTGGAGTACAACAGAAGTGGAGGCTGGAAAGAAACCCTGAACTCTTAAGGAAGGCAATTCTTTCCTACGACTCGAGACGGCTCTAGGAGCAATAGAATGAGCTCCTGTTCCTCTTTTTCCTCTTTCATCCTGTTGTTTTAAAAGCAAAGTTCTAACATTTATGCCATTAGAGTCTCAGAGAAGAAAGAACAAAATACAGGAAAAAAAAAAAAAAAAAAAAAAAGAAAAAACCTTGAAAAAAAAAATCCTGGTTTAAAACGTCCCAAATTTGGGGAAAGACATAAACTTGCAGATTCAAGGACAAGATAAGCTCACAGAAATTCTCCATCAGAAAAATCATAGTCAAACTACTGAAAACTATAAGCAAAAGCAAACAAAAGCTATCAAGAGAAAAACACTGAATAGAATGTAAGGAAGTAATCATCCAAATGACTGCAGATTTCTCCCAAGAAATCGGAAAGACTAGAAGAACTAACTGATGTGACCTTTTTTAAGTACTGAAAAAAATAACTATTGACCCAGAATTCTAGATTCTGCAAAAATATATTTCAGGAGTGAAAGAGACAGATGAAGAAAGTTTAAGAGAACTTGTGGCCAGTATGCCTGCTTTAATATCAATGCTGAAGGAAGCTTTTCAGAAGTAAGAAAAATTATACCAGACAGATATTCGGAACATTGGGAATAAAGAAAGAGTAAAGGAGACGGTGACTATCTAGGTAAATGTAATGGTAGCCTATTTTCCTCTTAAGTTCTTTAAAATAAGTGTTATCACTGAAGGGAAAAATTATAGCATTGAGGTTTTCAACGATTGTAAGCATGATACGTATGAATGCTACCATATAAAAGAAATGGTAAAGGGACCATATGATGCTCAGCTTTCTTTATTCCACTTAGTAGTAAAATGTTAATTCATACTTAACTATGAAAAGTTAAGTATGTACATTATAATTCCTATGACAATCACTAAAACAAATCTACGCAAAAGCTATAGTATTGGACTAAATAGATAAAATACTATACTACAATATTAAAATAATGCAGTCAGACAACAACAACAAAAAAGCAAAGGTAAATAGTCTAAATAAAAGGCAGAAATTGGAAGTAAGTCATAAAAACCACATATGGTGTGATTTCATTTATGTGAAATGTCCAGAATAGGCAAATTCAGAGGGACAGAAAGTAAATTAGTGGGTGCCTGGGGCTGATTCAGGGGAAAAATTGAAGGGCTGGTAATGAGTATGGAGCCTCTTTTGGGGGTATTTAAAATGTTCTAAAATTAGATCGTGATGATGATTACACAGTTCTGTGAATATACTGAAAATCAAACAACTGTAAATCTTCAATGAGTTAATTTTATGGCATTTGAAATATAGCTCAAGGATACTGTAAAAATTGATAAATTAGAAAATAAAAATAGTATGATTAATAAATTATATGAATTCAGGAAACCTGGAATGGTTATGCTACTACCATATGTAGACTTCAGAGCAAAAAAAAAAATCAGAGATAAAGAGGGGTATTTCAGAATAATAAATAAAGGGCTAAATTACCAATCAAGAAGATACAGTGATCGTAAATGAGTTTGCACCTAAAAATAGAGTTTCAAAATAAACAAAGCAAAAACTGATAGAACCGAAAGGAGAATTGAACAAATTGGTAATTATATTTGGAGACCTCAACGCATCCTTATTAGGAGTCAATAGAGCAAATAGGCAGAAATCCTGGAAGGATGTAAAAGACTGAACTACACCTTTAGTCCCATCCATTAAATCAATCAATGTAATTCACCATATCAAAAGAATAAAAAGAAAAACCACACGATTAACTAAATTTTTGCAAACAATATTTGACAAAATTAAGCTCCTTTCAATGACAAAATATGTCAAGAAAATAAGAATAGGAAATGTCAGAAATTTTGTTCACCTGATAAAGGACATCTTCCAAAAACTTACAGCTAACATCATACTTCGTGAAGATCTCAATGCATTCTTTCCAAGATTAGCAATTAGACAAGGTGTGTACATTTTCATCATTTCTATTTAATATCAATACTAGAGTTCCTAGGCAGTGCACTAAAGCAAAAGAAAGTGAAAAAGAGAAGAAAGAGAAAAAAGAAGGAAAGATAGGGCAAACACATTGAAAAGGAAGAAATAAAGTTATCACTATTCACATGTGATGTTATTGTGTATAAAGAAAATCTTAAGGAAAAATTGCTAGAATAAATGAATTTAGCACAGATGCAAGATAAAAGGTCAACTTACAAAAATATATTTTTAATACTAGCAATGAGCATTTGGAAACTAAAATTAATGGAAATAACACTAAATTCCATACAATGTAAAATACTGGGCTGTAAATCTAGCAAATATGTACAGGATTAGTATACTAGAAACGACAAAACATGGATTAAAAGAAATCAAAGACCAACATAAATGGAGAGATAATATATTCATGGGTAGGAAGACTCACTATAGCTAAGATACAAATTCTTCCCATGTGGACCTATAGATTTAATGCAGTTTCAACAAAAATCCAGGTTGGGTTTTTGTTGTTTGGAGACATAAACTAATTCTAAAATGTATATGGAAAAACCAAAGGAACTAGAATAGCTGAAACAACTCTTAAGGAGAAGAATCAATTTGGCAAAACTATGCTACCTGATTTTAAGACTTACTTTAAAACAACAGTAATCAAGACAGTGTGATACGGCAAAGGGATAGATCTGTGAATCAAAGGAACAGAATGGAAAATACAGAAACAGACCCACATCAGTATGTGTAATTGAGCCCTGACAAAGGCTCACGAGAGAAAGGATGACCTTTCCATCAGATTGTACTGGAACAATTGGGCATTTGTATATAAAAAAGAACCTGGATTTAAACTTTACAACTCATACAAAAATTAGCTCAAAAAGAGTTATAGATCTAAATGTAAAAGTACAATTATAAACACTTTAGAAGAAAAATTATAGGGGTAAGTATTTGTGACCTCTTAGGCAAGAAACACCAAAAATATGGCATATAAAAGGAAAAGAAAGATAAATAAGACCTTATCAAAACTAAAAATTTTGCTCAGTAAGACACCTTGCTAAAAGGATAAAAAGACAAATTCCAGACTAGGAGAGAGTATTTGTAAATCACGTATTTGATAAAAGACCTCTATTCAGAATACATTTTTAAAAAACCTCTCAAATTCAACAGTCAGAAACAACCCAGTGGAGATAAAATGAGCATAAGATTTCAACAGATGCTTCATCAAGTTACGATATACAGATAGCAAAAAGAAACACGAAAAGATACTCAAGATTATTATCCATTAGGGAAATGCAAATTAAAACCATCATGAGATGTTTCTACACACTTATTATACATGGTAAAATTTAAAATCTGACAGTATCAAGAGCGGATGAGGATGTGGAACTACTGGAATACACATATTTTGCTGATGTGTAATATATTTTTGAATGCAAAACAGTACACAGAGCTATTCTGGGAAACAGTTTGGCAATTTCTTACAAAATTAAGCATGCATTTTCCATGTGACCCAGCAATCCAATCCTATTCTTAGATATATTATTATGGAGAAATGAAAGCTCTGTACATGTCTGTTTACAGTAGCTTTACTCATAATTATGAAAAAATGGAAAGAACCCAAGGGTCTTTTAGCAGGTGAATGCCTCCATGTAAAGCAGTCTATGTGGCAATAAAAATAAATGAATATTGGTAGATGTAATAACATGGATAAATTTCAAGGGCATTAGGCTAAGGGAAAGGAGACAATCTCACTGTGTGATTCCCCTTATACCATCCTTGAAAAGTCTAAATGAGAAAGACAAAGAATAGCTCAGTGGTTTCTAGGTGACAAGGGTTGAGGGCAGCTAGAGAGAATAATTTGAGGGTAATAAGACTGTTCTCTCCGTCGATCATAGTGGCAGTGACATGAATCTGTGTGTGTGAAATCTCATAGAACTGTAAACCAAAAAAGTCATTTTACTGCATGTTAATGTTTTAAAATTTTTACTATAAATTATTTACTAGAATTGTTATAAAATAATAAGTGTCCTATGGGCTTCTACTACAACTTTCCTTTTTAAAATTTGTTTTATTTCAGTTGCTTGGGGTACAAATGATTGTTGATTATCTGGATGAATTGTACAGTGGTGAAGTCTGGGCTTTTTGTGTATACCTGTCATCCTAATAGTGTACATTGTATTCAAAGGGAAGTATTTCATCCCTTACCCCCTTCCCACCTTCCCCTCTTCTGAGTCTCCAGTGTCGATAATACCACTCTGCATAACATGGCATACCAAAAGCTTAGCTCCCGCTTATGAGTGAGAACATGTGGTATTTGATTTTCTGTAGCTAAGTTACTTCACTTAGGATAATGGCCTCAATTCCATCCAAGTTGCTGCAAAATACATTACTTTGTTCTTTTTATGGCTGAGTATGGTGTGTGTGTGTGTGTGTGTGTGTGTGTGTGTGTATCTGAACCATTGCAGAAGGACTATATGTATATGTCACATTTTGTGACATATATATAGAGGACTATGTATATGTCACATTTATGTATAGATTAAATATATATATGCTTTATTTGTATATGGTATATATAAGATATATATCTACCTATCTATATCACATTTCTTTATCCACTCACTGGCTGATAGGAACTTAGGTTGATTCTATATCTTTGCAATTGTGAGCTGTGCTGTGATAAACATGCTTGTGCAGATATCTTTTTTACATAATGACCTCTTTTCCTTTGAGTGGATACCCAGTAATGGGATTGGTGAATTGAATGGTAGATCTACTTTCAGTTTTTTGAGGAATCTCCATACTGTTTTCCATAGTGGTTGTATTAATTTACATTCCCATCAGCAGTGCATAAGTGTTCCCGTTTCCCTTATATCCATGCCAATATTTATTGTTGTGATGATTAATACTAGTTGTCAACTTGATTGGATTGAGGGCTGCCTAGATGGTTGGCAAACTACTGCTTCTGAGTGTGTCTGTGCGGGTGTTGACAGAGGAGATGGACATCTGCATCGATGGACTGGGAGAGGAAGACCCATCCTCGATGTGGGTGGGCACCATCCACTCGGCTGCCAGCTTGGCTAGGACAAAGCAGGTGGAGAAAGGTGAGAGGGATGACCTTGCTTGCTGGCTCTCCTGGCTTCTTTTCTTCTCCCATGCTGGATGCTTCCTTCTACTCCTCCTGCCCCTGGACATCAGGATCCAGATTATTTAACCTTTGGACTCTGGGACTTGTACCAGTGGCTTCCCTGGGGGCTCTGAGGCTTTTGTCCAGCAGACTGAAGGCTGCACTGTCAGCTGCTTGGTTTTGAGGCTTTTGAACTCAGACTGAACCACTGCTGACCTCTCTCTTCCTCAGCTTGCAGATGGCCTCATGCCGGGCTTTGCCTTGTAATTTTGTAAACCAATTCACCCTAATAAACTCTCTTTCATATATACATAGATCCCATTAGTTCTGTCCCTCTAGAGAACCCGGACTCATACAATTGTCTTTTAACTTTTCAATAATGGCCATTCTGGCTGGAGTAAGGTGACATCTCATTGCTTTTTAATTTGCATTTCTCTGATGATGAGTGATGTTGAACATTTTTTCATGTTTGTTGGCCATTTGTGTATCTTCTTTGTGGAAGTATCAGTTCATGTTGTTTGCCCAATTTTTAGTGGGATTGTTTGTTTCTTGTTAATTTGCTTGAATTCCCTGTAGATTCTGGATATTAGTCCTTCACTGGAGGTACAGTTTGTAAATATTTTTTCCCATTCTGTATGTTGTCTCTTTACTCTGTTGATTATTTCTTTTGCTGTGCAAAAACATTTTAGTTTTCCTAGATATGATAAATTTGAAAGTCTCAGATTACAAAATTAACGTATACAAATCAATAGCACTACTATGTATGAACAACAATCAAGCTGAGAATGAAATCAGGAACTCAATCCCATTTACAATAGCTACAAAAAATATCTAGCAATATACCTAGCCAAGGAGGTGAAATAGCTCTGCAAGGAGAATCACAAAACACAGCTGAAAGAAATCATGGATTACACAAACAAATGGAAGAACATCCCATGCTTGTTGGCCAGAAAATGACCACACTGCCACAAACAATGTATAGATTCAATGCAGGTTCTATCAAAATGCCAACGTCATTTTTCACAGAATTAGAAAAAACAATCCTAAAATCCCTACACAGCCAAAAAAGATCCTGAATAGCCAAAGCATCCAAATCAAAAAGAACAAATCTGAAGGCATCACATTACCCAACTTCAAATTATTCTAGAAGGCTGTAGCAACCAAAACAGCATGGTACTAATATAAAAATATCATAGACCAATGGGAACAGAATAGAGAGCCCAGAAATAGAGCCAAATATCTACAACCAACTGATCTTTGACAAGCCAGTCAGAAACAGACATTGGGGAAAGGACACCTTACTCAATAAATGGTGCTGAGAAAACTAGATAGGCATGCATAGAAGAATGAAAGTATCTCTCACCATATGTAAAAATCAACTCAAGATGGAGTAAAGACTTAATCTAACACCAAAACCTATAAAAATTCTGAAGAAAACCTAGAAAAAACTCTTCTGGACATTGTCCTAGGCAAAGGATTTATGACAAAGACCTCAAATGCAAATGCAACAAAGGCATGTTAATTTTTAAAATAAAACAAATTAAAAATGATATAATGTTATAAGAATGCCTGGCTCATACGTATATACAATACTTCTTGGTTTCATGCCTCTTTTTGCTAATTAAAAACATTATTCAAAAAATTCCATTGTATTAATGTCAGATGAATAAGCATTTGTGACCAGCAACACAAAGGGGCCACCCCAGTTTCTAAGCAGCATCGCAGCCTCTACTGTCACCTGATGATACCAGAAGGGCTCCCTGCAGTTTGTTTTTGTTTTGTTTTTGTTGTTGCTGTTATTTTGAGACAGATCCCCACACTGTTGCCCAGGCTGGAGTGCAGTGGTGTGATCTCAGCCCACTGCAACCTCTGCCTCTTGGGTTCAAGTGATTCTCCTGCCTCAGTCTCCCAAGTAGCTGGGATTACAGGCACCTGCCACCACGCCCAGTGAATTTTCTTTTCTTTTTTTCTTTTTTTGTATTTTTAGTAGAGATAGAATTTCACTATGTTGACCTGACCTTGTGATTCACCTGCCTTGGCCTCCCAAAGTGCTGGGATTACAGGCGTGAGTCACTGCACCCGGCCTGCTCCCTGTAGTTTACCTCACCACCCTGTGTCCCAGCCTCAGGGGGGCCTGCTGCCCTCTCATAAACTCACTGTGGTTGGGTTTTGGCAGCTGATAATGGTCATGACACCTCTAATGGAGATTCTGGAGAGACAAGGTCAAAAGTCGCCTGACTCCACCCTGCCAACTCTTTGAGCTACTTTTTAAACTTCTGTCCCTATGATGTATTCCTCCCAACCTGCTATCCATACTTCAATTAGGAGCCCTGAGGGGACAGCGGGTCTCTGAGTCACCTCAGTATCTCTAGAGCCTGGTCCAGACGAGGCTGTGGATGAGGCAGAAAGATGCTCAGCATGACAGCCCTGCCAGCATGGTCATGTCCTCAGACCCCAAAGGAGAGCTCTCTGAGGGTCAAGACCATGATTTCTCTAGCCTGACAAGCCCTAGTGGGTTCCACTGATGGTAGTGATGGTGGTGCAGAAGGCAGCATCTAGATCTGCTCTCAGCTGAAGTTAATGTATGGCCAAGGGTAGGGCTATTGCTTGCCTTCCTCTAGCAGAGGAAAGGGCTTCTAGGAGGTGTTAAAAAATTAGAAAAAATGCTCAGTGCCACTTGATAAAGCATTCAGAACCACTGAGATAGCTATAGGGATTTTGCAGCGGGAAAGATATTGCACTTAACTCCAAATACAGCACAGGCAAGTGAGAACTTACAGCCAAGGAGCAGGGTGGGAGAAGGCGGATGGAAAGCTACTAGGAGGAAGCATCAGGGCTCAAGGTATTCTGGTTAATGTGACCTAACAGAATTCTTGCTGAGGACAGGCCAGGGTAACCAGACATCACCTGGAGGATGGTGGATGATGAGGAACCCAGTCAGACAGTGAGGGTGATCAGATATCAGAGGTGGGGGGAGTCTTGATAAACCTGAATTTTTCAAGGAAGTCCACAGCTGGGCTTGGGTGGTGGGCAATTCAAGAGCCTAAAGTTTGGACAAGCAAAAAAATCATTGTCTGAGAGCAACATGTGCACCCTGGACCCAAGCCCGCTCTTCCTCTACCCTACTAATGAAGTGCCCTTGTGCTTCCTGGTGACTCTCCATGAAGCAGGAGCTAGAGAACAAATCAGCACAAAATAATATTTTCACTAAATTTCTGCTCTCCAGCCTGTGCAGTTGTATCAACTTGTTAGTAGGCCTCTGGGAACGCCATGGTGCATACTGATGTTGGCTCATGCCAATTACGAGGCTGAGTGATGAAATAGCCTTGTATCATTTCACCAGCACATGGGAACAGCAGGTGAATGCTATAGTTTATGATTTTCAATTATAAATCAAATAGACTGAGTTCTCGCTTCTCTTAATAAAGGCTGTAAAAGCGCTGAAGTGTGGACAAGCTTCTGCCTGGGAAAGAAAAACAGGTTGAGTCTATAAGCTGTCACTTGTGTGGTGTTTTTGTTTTTGCCACCATCTGATGTATTTAGCATTTGGAAGGACGTTTTAGAATACGTGCGCTGGGAGGAGCGGGAGGCAGAGGGTCCTATTAGTTACCTTGAATGTGCTTGGACAATATACACAACAGGTAGAGGCATCTTAATGTCCCTCCGCTCCTCCTAATCCAGTGTTTGTGGCTTCATGGGAGGTTCCTCAGCAGAAGAGGCCGGGGCATTTAAAGTGGACCTCTGGGGGTTGTTCTCCCACTGGACCAAGATATGTCATGGTGTTTTGGGTTTGTCATTGGTTCAAGAGTGGATGGAAAACCAGAGAGAATGTGGAGCAATGCCAGTTCTGTCCATCTTGAGAGAATTTGTTGGTTTCCTTTGAGCTTCTTGACTCTGCTTGGATAAGCCAATTAATCCTGGACAATGCTATGGGTTAAATGTACCCTCCAAAACACATGTTGAAATTTAATTGCCATTGTAATAGTGTTTAATAGTGTTGAGAAGAGATGATTAATGGATTATTCTCATTATTGCATGAGTGGGTTAGTTATTGCAGGCGCTGGTTTGTCTTCACAGGAATGGGCTCCTGACAAAGGGTGTGTGAATCCCCCATTTTCTCTCTGTCTCTCACCCTGGTTCATTATATGATGCTTCTCTGTGGGATGACTCTTGGGTGCCAGAACCGTGCTCTTTGACTTCACAACCTCCAGAGCTGTGAGCCAAATAAACCTCCGTTGTTTATAAATTGCCTATTTTGTTGTATTTTGTTACAGCTGTAGAAAATGACTAAGACAGGCAATGCACCAACTTCTCCATTCCCAACTTGCTTCATCTACAAATGGTGATGGTAATGAATATCGTGACATAAAACATGGCTACTTACAAACCAATCCCTGGCAGCAGCTTATAAGGGGAAAAAATAGACTGGTTCAAGAGACAAGAGAACACCTGAGATGTGTTAGATGAAGGATGGAAAGCCAGTATGTGGGCTATTGGTGTAAAACACCTAAAGATGTAGAATTGAAGCAAACCTGGAAGACAGGGAAGATGAGTTCCTGCCTTGAAGAAACAGCTCATCTATCAAGTGGAAATGGCTTACCACATTAAATTTGAAATATCCAGTGAAAATTGTAAAGTCTAAGGATAAAACACATCCAGTGAAAATTGTAAAGTCTAAGGATAAAAAACACTTGGTAAAATCTCATTAGAAGAGAGGAGTTAGGATAAAATGAACAAAAATTCTTTTGGCTTCAGATTTCTCCTTGGCTGCATTTAATGCCCAAAGACAATGGGACCATCTCTGCCAGAAGCTTATGAAGTGGGTTAATTGGTTTCCACAGTAATAAGTCAAGGGCCTAGGAATTTCAAGACCTTATAGCCTTGCTCGTCTTATAGTCTTGCTCTGCACAGGGTCTCTTCAGGGGAGCATGTGCAAGAAAAGATAGCTGAAGGAGGGTGACTGGTGGTCCCCAGAGCAGGTGTCTCTCAGAGCTGGAACAGGGTAGCTCCCCACTTCGTGTCCCCCAAATCCTTGATAGCTAAGTCTACTGAGAAGGGAGCTGGAGCAATGAGAAAATGGAGACTTGATGGTATTAGGATTTGGGGCCTTTGAGGGGTGATGAGATTGTGAGGGTGGAACCCTCATGAATGGGATTCATGCCCTTATAAAAGTGACTCCAAAGAGCTGCTTTGTGCCTACCACCATGTGAGGGCACAGTGAGATGGTGGCATTCTTCAGTCTGGAAGAGGCCCTCACTGAACCCAAACATGCTGGCACTCTGACCTTGAACTTCCAGGCTCCAGAACTGTGAGAAATAAATTTCTGCTGCTTACAAGCCACCCAGCCTATGGTGGTTTGTAATAGCAGCCTGAATGGACTAAGACATCTTTCTTTTGAACTCTTAGGACTTAAAAGCCAAGGCTGTGTAGCGATTTCCCAGTCCAAGAACTTCTGTGAATCTGAGGAGTTCTTTAGAAGACTGTGACCCAGTACTTCCTCATTTGTCATACAGGCAGCACTAAAATAGACAGTGTCAAATGAAAACAAATGTGTATTAAAATAAGGAGAGACTTCATTCAAAAGGATTATTGTGATAAAAGGAAGGGAGCTGTTGTAGGGAGAACAATCTAATAGTTACAGCTGCAGGCATCTCAAAGTTCTGGCAGAAAGAAACTTTCTTTTATGTGGAGAACCAAACAAGTTGAAAAAATAATTGGGTGTGGGGGAGTGGGCGGTGAGATCAGACAGTTGATCAGTCAGGGAAAGTCTTTCTTTGCAGTCATCGACTTCTGGGGAGGGACTATTTAGGAGGGCCTGTTTGCTGGCTTAGGCTGAAGGAGGGTCAACTTTCAGGATCCTGAGGGAAGGAGAGAAGCTAAACTAGAGTTTAGTCAAATCAGTTGTTCTGATTGGTTAGTTGGGTAACAGTTCAGGTCATCATTAAGAGATACAGAAGTAGAATTTGTAGGGTGTGTCTGGCCTTGTTCTAGGTAAACAAGGGAGCATCCAGGAGTCTTACCTGAATCATGTGGTGAGGGGATCTTCTTTGTCACAAGCAGTTTCCTGGAACACAAAAGGGTGAGATGATTTCCTAATAGTCATTGTTTTTTAGGAGCTCAGGGCTCAGGTAAAGTTCAACATTGTCAACAATTTAGGTCCTAATGGTGATGATGATGGTGATGATGATGGTAATGATGATGATGGTGATGATGGTGTGATGATGATGATGATGGTGATGGTGATGATGATGGTGATGGTGATGATGGTGGTGGTGATGGTGATGGTGATGGTGATGAGGGTGATGGTGGTGATGATAGTGGTGATGGTGATGGTGATGGTGATGATGATGGTGATGATGATGGTGGTGATGATGGTGATGGTGATGGTGATGATGGTATAATGATGATGATGATGGTGATGATGATGATGGCTTGATGGTGGTGATGATGGTGATGGTGATGATGATGATGGTATGATGATGATGATGGTGATGGTGATGATGGTGATGATGATGATGGTTTGATGGTGGTGATGATGGTGATGGTGATGGTGGTGATGATGATGGTGATGATGATGATGGTGATGGTGATGATGATGGTGGTGATGATGGTGATGGTGATGATGATGGTGGTGATGATGGTGATGGTGATGATGATGATGGTATGATGATGATGATGGTGATGGTGATGATGATGGTGATGATGATGATGGTTTGATGGTGGTGATGATGGTGATGGTGATGGTGGTGATGATGATGGTGGTGATTATGATGATGGTGATGATGCTGATGGTATGATGATGATGGTGATGATGGTGATGGTGCTAATGACAGTGATGATGATGATGATGGTGATTGGTGTTGATGACAATGATCATAATTATAATTATGTGACATTCTTCTAAGTTTTTCATGTGTATTAGTTGAAATACAAGGTAAATACTAGCATCCAACTTTACAGAACTAAAACATAGATGGTTGATTAACTTGCCCAAGGTTCTGCCACTGCCTATTTTTTGAAGAAAGTTGGGTTTACACCGGGTGACTCTGCTCCAGCACCCATGATCTTGCTGCTGTGCTCCACTGTTTCTAAAATGGGTCAAAGAAGGGTATGGCTTAGTATAGCTCCAAGGCCATTCTCGCCACCAGGCTCCAAATGAACCCTGTATTCTACTTCCTATTGCAGCTGATCAGAGATAATTCCACAAACATTACCAGATGACAGCACATATTACCCCAGCTTTGAACAATTTGAACTCACTTTTGTTAATAAATTCCCACCAATGCATGAAGTCCCTGAATTACTTTCCTAAATGTGCTGTAGCAACTAACCATGAACACCGTGGCTTAAAGCAACAGTCTGTTCTCTCACAATTCTGGAGGCCAGAAGTCAGAAACCAAGGAATCAGCAGGGCTGTGCTCCCTTGGAGTCTTCAGGGGGGAGCCTTCTTGTTTTGTCCAGCTTCTGCTGGCTGCTGGCATATTTTGGCTTATGACTGCACCACTCCAGCCTCTGCCTTCCTCTCCATGTGGCCTTCTCTCCTGTGTCTCTGTCTCAAATCTGCTTTGCTCCTATAAGGATTTGGGGTCTACCTTAATGAATGATGAGCAGCCATATTGAGATTCTTAATTACATCTACAAAGACTCTGTTTCCAAATACAGTTGCATACACAGGTTTCAGGAATTGGGGCATGGATGTAGCTCTTTGGGGCCACCATTCAAACCACTGCAGTCCCCACATGAAATTCCTGTGCTGGTTCAGCCAGAAGAGTCTCCTTCAGAGTATTGGTGGGGTACCCATCTGCAAAACATTCTCTGGAGTGGGCAGATTGCTTCAGCACTTCCATGTGAAAGAGAATGGGAACCTCAGGTCCCAATGGGTTCACATTTCTCCTTCAGCTTTTTCAGGTGCGGAGAGCAGGAACCCAGGCTCCAATGGTTTCACCTCCTCACACTCCAGAGGGGCAGCAGGATGCCCCACAGCCCCCTGGACAGCCTCTCACCTACAGGGCTGAGTGTTGGAAGCAGGCAGCCACAATATTTCCCAAGGAAAGTGGCACTCCACTGCTGCTGTGGTCGGCCATGGTGCAGGTGATGACAGTAGCCAGAGAACAAAGAAGAAAAAACAGAAAAAATAAATCTTGGATCTTAGTTTCAAATTTGCCAAGACATTCAGTGTCTTCCAGTTGTCTGGATTCCAGGACTGTGAACTTCACCCAATTGGGAAATGTCTTCCACCAGGAAGTGAGTCAAGTTGTTGTCTCATTTTCTTGAACCTGTTGGGAGCCTACGGTTTCTCCAGCTCATGTGGCTGTGAGACACAGATTTAGAGTCTTCAGAGCTCAAGGAGAAACCAGCAAAGCTGTCACCACCTGCAGCCCTGAAGCCTAGGCTTTGCCCTTCCGTGGGTTGCCTCTCTCTCTAAGGGTCTTTTTAGCTTTCATGATATCAGCTGCATCTCACATACTCCTTTCTCTTTTCTGCTTTACCTTTGCAAACCTGTCCTTTGGTCACAACAGACAGGTAGCATTGGAGTGGACTTGGGAAGGCTGGGAAATAAAGCAGGAATCCCTGGTCCCTGAAGTCTCGGTGTCTCCTGTCCGTGAAAAATACTCTTGCACTGAGCCCAAGGCTGCTGCCTCTGCTGGCTTCAGAGGCCTGTCCCACCTTCGAATGAATAATTTTTCTCACAAGATACACATACAAGACTGCAAGTCCATGCCTGCACAGGAACCTTGGATACCCCATGAGACCCACAAGAACCTTGGATACCCCCTGAGAACCTTGGATACCCCATGAGACCCACTAACTTCTCTATATGCACCTATGGAACTTCGCTGGTTACCAAGATGCTGGTTTCTATTTGAGCTTGACGTGGAGTTAAGAAAGAAAGTCCTAACAAGGGAGGAACCCCCTATGTCCTAATCCTCTACCCAGGCTTTCTGCTTGAGGGAGTCATGCTCAAAGGTGCTTTTTTAGAGAGTTCTGCTTAGGCCTGGGTCCTAACAATTCTTTCTGTGACTCTATTTTGTGACCTATTTACACACAAAAAAGCATGCTTACAGAGAAGGAAGGGTCATGGGGAACAGTGTGCACTGCTTCTGCTAAGGCTTGAAGATAAAACCTTTATAATCCAATAATTTGGAAATCAGGTTTGATTGGATTCGATTGATTGATCTTTCAAACTGTGAAGCCACCAGGTGAAAAATTGCCCCTCCCACACACAATCACACGCACAATTCCTGTGTAACCTTCTTCAGATACCATTTGGAGATATATGTCCACCAAGCAACAGATGAAATGAATTAAGAGCTCAATAATGATAAAGTGATGGCAGAACAGGATTTGTTCTGAGCATTAGAACTCTCTACATATAGAATAATTTTTGAAATTCTGAAGGAAGTCTTGTACATTATATACATAACTTACACATATATATTTAAAGAGAGAGAGAGTAACATAAGAGTTTGCTGTGTCATGTAATGTAAGTTTAGATGTCAGCCCTCCCGAGATGTTATGGCCTCTTGATGACGCTGCTGGAGATGATATCTGCTTCTCTGTCCTGGCCTCACCGTCACTTACTGATCCCTTAGTCTTTACTCTCAGAGGGCCCTGGAGTCCAGGATGACCGTGGGAACTGGAGGGCAGCAGGGGGAAGATGGGAACACAGTGACCCTCTGGCAGTGACTCCCCTTCCTAGGTCCTATTCAGCAACTTCTCCTTCTAGCTCCTTGGCCAGAAAGCCACATGACTCTCCCTGCTTTGGGGTAGATGGAGCTATTGAGCTGGGCACCCTGATGCCTTACATAAAAGTGTTTTTGGTTTTGTTTTTCACCAAGGATGAAAGAGAGAATGGTATCTGTGATCAGCTACCTATTTCTGCCATTGAGGGGCAATAATAGATCAGGCAAAATATTCACAGTCATTCTAATATTAATATCAAAGAAGAATTTATGACGAGGTACATCACAAAGCAGAGCTTATGATTTTATGGAGATAAAAGCTAAACTCCCAGACATAGAAAACTTTGTGAACAACAGATCATTATGTATAATAGACATAGTTAAAAGAAAGAGTATTAGATTCGACATGCGGAGATTGGGAATAGCACAATGGTAGCAAAATTATTCACACAATTATTTCCCTTTGCAACATGTTAGTAATATAAATCATCATAATAAGGTATAAACGATGACTCATATGAAGGCAATATAGGATCTAATTGGCATTATTCATTAGGATAATTTCTGCATTCACTCCACAAATAAATACTAATGGAGTGCCTACTATGTGTCAGGCAGTGTTTGTGTGGGGCACCGCAGCGTGAAACCGTCACCTGTCCCTGTGTAGTGTGTGTGCTGGGATAGGTTGATTGGAAACGTATGAAGTATGAATCATATAGAGACTATCTCTCCTTTTCCAGAGCTGTTGAAGCATTTATAAAATTTGGTGAACTCTTAAACCATAAAAAAACAGCAATCTACCATAAAAAGCAGAAATTGTTCAGATTACTTTTGCAAACTACAGTGTCATAAAGCCAGAAAATAATAAGATGATTTTAGAAAGATGGAATATAAATGTTCTCTTAACTATTAGAAAAGAAGGAGAAAGAAAGAAAGAAGCCAATATTTCAATTATAGACTATGTTGAACACTATGTACCCAAGCTTATGGCATTCAGCCAGAACAATCCTCAAAGGAAAATGCATAAGCAGGAATTACTTTATTATCTAAAACAGAAAATGACATTATAAATATAGCAATTAAATTTGTCAGCTTTGGGTATATAACAAACCATCCCAAAACTTAGTGGTTTAAAGCAGCCATTGTGTTGAGCTTTGCAGGATGGCTGGGTCAGTCCTTCGATCTGTGTTGGTGTGGCTGGTTTCTGTTGGTTCTTTCCTGGGTCTGTGGTCAGCTGGTGGGCAGGATACCTGATTTAGAATCGCCTTATCTACATATCTGGTGGTTGGCAGGTTGTTGTCTGGGGCACATGAATTCTTCTTCATGTGTTTTTTCTCTAGCAGATCAGCTTGGGTTTATTCTTATGACAGTTTCACGGTTCCAAGTACAGCAACAAAGAACAAATCTCAGTACCGAAGTGCTTTCAAGTCTGTGTGTCATGTTTCTTATTAACTTGTGGGCCAAGACAAGTCACATGGCACACCCCAGAGTCAGTGTGGGAAGGAATTACCCAAGGACAAGGATATGGACAGGGGAATTGTTATAGTCTTTCTTGCTAACAATCTATTTCCATTTTTTAATGAAAACATATAGAAAACCACAAGAAACAATGTTACAAAGAAGAAAAAAATATTAAACCATAAAGATACGAGCAGAAACAAGCGGTGTAGAAAATAGAAAAGGTGTAGAGTTGGTGAATATATTCCAGAACTTATTCTTTGTAATAACAGCAAGATAATCAATAAACATCAGCAAACACGAACAACAAAAGGGAATGAAACACACATCTAGTAAAAGCAAAACTATTGTGACAGAAAGTAGGTCAGCGGTGGCCAGAGGCTGATGTTGAGTGGACAGGGTTAATTGCAATGTATGTGAGGGAAATTCTGGGGTGATGGAACTATCTGATATTTTGATAGTGGTGGTGGTTACATGGCTGTATAGATTTATCATATTAAGTCGCATTTTTAATACTGGAAAAGATTTTCATTTCTATTTGTGGAGGACTAATTTGCTTTAGACCATTCCTTTCACTGATAGCAAAGATAACAGCTTGGGGAAATATAAAAGTAATCCATTGGAAAATATCAGAAACTCTCGAGACTGTCAGGACTTGTGTAGTTAAAATTCTAGGAATAGTTTCCAGAAACAGAGAGCAGGACCTAGTATTTGGCAATGGTTCTTCCCTTCAAGGTGTTTGCTTATTTGCTAGCTGTGGCTAAAACGCCGAAAGACTAAGCAGAGATTTTATAAACCCCTGAAGCTCTGGGAACAAAATTGGAGCTCATGGCTTGTCAAAATGAGAGACTTGATAAATATTGAGGATTTTAGCAGGAAACTCCAGTATTCTGTGCTCTGGGGTACAAGGGAAGCCTTCACAAAGAGAGAAGCTCTCACAGAGACTCAAGACCAACTTTCAATCATCTCCATCTCAGAGATCTGCTTTACCTGGGTGGCCTGCAAAATTAAAAAGTATTGCCTCTGCAGAATGGCTGCATCATCCAGAGGCTCAAATGACCTCTACAATATTCCAAATACAATGCCCAGCATTTGATACACACTCATTGACTGAATATTTAATTAAAAAAAAATGGAGACCAGGCATGGTGGCTCACGCCTATATTCTCAGCACTTTGGGAGGCCGAGGTGAGCGAATCACAAGGTGAGGAGTTTGAGACCAGCCTGGCCAACACGGTGAAACCCCATCTCTACTAAAAATACAAAAAATTAGCTGGGCATGGTGGCAGGTGCCTGTAGTCTCAGCTGCTTGGGAGGCAGAGGCAGGAGAATCGCTTGAACCCAGGAGGCAGAGGTTGCAGTGAGCTGAGATTATGCCATTGCACTCCAGCCTGGGTGACAGTGAGAAACTGTCTCAAAAATAAATAACCCCAAAAACAATTGAAACAGACTCATGGGAAATCTAGTCATTGAATGTGTCAGAACAGTAAAATAACTGTTTAGTGTATTCAATAAATTAAGATGCCAAGATAATGTTAGCAGGAAACAGGAAACTTTAAAAAGCTAAAACAAAAATTCTAGAACTACAAAAAAGGGAAAAGAAATGTTTCAAAAGACTTTCAAAAACTCAAACATTGTCATCAGTTTAGATGTAGCTTAAAAGAAAATTAATAAAGTGGTAGACAGGTTAGAATAAAATATCCAATAAACTGAGAACTTATGAAAAATATTAAGTAGACTATAAGACACATGTGGGCCACAGTGGAAAGATCTGGCATACATATAAATACAGTCCCAAAGCCAGAGGTAAAGAGATGGTGGCAGGTGCAATCTTTGAAGACAATGAACCCCCACCCCACAAGTTTCAGAATTGATAAAAGACATTAAGCCATAGGAGAAATGAATTACTAAAGCATACCTAGGCCCATCCTGATAAAACTTGAAGATGGACAGAGAGATACTCTTCAATTTATTTCATGAGGCCAGCATAACCTTAATACCCAAGCTTGACAAATGTTTAAAAGAAAGACAAAATTATAGAACAATTTGTTTCATGAATATAAATGTAAATATGCTGAATAAAAATCAGCAAAATAAATCTAGCAGCATATAGAGATAATATATCACAGCCACGCTGGTGTTCTTTCAAGAATTTTAGGTGGATTTAACATTTGAAAATCATTCCTTGTAACATGCTATGAAGTCAGAATAAAAGTGGAAAACTATGTGATGTAGCAGATAAATCCAAGTATTTGATAAAATTCAACACAAAAGTAATACAACAATTTTAGAACACTAGAAATAGAAGTAAGCTAATTATTTAATATGTTAAAGACCAGAAAGAAACAGCAAAACGCATCATACTTATCAAAAATTTCTCTCTTGAGATCTAGAAGGAGAAAAGAATGCCCGTTATTACCACTTGTGATCGATATTTTACTTGACACTTTAACCAGAAAAAAAAGACAAGAAAGAAACTGGGTGCAGAATTGGAAAGCAAGAAATAAAACTGTCATTACTTGAAGATGAAATGATTGTATACTTAAAGAATCCAAAAGAAAATACAAATACACTATTAGAATTAACAGGTGAATTTGGCATGGTTTTGGAAAAGAGTAAATATACAAAAACCAACTGTATTTCTTTGGGATGGTCCCAGTGTCTGGAAACATATCATGTTATTTTCTCCTGTATTATAATATAATATCAATAACTCATTTACCAAGTATTTGTCTATCTTTCCATACCTGGTGGCCTCATGTATATATCACACAAATTAGAAAATAAAATTTAAAAATAACATTAAAATAACATTTGCAAGAGCATCCCAAAACGCAGGTAAACATGGGGCTCTCTACGTAGGAAAGGACAAAACATGATTGGTAGAGATTAAAGAAGACCCAGATAAATGAAGGGCTGGATCCACTTCCATGCTCGTAATTTCCCACGAGAGCCAATTGTGTGTGCTTCTTCCCCAGTCTCTGCCCAGTAACAGCCACACTGTTAACTTAAAATTGGCCATGGTGATAGTATTTACACCACGGAAATTGGCAACTGCTTCAAACCATGTGATTTCCCTTGAAGAAACTGTTGTTCACTATTAACCAACACGTCAACATCATATCCATATGATGGGAATATGATATGCATAAATGGAAAAGCTGAATATGGCCAAGATATCCATTTTGGGTGCTTTCATCTATAGCTCCAATGCAATTTCTATAAAAGTTTCAACAAGTTTTCTGAGGACATTTATGAAAGGTTTTAACATTTACCAAGAATAGCCAAGGCCATATTGAATAAGAACAGTGGCGGAAGACTTAAACGACTGGTTATCAAAGTTTCTTACAAAGCAGTAGTAATTGGGATCATTGAATATTAGTATAAGGATGGGCAAATCAGTTGAACAGAATAGAGAGTCTAGAAACAGTAGAGGCCGTTAAACAGTCACATGGAAAAAATTTATCTTGCCATGTATACAAGTCTATTGTACATGCAATCCTACTGTAAATTCAAATTTGAGTAGTAAACAATAATGTTTATAGAGGAAAATGTAGAAGAATACCACCATCATGACCTTGGGACAGGTGGTCTTCTTAAATCAGACACAAAAAGTACCAGTCACCTATATCTTCTCAATACATACAGAAAATTTATTTGATAAAATTTTAAAGACTCTTAGTAAATTAGAAATAGAGCATTTTCTCAACCTGCAAAAGAATATAACAAATCTGGGATAAATAACATTCTAAAAGTGGGAAATGTTGGAAACATGATTTAGAATCAGTAAAGAGAGGGATATCTGGTACTGACACTTTAGCATTGTTAGGAAGGGCTTAGCTAATGCATTAACATGGGAAAAATACATGGGGTAAAGGACTAGAAAGAGGAAATACAGCTGCCATCATTTATACATGACATGGTTATTTAGAAATTCCAAAATGATCCATGCATTAAGTACCAAAAATAACAAATGTTTAGCAAAGTGGCCTAATATAAGATTAATATGCAAAATGCATATTAATACTCATCAAGAGATGTCTCTTACTAGAGTGTTGAACTGTCAAGTATTCACTAGTAGATATAACAGGTATGTTCCAGAGCTTTTCAGAGAAAGTTATACATTTTATTAAGAGATATTAAAGAGGAGTAAATAGATGGAAGGAAAATGAATGGATAGGAAACCTGCTACAGTGAAGATATAATTCTTCCTAGTTTGATTTAAAGATTAAATGCACTTCCAATCAAATTCCCCATGGGTATTTGTAATGATGTTTTAAAGATGATTGTGAACATTACAGGGGAGAGTCAGTGGCCAGAATAAGCAAGACACTCTCGAAAAAGAACTGGGAGGACCCGCTCTCATAGAGAAATCAGGCATCGTGTAAAGCAATAGTAATTTAGCCATTTTCATGCTGTGAAAGAGATATATACGTTTACCAACTGAATAGAATAGAGACCTTAGAAGCAGACCCACCCCAGCATGGAACTTTGACAGTAGGAGAGAGATGGCATGTAAGGTCAGTAACAGGAAGGAACTTTAAATAAATAGACTTCTTTAAACATAGTTACCCATTCAGAAAAATGCCAAATCGCAGCCCTGCATTCTACATTATGCAAAAGTCAAATCCAGATGGATTAAGTGCTTAAATGTCAAAAATAAATCCTTAAAACTCTTAGCAAAAAACATAAGTGATTTTTTTTAGAACTAAGGGTAAAGAATAGTTTCTTATATAATTTTAAAACCTTTATTATAAAAGAAAAGATAAATTTGACTATATTGAAGTTAAGGACTCTGTCCGTCAAAAGACCCGTGAAAGAGGTAAACAGGTGATTTACAAATTGGGAGATGTTTCTAATATATAAAATTTATTTTAAAAAGTAGCACCAAGTATATGCATATAAAGAAAGTATACATAGAGAATGAATATTCACATAGTCTGTAACCCAGAACGCAGAAGCCAGAAGCCAGGAAGCAGAGAATCCCAGCCCCCAAAATCAGAGAATAATCCCCAGTTGGAACAAGGAGCCAGGAAGAAGCCAGAAGTTCAACTTCTGGGTACCATGCAAGAGAAAGTTTGTTACAGTGTAATAGGTGAAATGCCTGAGACTACTCTTATGTTCATGATAGAAAAACTAGAAACAACGCGAATTCCTATCCATAGGAAAGTGGATTCCTAAATTATGATCTTTTCAGACATGGGGTATTGAACCGCAGCCAGCATGGAAATACAGATGAATCTTAATTAAGGTGAAAATGGAAAAAGTCCTAAAATATTTTATATAGTGTATTACCATTTTTATATATTTAAACACAACTGAAATAAAAGCATATACCCATTATGAGTAGCTGTCAATGCAATACAGTCATCTAAAAGGCGAACAGGTGAGGATGGACCCAGGACTCAGAATGACGGCTCCTGTGGATGGGGGAGACAGAGGGTGATGGGTCATTGGTGTGGGGACCACACATGCAGGTTACATCAAGGTCCTAGATTTGGTTCTGAAAGGTGGGTATGTAGATGAGTATTACATCTTCACAGATAACTAATTACATAACTAAGTAGCAGAGGGCTGTGGACGGGCCACTAATGAGAACATTCTAGATACTGTCACAAGCATAGTGGCTGTCTAACAACTTACCCACAGCTTAGTGGCACAAACAGTGATTAGCAATGCACATGGGCTCTGTGGGCCAGGAATTCACAAAGAACTCAGTGGGGATGGTTTGTCTCTAGTCCTCCATGTATGGGACCTCATCTAGAAGAGCAAGGGTTCCTCAGACAAAGTCGAGGTGTCCTCTCCCGGTGGCTCTTCAGCACGGTGGCTGCAGGGTAGCAGAGTCTCACGTGTCAACTCTGCTCCCCCTAAGGGGCACAGAGAGCATGAGTGAGACAGACAGGGGCTGCCGTGCCTTCGAAGACCCAGCCTCAGAGGACATACAGCACACTTCTGCCTTACTTAAATTAAAAAGTACTAAAATATTTCACATAGAAACATATGAATGTTATGATGTTAATTTTATCATCAGTAGGGGCAGTTTTTACCAGGCATGCTCAGGTGCAAGGAGAATGAACACAGGCCCCACGTGTGGGTGCAGGAGACCCTGGGGTGGGGTATACATTGACGTGGCCTTCTCAGCAAAGTGAAATGTGCAGCAGCCATGAACCAAGGACAATAATGAACCCAGATCTATGCACCTGAGGTCTAACATGCAAAAATAAAAACACAATAAATGGTTAAAAATAAGTCAATAAACTTAACTATTGACAGTATAATTACTTTAATTTTGTGCTTACAAGGGTGAAAGTAAAACAGCCTACAATAACAAGGAAATTATTATAATATAATAATACCCTTGTAAAGGATAGTTGAGGAGTGTGTTCAAAGTGTAAAATGGGTTAACTTACCAGTATTTGTGGAGAAACATTTCAAAATTTTTCACTTGCCCAGTTTCCAAATAGTTCCTTCTTTCTCTCTCTCTTCTGACTCATGTGGTTGCATGTGGGGATCCTGAGTCCTTTGAGAAGCCTTTGGGGAGGCTAGGAGGCCTAAGTTCAAGTGACTGAGAGGCTGGAATGGGACAGGAAAGGGTCTGGCGGGGGTGGGCAGAGGATGGAGGAGGTAGGGGCTCGAAGGCGGGCATATCAAAGTATTCGAGGGAACTGGAGGGCAAAATCAAGCCAACAAGATGGGGTGGACAGAGCTGGCGGAGCACAGAGTCAGCAGGAGTTCAAGAAAGGGGCTTCAGATGGCAGAGAAGTTCCCACAGGAGGATCAGGATCCAAAAGAGAGGACAGAGTGGCCTCACAGAGGCCAGGAAGCAGAGAATTCCAGCCCCAGGAGTCAGAGAATAATCCTCACTCAGAACAAGGGGCCAGAGAGAAGACTCTGCAACACGGAAAGTGCCTTTCCAAAGAAGCCTGGGACTCGGACCCAGCTCGAGAGAGTATTCCCCTACCTTAAGAATCAAAATCTACCCTTACCAGCTTCAACTGACATTTGTCCAGAGCAGTGGCTCAGTACTTTGACTCAACAATGGATCCCCAAATCAGTTGGTCAGGAGTGAAGACAAAGGCCTCAAAGCCATGTGCTTAGGACCCTGGGTGAGAAGCCTGGGGGTTCAGTGATTAATCCGATTCTATCCAAGTCTTGGTGCCGTAACTGTTAAAGAAAAAAATTATTCAGCGGTACTTGTCAAAGCACAGTAAGGAAGACTATTCACCATCACAATAGGTATAGGAGCCACTGCATGGGGTGCTGTAGTGGGGGAGAGAGAGAGCTCAGCTTTGAATACAACACTGGCAAATGAAAGGTAATAGCCAAGAAGCAGGATGGAGTGGGGGATGGGAAATTCCTAAGAGGAGACATCAGAGTGAAGCAGATTCTAGCCAAATCCATCCAATAGGGTTTTTGCTGAGGACAGGCCAGGGTGGGCAACATCACCTGGGGGGTGGTTCAGGGCGAGGAACCTGATCAGATAAAGAGGGTGTGGAAGCCCGGGTGCAGTGGCTCACGCCTGTAATCCCAGCGCTTTGGGAGGCCGAGGCGGGTGGATCACTTGAGATCAGGAGTTCGAGACTAGCCTGGCCAAAATGGCAAAACCCCATCTCTACTAAAAATACAAAAATTAGCTGGGAATCATGGCACATGCCTGTAATCCCAGCTACTCAGGAGGCTGAGGCTGGAGAATAGCTTGAACTTCTGAAGCCGGGATGCAGAGGTTGCAGTGAACTGAGATCACGCCACTGCACTTCAGCCTGGGTGACAGAGTGAGACTCCGTCTCAAACAAACAAAAAAAGCGGGTTGGGGGTTCTTGTGGAACTGACTCTGTGTTTTATAAGGAAAGGCACAGATGAGGCTGGGAGAATGTTTGACTAACGTTTGGCCAAGCAAAGAATCTTTGCCACAACACAGAAACAAGAAGCTACTATCAAATTAAGAGAAAGCAGGAAAGGAGATTAGAGAAGCAAATAAATATGGTGCGAAAAACCAAAACCAAAACAGGATGCCAGAAAGAATTCGAAGTCTTCCTGCAATCACAATGAATGTAAGTGCGTTGGCCTCATCTTACACGACTGGGACATCAGGTAAATGTTTAAAAATGCAGCTATCGAAACAGGCCCCTGGAAGAAACTGAATTAGGCCCATTGTGCCTGGGGATTGTCTCCCATCCTTCTCCCTGAACCCGGAGCGACGTCTTGTTTCCATCTACAACCTGCTTGAGCTGGGCTTCGGGATGTCTCTCCGGTTGCACTGGAGCCTGAGGGTTCAGCATTCTCTTGATGAGATGCTACTGGTATCCAAGGACTCAGTGGGAGAGCCAGGAAGACGTGCATCACTGGAGGAAGGCCTGGGCCGTCAGCCGTCGACCTGTCTGCGCCTGGAGACTGTGGAGTCCCTCTCAATCTTGGAGAGGCTCGATTTTCATTTTTATTCTGGAAGGTGTTACTGCTTTGGTCCTCATTTGTGACAAGGAGATTGCATAGCATTTACCATGGGGACCCAGTGGGACGAAGAATGTGAACGTGCCCCCAGCGCCTTCAAGGGCCATGCCAACGGGAGGACGTTTCATTCTGTGAAGACACATCTTGGGAGCTGTCCTGGATCCTGGAGGACAAATTCTGATTTCTTCTCCCTTTGCATAAACATCTTCCAAGAGCCTGCCATCAGCTCTGCCAGTCCCGACAAGGACTCCCTTGGAGGCACTTCCCCTTGGAGCCCCGGATCACTGGTATTTGTAATCAGCCTATATTTAGCAGATGGCAGTTGCATTGGCTGGGGAGGCTGCATTTGAATTCAACACTCAGTTGGCAGGAGAGGAGAGACCGTCACTCACTCCTCTGTCTGAGCGAGCTCAGGTGAGTTCCTGGGGGCTAAAACTTTCTAAACTGTCTTTTCTTCATCTCTAAAAGAATCTCGTTCTAATGAGGTCCCCAGACAGTGACTCCTCACACAGGCGGAGGTGGACTTGGCCTCATTATTCCTCATATGAGACGTCTCCTGTGGCGGCAGGAGGTGGGGGCGCTAAAAAGGAGAAGAAAGGAAGCAATTCAAGCAAGACTATTTGCTGCTCGGATTATTCTGTGTGTTGTCAGACGCAGGTGCAGTAGGAAAGTTGACAGGACAGTCTTAGCTGTAGCAGCTTGGACTGAGAAAACCCAGCAAGCCTAAAGAATTCTTGAAACAAACAGGCTCTGAATCGTTTCCAGAGTTCTTGACTTGCTGTATTTTGTCAACTGCCGGCTACCGACATGGCTGGAAATGTCTGCTACAAGCGGCTGCCAAGCACGGCTTTCCTTGTTGGGAGAAGCCAGCTTCAGCTGCCCGTGGGCACGGGTGGCCTATTTGGTACAAGGCCGTGTTCACATCTGGGGCCCAGAAGGCCACTCTCCAGGGTCTCCGCTGTGAGGCTGGGGGTCTCTGCAGTCAGCCTGTTCCTCACTGAGACCTTCCTGTAGAGAAGCCCATGGCGGGCAGGAGGAAACTGTGTGTGCTGTCTGCAGGGCTCATGCCAAAGCCAGCAGGACCAGCCCCGCGGGGCCCTCGCCATGTCTGTGAGAGGGAATGCCAGTGCTGGGGAAACGCGGCCCGCATCTGTGGTACCAAGCTTCTCTGTGTCCATGAGATAGGGGTTCTCATCTGTCAGTTCCCCAGCTGCCTAACAAAGACCCACAGACCCAGTGGCTGAGGCAATAGCAACAGATGATCCCACAGTTCTGGAGGCTATGAGGGGCTGAGATCAAGGTGGCAGCATGCTGGGTCCTCCCAAGGCTGTGAGGGGAATCTGCTCCAGGCCTCCCCCACTGCTGGGGTCTGCTGGCCGTCTTTGGCATTCCTTGGTGTGCGGATGCATCACTCCAGTCTCTGCCTCTGTCTTCACATGGCGTTCTCCCTGCGTGCCTGTACGTCTATGCATCCGAATTTCCCCATGGTGTAAGGGCGATAGACGTATTGCATTAGGGGTCCAGCTTATCCACTATGACCTTGTCTAAACTTTATGTCTGCAACAGCCCTGTTTCCAAATGAGGTTGTGTTCTTAGGTGCTGGGGTTACCCCTTCAACATATGACTCTTGGGGAGACACAGTTCAACTCACGACACCTGTCATAGCCATCACCGGCAGGAGACATCCCTCCAGGGCCCTTACCAGCAAGGACTGAGGATCTCGGCTCCGTTTCTGGGTATTGAGGGGCCTGGCTGCTCATCTCCCATGGCCACATTGACAGTGGCCTCCTGGGCACTGAGAGCTGCCTGAGATACAGCACATGTGCACATGTCCCCGGGCCCCTGGGCCGGGCTGCCTGAGACACAGCACATGTGCACATGTCCCCGGGCCGCTGGGGGCCGTGCTGCAGCATCCTGCAGGGGGTGCCGTGAGCAGGTCTTGAGGACCGAGGGACAGGACATTTGGAGGGAGACACGGCAGCACCTGCAGAATTGACACTTGGTGAGAGGTGGGGAGCAGGGTGCTGAGCATGGGACTACCGAGGAGGTCAGATGCTTGGCACCGAGGACTCGACCTGGGGTCCATGGACCTGGGAAGCTAGACAGAGGCTTTGGAAGCTGCCTGTAAACACTGAGCAGCCTCTCGAGATATTTGGGTGGAGCTGCTGTGATGCAGGTGGAGAACGGTGGGCGGCAGTACCCAGGCCTGTGTCCTTTCAGGGGAGCGTCCACCTCCGATGCTGCCTGCACGGTCTGGGGACCCACTCCCTCCTTCCAGCCAGCCTGGCTTTTTGTTGTGCTGCTTTCTTTTTAATTTTTTTTAAAAAAGAATTAGGCATAACTATACTTTGTATCACAAAAATGGGTCTGTTAAGAATCCACAAAGACACTTACTTCTTGGATTCTGGCCAAATAAGTAAAACACCTCTAGACTAAACCATATAAAATGCATTTTAATTAGCACCTTCCCCCCCTCTCATTTTCAAGTGACTTTTGTAGTCATCTTTTTCACAGGTAATCTTTCATCTTTTGCATTTCTTTTTTCCAGCAGCTTTAAGTCTGGTAGGTATTTAACTTTTGAAACGAAAGCAAGCAAAATCTTCACAAAAATATTTTTGTGAACAGGGAGATGGGTAACCGCAGCCCTGTCCCTTGGGGATGACCATCCTGCAGGTGTCCTGTGTCCATGGCAGTTGTCCAGTGCCGGCAGAGCCTCACTCAACTGCTCTATGAGTCCCCTGCTGGCTAAGCCCTCACCATGGTGTGAGGGCGGGGGTGAGCTGAGAGTGCTGCTCCTGCTCCAGCCCTTGCCCAAACTGGGGAGCAAAGGGACCCCCTCCCTGCTGCTGGTGGCTGGGACTGCCAGGTGCTCCAGGAAACCCGTCCTACCCTGCCTCCACAGGCGGGGAGGACCTGGGGTCCTGGTCACCTGACTGGACTACATTTCCCAAGGTCCTTTGCAGTGAGGAGATCAAGTGACTGAATTCCAGCCACAGGCCACAGCAGGAGGGTGGAGTGAGCTTATTCTGGGGTCTGGGCTACAGTCAGGCCCCCGCCAGACTCCCCTCTTTCTCATGGCGGTCACCCACGACTGTTGAGGGGGCAGAGGGACAACTTGGGAGAGCCCCCCAACCTTAGCCCCCAAATTCAGAGATAGAGCAGCCCACGGAGCAGCCGAACTCCAGATTCTCCAAGAGATGGCGGCTGTCTGTGTGCATGGGATTAGCCTTACCCTGGCTAAGGGTTTCTTCACACCTTTATTACTATTTTCTATACTTTTAAAGTCCTCTATGCACACTGTAAAAACTTTGGTGTAGGAGCTGATGAACGGGAAAAAATGCAAAATTTGCTCTTCACCTTGCTCTTCCAAAGTCACTGTTACTAGTGACTATTCCGCCTGTTCACTTTTCTGTGCAGAAACCCACAGTTTAAAAAAGGAAACCATCCTTTATATACTATTAACTAGCCTACCATTTTTGGACCCTTTTTGGAAACAGCTTTATTTTTTCCTGATTCTCAAAGTATTACATGCTTATCATAAAAATCATGTAAAGTATCAAAAAGCCTAAATGAAGAAAACAGTAAACCACAAATCCATGACCTCTAAAAACTGGGATTCGGCTGGGATCTGTCCTACTAAATTTTTTAGTACATGCATAGTATTGTCTTGAGGGAAGTTTCATAAAAATATGTTTAACAAATTCTGTATGTAGATTATTTTAAACTCATTACTGTGGAAAATGCTTTCGTAAGCCTTCTTGTGCATAGACTTTTGTACACTATGGCATACTATGTGCTTATTAGGACAAATCACTAGTAAAGGTATTGGTAAGTCAAGGATGGGGCCATTTTCTGTGATGCTGATGCCTGGGTCCCTGTTGCCGTGTGAAAGTTTGTGCCGACATACAAGCCACCAAATTGGGAACGCCAGCACCTGTACCTCACACACAAATACTGGAGATAACAATTATTTAAAATATTGCTCAATCGGCGGACTTAATGCATCTTGCTTTGGTGTAATTATTTGCCTTTTGGTGAAGCTGAACATGTTTGTATATATTCAAATTTGTGGTCCAGTTGTTCTTTTTCTGTTGGGGCTTCTTTTGTTAAATAATTTGTAAACGCTTCTCAAATATTAAGAAAACCAGCCGTTTGTCTACTGGTTTATAAGTCTTTCAGGTTTCTCAGTAGTCTCTGTTTTTCCTGTATAGTTTTTATTACTGATGTGTTACCGTATAGATTTGCTAGTAGAGAAAAGAACAGAAAAGCTTTTCTCATCCAGCAGTTATAAAAACATGATTGCGTCACAGATTATAAAAGTAAATATTGTCTTACTGATTAAGCTTTTAAAAACGTTTTAAATCTTCTATTCATCTGGGATCGATTTTGGTGTAAGTGTAAATGATAAATCTGTCTTAATGTTTTCTCAAATGGCTAATTATACTAATTATTATATTGATGGAAAATATCCTCTTTTCTTCTTTGAAGTATCGCCCTATGCTCCCCTCCTCTCTCTCTTTCATCCTCTTTTCCTTTTCTATCCTGATGTTAATGCCATGTTCTTTTAATTATTTGAGCTTTGCAATGGGCTTTAAAATCCAGAGTGAATATTATTTTGTGATTAATAAATTGATTGAAATAATAATTTCATGTCTGCCTGGGCCCTGCCTTTTTCTCTAAAGGGTGTTCCACCTGCCTCTACCTCCCAAAGTGCTGGGATTTACAGACGTGAGCCACTGCACCTGGCCCTGAACGTGGGTTCTCATTTCCACCTCCCCAGAAAGGCCTCCCTGACCCCCCCAACCCATGTGAGAACACTTTGCTTCTCCCAGAGCACCTAGTGCTGTTCCTTCCCATCACTTACACAATTCATGATTAAATGTGTACATGCATGATGCATTCTTAAGGTACATCCCTCTGTCCCTCTCCACCAATCAGACTTGAAGCTCCAGGAGGCAGAAACCACATTGACCAGTTTACCTGACGTCTACATAGGTGAGCATCAAGGCATGTTCTGGAACGAATAAGCACATGAGTGAGGTCCGATACCCTCCGAGCAGTGCCGAGGACTGCCATTGGCTGCGCCCCTCCCGACACCATTCCTCCATGCTCCGTCTTCCTCTAAACCACGCTGCCCAAGCCTGGTGGACACTTGCTCATCTTCTCGGGTCATAGCCTCCTTAGTGGAGTCTCCAGGTGGCTGCAGGAGTGGAGCTGACCCCCACTACTATGGTTGGAATATTTGTGTACCCCTACAGTTCATGTTGAAATCCTTACCCCAAGGTGATGGTGTTAGGAGGGGCCTTTGGAAGGTGGTGAGGGTGGACCTTGGAGCCCTCAGGAATGGGATTGGCACCCTTATAAAAGAGACCCAAGGAGCAAGTTTGCCCTGTCCACCATGTGAGGACCCAGAGAAGGTGCTGTCTAGGAACCAGGAAATCCTCACCAGACACCACAGATCTATTGGACCTTGACCTTGGACTTCCAGCTTCCAGACTGTAAGAAATGGATTTCTGTTGTTTATAAGCTGCCCAGTTAATGGAATTTTGCCCAGGTAACAAAATGCATGATGCATTCTAAGACAGCCACCATGCTCCCACAAAGCTTGACTCGCCCCAATCATCTGCGAAGGCCTCTGGGCAGACCCACTCCGTTCCTGGGACTCCTCTGGGTTGTACATAAAGAGGCGTACAATGAACTTCTCTCCAACAAAATAGAGTGGAAAAATCTATCCAATCAATTCGCAAGGGGCCTTTCTAATTTGGAGTCAGCCATCACTGTATCCTCCATTTGTGTCTTTTCCTTCTGGTTGAGCGTCCAAAATATATTGTACCTTAAAAAAAACACTTGAATTTGCTCTTATTTGGGATCAATATACGATCTAGTTCTGTTGTTGCAAATGGATACCCCAAATCAAATAACTTGATTGGATTTACTTTTCTACTTCCCAGTTGACCTCAGTTTGCTGTCATTAGATTAGACGTGTTTGTGGTTGGGTGTGCTTTTCAGAATAGAGATTGAAAGGCGGTTATTATGGCCATCCACTTGCAGAATTCCCCATCCACTGCGCCTCATCCTGTTTTCCTGTTTCCAGTTTCCGTGCTCAGACTGGATGTCTTCATTTCACAGTTGGAAAAGCTCTGCTTAGATTCAAAGGTTTGTTAATGCTGCCACAATATGGGACGTGAATGAGAGCTATGCGTCTCCTCTCCAAGGATCACACACCTTCCTGGTGGCCAGGTGCCTGTGGGCTGGAGCAGGACCAGATCTGATTGGACAGCAGCAGGCTGGGCAGGGTTGAGAGAAGGGAGACCAGGAGTGTGGACCACACTCTGCCATTCCAGCCAGCCCAGCCTAGGCCACCTCCCTCTGCACGTCCCCAACCCGGAAGCCTCAGGATGGGCAGACAGGGGATGTGAAGATTGCTTCTGCTTGCAGGGGGACCTGGGGAAGGTCTGGGTTTTTCCTGGGGGAGGAGAAGAGGAAAGGCATGCAGTTATCTTCCTTGTGGGCACAGGGGACTGTGGGCAGAGTGCCCCACCATTTTGGTCTTGGGTCTGTAGCCTGTTAGTTCATGTCTCTGGGCAAGGAATCAAGAACCTCACTGTCAGAGTCTTCCCGGACCACCTGCCCAGGGTCACCCTGTTATCCCCACCGGGCTGCCCATTTTACTACCTGCACCTGCACCTGCACCTGCAGCTGCTTTGCTCATGCACTGACATTCACATTCCGCGTTCTTCATGTGAGTGCCATGGGAGCAGGCTTTTATCTGCAGAGGGTGCCTGGCACACAGTCGGCTTTTAATAAATAGTGTTGGATGGCTGGACAACTGCAGGGTGCCTCTTTACACAGCTGCCAGAAAGCATGGCTTTGGAGCCACTGTTGGCGGGAAGGGACAGGGGTTACTGAACATTTGGCAGATACCAAAATGTGTACATGACCGGGCCAAGGCATTCTCTGTTCACCTATCTCTCTGTACCAAGTCAGTATCCCTGAACGAAAAAAGTACCAACATGGCCGGGTGCAGCGGCTCACACCTGTGATCCCAGCACTTTGGGAGGCCGAGGCGGGCTGATCACAAGGTCAAGAAATCGAGACCATCCTGGCCAACATGGTCAAACCCCGTCTTGCAGTGAGCCGAGATCCCGCCACTGTACTCCAGCCTGGCGACAGAATGAGACTCCATCTCCATCTCAAAAAACAAAAAACCAGAAAGCATGAATATATTAGAAAATTAGGGAAACGGTGATTTTTATTTTCTTCACCATTGTGTCCCTCTGACCTTCCACAAAGAGCATATGTATATAAGCTTTTAAAACACTTCTTACATTTAAATGATTATAGAGTCACAGAGTTTGCAAAAATAACGCAGGGAGATCCTTCGTGAACATACTCAGTTTCCCCAGCGGGTTGTCAGGCCACGGAGCGAAGGCACGTGATCAAAACTGGGAAACGGGCCCCGGTACGATCCACGGGCCTCATTTCTGGTGGTCATTTTGATCAGCAACAACCCCAGTGAATGCGATTTTCAAACAGTAAGAAAAGTCCTCATTTCCCTCACTGCTTACAGAAAACCTGTGAAGTCCAGGCCTGACTGGAGGCCCTGCGCTCCTGGGGGCCTGCTGTGTTTGTGGAGGGAAAAGCTGGACTGGACCGCAGGACCCCATCCATGCCAAGGGGAGCTTGACTTGCTTCTGTGAGTCTCACGTCCTCATCTGTAGTGTGGGCACCATGGTGGTGCCCTCATGGCTGCGGGAGACTTCGTTCTGCCTTCCGGGCTCCTGTGCACAGAGCAGCACTCCCCTCCTGTGCTGGCCCAGGCCCCTCTTCTCTCGGGCTCCTCCCTGAACTGAGAGGGCCTCCAATGCCTGGCTGAGCTGAGGTTTTGGAGGTGTCTGTTGAATTCATGGACAACAGAACCAGAGGGTGCCGGTGGATGTGGCCACTCGGGCCTTACTATGCTGTTCTTGGACCATCCTTGAGCTCCGCCCATCCCCGTCCCCGTCGTGGGCAGAGGGAAAGGGAGGGAAAAGGTTTTGCTGAAGGCAGTGATGTGTTTGAGGCGGCAGATAAACTGCTGGGGGTGGAAAGCACTCATGGATCCATGAAGGGTCCATCTCATTGCTCAGGGAACATTACTTACCTCTCTGTATTTTTGAAGTTATGACATCATAGACCTACCTAATATCACAACTTGCCCCTGCGCAAAGGATCATCCATATTTAAATGCCCAAGACCCAGACTTTCCTGGGTTGGCAGCAACAGCAGGAAGGTGGGGCCCACTGTGGGGCCAGAGCCACCCAGAGTGCCCACGCAGGACAGACTCCAGACTGCTCATCACAAAGTCATGTAAGTGCTGATGGCCAGCCCTGGACATCGTGCTGGGGGCACGTCTCTCCCTCTTTATGCCTCTGCTGCTCCTACAGAGGCAGGTGCTTGGCCCTTTCCTCACCCGGGGAGCTTCGGCTCAGTTCCCAGCTCACTGGCCCCTGGGGGAGGAGGGACTGTTCTCAGCGTGCCCTGAGGGCATCTGAACTGGGGCTGGGCCAGGGGCTGGGCGCCCTGCAGTGTGAGCTCTCGAGGCAGCTGGCGTGCTTGGGCTTCCTCACTTCTCAGGGCTGGGTCCATGGAGTGCCTGGCTGACTGGCTCCTCTTTTCTTCCTCTCCCCACGTGGGAGAGGTGAGCCCCAAGGCCAGGATCTCCTGCGTGTTTTTTCTTCTCTGTGCCAAGTTCTCTACCTGAGACCAAGTGGGAAAGTCAGGTTGGGCCCGATCTCTGGGCCTGGCTCCTTTCCGTCAAGTAAGGCGGGGCCTGGGCTCTTTGGGAGTCAAAGCTTCGAGCCTGGGATGGAATCACAGTTTCCAGAAAAGCCTTGCCTTGGGCAGTGGATGGGCAGCTTGGCTTCTGCCTGTTGCTAACAAGCCTGTCCCTTATAGCTGTTGTTTAAACATTTTTCTGTGTGTAGCCAGCTCCCATGCGGCGGGCAGGAAACCCCAGAGACGAGGAGCTGTACTGGCCCCTCCAGTGATATGGGGCTGGGGGTCTCACAAGGGAGCACAGCCGCTGGTCGTGACCTTCCAGGCTGGGCAGGGTCCGGCCCGGCTGCATGTCTGGCCCCGTCTCCCTTTGCTGGATGCAGATCCATCCCTTATCTTTCTCGGTTTGCACTCAGTTCTCAGAGGCCCCTAGGCTGTCGGTGACACTGTCTTCTGCTCCAGGGGACAGCGCCACTTACACCTCCAGGGGACAGTGTCATACCTCCAGGGGACAGTGTCACTTACACCTCTGGGGAGCAATGCCACACCTCCGGGAGACAGTGCCACATCTCTGAGTGCCACTTAAACATCCAAGGGACCATGCCACTTATACCTCCAGGGGATAGTGTCACTTATACCTCTTAGGGACAGTGCCACACCTCTGGGAGACAGTTCACTCACACCTCTGGGAAATAGTGCCACACCTCCGGGGGACAGTGTCACACTTCCGGGGGACAGTGCCACACCTCTGGGGGACAGTACCACACCTCCAAGGGACAGTGTCACTTATACCTCCGGGGAACAGTGCCACTCCGGCCCGCTTCTTTCCTGCACTGTGTCTGCTCAAACAAGCCCCAGAATGGACTGAGCCCTTCGAGTCCTCCAGGTGGATTGTTCTCTGACTCCCGGGACTGGGAGTCTCTGCTTCCTGGCCTCTGTGAGGCCGATCTGTTCTCTCTTTTGGCTCCTGCTCTTCCCATGGGAACTTCTCTGCCACCTGAAACCCCTTTCTTGAACTCCTGCTGGGACCGTTCCTCATCACGGCACTGTTCTCCGCCTGGATTCTCACCTGTGCTATCTTCCAGGCAAGCCGCCAGCAGCATGAGGGCAGGGAAGGGTCAGTTGTACTTGCCACTGTTCCCCCAGGGATCGCCCCGTGCCTGGCACACAGGGAATTCTTAGGGACTCACACCGAGCGGGTGCTTGGGCACCTTCCTTTTAGACTGTGACATTCTCCAGGGAATGCGCTGTGATTCTCTCACTGTACCTGGCATGTAAACAGTGCTCTGTGCTTTTATTTTGGTTGAATCCGTGCATGAAAGAATGACACAGATCATCCCAGTTCCCTTTTATATCGTGCCAGGACTGCCCCACTGGGATCTGCCATTCATTCCTTTATTCGTCCACTAATGTCTAGGAAGCCTCTGATATATATCAGGCACGGGGCTGGGAGCCTGCGCAGTGAGTGGGGCTGCCTGGCGCCCGGGTGGCTTCGGTTACACATGCTGTGGCTCTCGGAGAAGATCCCCTGGCATCCTTCTTGGCTCCCATGGCTAATAAAGTGCATGTAACAATCTTGGAAGAGCCCGAAGCCCGCCCCCTCACCCCATCCCCACCGTGTGCTCCATTTTAATTGAGTCAGTCTTCCACTGCGTGCTTTAACACTGTTAGAAGCAAATCAAAATTAATGAGATTACCTCCTTTGAAATGTTATATATAATTAACCTCAAATTAAGGACAATATGCGTTTGAATTTGCCAATCAGTAACACCTTGTGATTGCTGAAATACACAGTGGCAAATAAGAGATATTGACACTCGCCTGCTCGTTGCAGTTCCCGTAGGTATCTCAAGGGAAATGGCTTTGAAGGGCCCTGGGCAGGAAGAAAGTGGAGAAGTATCCAGGCAAGGACACGCCCCGGTGACCAACGTCCCAGAGCCTCTTCCTGGGGCGCCCAGCTCTGAGTGTGGTCCAGGACTCCCCAGTACCTCCTCCATTCCCAGAACAGCCCCGTTTCCCAGCTGCGGAGGCCAGAGGCTCAGCTGGGCACCGAGAGCCACGTGGGCCGGCACCTTCCCACGCATCCCCAGCAGCTCCTTCAGCTCAGACCAAAGCAGCCTGAGCGGTGTGTGAAACTCCTGGTGTTTATGCTTCTCACTGGAAGCGGGTAGGACAACTTTCCAAAACCACATCCACAAGAGGTAGCGTCGTATCAGCTTCCCGTCTGGCAAAGCTGTGGAACTCTGGACCAGTGGTCGGCCCGCGGCATGCATGGGGATAAAGGGGGATCATGCTGATGAAGCCTCCCGGGTTTCATTAGCCAGGGAGGTTTTATAAGCTTTCTAACATCGCATGACTCCATTCTTACAGGAGCTTTCTAAGGTTTGTAAGATTATTTTGCCTTTTATAATTGAGGAAACTGAGGTCCAGAGAGTTGAGATCCTTTTCCCGGGGCTATGTCATTAGGAAGGGGCAGCGCCAGATGCCCCCACTAAGGCAAACGACCCCAGGGCCTCTTGGTCTCCCCTGGAGAAGACCGGACGTGGCTTTCTCCGGACAGGTTCAGCTCAGCGAGATGCACCTCCTGGCCCAGCAGCAACTCCACCTGTTGTGCTGCTCTCCCGTGCAAGGCCTCGCTAGCTTGTTTCTGCTTATTTAACTGAAAGCCACCAGCACACAAAAGCTGGGAGTTCCCAGAGAAGGCCCCATTGCAGTCACCCTCACTGTGACCTGCCTCGTCCGCATCCCTCACCCACGAGCCCCCATGCTTTCTCACCTGGATGGTGTGCCAGCCCCAAAACAATGCATCCTGGTGGAGGACAGACTGCGTGCATGTCCCCGAGCCTCAGTGCAGTGGGTTAAATACTGTCCCCCAAATCTGAGTCCACCCAAAACCTGGAATGTGATGTTAGTTGGACACAGGGTGCTTTAGATGTGGTTTAGGTAAGGTCTAGAGGCGGTCATACTGGATGCAGTAGAATGAGCTCTAAAACCAAAGACAATGTTCTCATTTCCTTTTTTTTTTTTTTTCTTGTTTTTGAGTCAGCGTCTTGCTCTGTCACCCAGGCTGGAGCGCAGCGGAGCAATTATGGCTCACTGCAGCCTTGAACTCCTGGACTCAAGCAGTCCTCCCACTTCAGCCTGGTTTCAAGCTCCTGGGCTCAAGTGATCCTTTTTCCTTGGCCTCCCAAAGTGCTCGAATTACAAGTGTGAGCCACCATGCCAGGCCGAGAGTGTTCTTACAGAAGCCAGAGGTCACAGGATGATGGAGGCAGAGACTGGAGTGAGGCTGCCATAAGCCAAGGGACACTTGGAGCGTCTAGAAGCCGAAAGGGCAAGGAACGGGTTCTCCCTGGAGGCTTCCGATGGTGAACCCTCTGCAGGCACTGTGGCTTCAGCCTTCTGGCCTCTAAGAACAGTGAAAGAATGCATCTCTGTTGTTTTACACCGCCCAGTTGGTAGTGATTGGAATGGCAGCCCCAGGAAGCTGATCCACTTGCTATGTTGCTCACGAGTGTCATTTGCATGGATTTTGCAAGGTGCCTATGAGACACCCATTTCATCTCAAGTGAACCGTGGAGGTAGACCAGCAACCCAATCAGCACAGAAGTGTTGCCTGGTCTCCCCGGGCAGAGTCAATGCGTGGGCTCCCACTCCACAGTTGCCTCCTGCTCTGGCTGTCCCCACACTGCGAGGCACGCCCTTCTTTGTCCCCACACTGCGAGGCACTCCCTTCTTTGGTGTGCTCGCCCCCAACTCTGCATGTCAGCTCCTGGAAGGCCTCCATCTCTGCAGTGTTGTATCCCCAAAGCTCAGCCGAGTTCCTCATACGCAGTATTGAAGACCCGGCTTGTCCTGAAGAAGCAGACAGGCTTAGGGCATCAAGAACGAGCCACATGACCATCCGACTGTGTGAATGTCCAGTCCCCACCGATTTGGACAAAACAGTACAATTCACATTGGCAAACGTTCACTGAGCCCCGACTCTGCCGGGCATAGTCCAAGGGGCTGGGTGTGCAGATGATTCTTGTTCTCAGGGAGTGGGAGAAAAGATGCCTCAACAGATCACATTGAGCTTTAATGATTTTTAAATTTCAGAATGAATTTGTATTCACTGAGGACATTTTTGAAACTACAAGTGAAAAGAAAAGAGATGCCACTCATAAGCACTCTGTCTGGAAATAGCCATTTGGTGGACACAGGTCCAGACGTGTTACAATTGGGACCTGGTTATACATGTCATTTTGCAGCATGCCCTTTTGTTTTCTTTCTGTCTTCAATGACAATTAAACCAGATCCATGTCGTTCTTTAGCGGCTGACTCAGGGCCTTCAGCTGCCTCTTTCATTTGATTTGTCTGATCAGTCTCCCTTACTTACGCAGTAAGATATCTAGGCTTCTCCAGTTTGTCTCAGGTAGTATTATTTTGAAATGCAAATTGGTTTTGAATTGTTAAATTATTACCTATCGTAGAAAAAATATCAATAGTGCAGAAGGGTGTGCAAAGAAAAAAAATTACCTTTCCCCTCACCCCTGGCCTTCAGAAGTTGTAATTGGTAACAGTACGTTTCTAGAAAGTTTTCATGCATTCACAAGCATCTATATCTAATCTATGCCTGTATCTGTGTATATCTATGTCTTATTTATATCCATAACATATCTATTATATATCTGCATCTGTGTCTAATCTATACCATATCTAGTCTAATCTATATCCATATCTGTATATAGATGTCTATCTGTATTTAAACTATATTTATATTTAGTCTACGTCTATATCTAATCTATAGCAGTACTAATCTCTACCCATACCTACATCTCATCTAATCTGTATCTACATTACTTATCACTGTATAATTCAAGAAAGTCCATTTCTTGAAGTGTATCAGTGTGTTCTCACATTGCTACAAAGAAATATCTGAGAGTGGGTAGTTTATAAAGAAAAGGGGCTTGATTGGCTCAAGATTCTTCAGGCTGTACAGGAAGCAGAGGCATCAGCTTCTGGGGAGACCTCGGGGAACTTCCAGGCATGGCGAAAGGCGAGGGGGAAGCAGGCTCATCTTACATGCCTGGACCAGGAGGAGAGAAGAGAGACATTTCTTGTATGTATGTATGTATGTATGTATGTATGTATCCATCTGTCTATGCAGTATCCATTATCTATTGATATCTATCTATCATCTATCGATTGTGTATCTATTATCTATTAATATCTATCTAGCTATCATCTATCTATCATCTATCCAAGTATCACTAGTTATCCTTTTCACAGAAAGGGAGTCATTTTGTACATACATTCACTTTGTTCATTTCACTTTATGTGCCTTATGCGTCTTCCCATATCAGCACATGTGGATCTGTCTCATTATTTTTTAAGTTCTGTATTCTGAAAATCCACAGGCATATATAATAGTAAAAGTGTGGGATAATACAACTCCATGTGGCCATCTTCCAGCTTCCCTAATTATCTCAGCTCATCTTGCCTTCATGTCATGCTGGGAGGACGTCGTGGAGAAAATTCATACCTGAAGCGTTTAGCAGTGATTCCTTGAGATGAGATCATCTGTGTTCAAGTTTCCCTGTTTGTATTTATTATTATTTTACTCTTTCTTTGACTTATGAATGTTTCTTAATTTCTTTCTATCTGGGTGTTGTTCCTGCTCTTTTTTTCTTATACTTTTATCTTTTTCTTGTCCTAGAGATTTTTCTGTATTTTGAATTTTGCTGATTTGTTTCCTATGGTGTACTTACTATGTTCTTAGGACATATTGTACTGAAATATTTGGGAATAATTTGTAGATTGATGCCCCTTTACCTTCAAATACTTGAGTGGGTATTTCCTAAAAGCAACGGCATTCTGTTTTATAAGAGAGTTAGCAGTGAACATTATTAATTTTTTTTGCAGACATTCAGATTTCACCAAATATCCCAGCAAGTTTCTCTACAGTAAAAGCAAGCCCAGCCATGTGCTGGTTTCACAGTGTCCTCGAATCTGGGAAAGTATTTCAGTCTATGTTTGTCTTTCATGATGCTGCACTTTTTAATTAGAATTTTCTGGAATGCCTCTCTTTTTAGAGTTATTTGATGTTTCCTCAATATTCATTTCAGATTACGCCATTTTGGCAGAAACCCACAAAACCAACGCTGTGTTCTTCTCAGTGCCTCATAGGAGGAGGCGCATGGTGTCCACCTGCCCCGCTGCGAAGCCGCTGCTGATCACTTGGTGAAGGGGGTGTCTTCCAGGCTTCTGCACTGTGAAGCTACAATTTCCCCTTTGTAACTACCAGGCAGCACGTGAAGGGGGTCATTTCAGTGTATGGAAAAGTTCTGTCATTCCTCAAACTTGCAGCCATGAGTTTTAGCGTCCTTTGATGGCTCTCACCTGAATCAATTATAATAGTTACCAAACGGTGATTTTCTAGTTTCATACATATCCCTTCTGCCTTTATTAGTTGGCTTTCTACTGTTTGCAGCCTTCTCATGTATGTATGAGTGTGTATGTATGTGTGTAAGTATGTGTGTATGTATGTGAATTATGTGTTTGTGTGTAATGTGCATGTGTGTATATGTGTGCAGGCATGTATGTATGTGCACATGTGTGTATGTATATGCATATACGTATGTATATATGTGCATACATGCGTGGATGTGCGTGTGTTGGTATGTGTGTATATGTGTGTACACACGTGTATGTATGTGTGTATGTATACGCATGTATGTGTGTATGCATGCCTATATATGCATATATGTTTATTTATGTGTGCACACATATGTATGTACATGTGCGTATGTGTGTATCCATGTGTTCATGTGTATGTATGCCTGTATGTGTATATGTGTGTTCATGTGTGTATGTATATATGCATGTTCATGTGTGTGTGTGCATGTGCATATACATATATGTTCGTGTGTGTATGTGTATGTTTGCATGTTTGTGTGTATGTATGTATGTATGTGTTGTATGGATGTGTGTATACCTGTATATGTATGTGTGTATGTATGCCTGTATATATATGTGTGTGCGTGCATGTGTGTTCACGTGTGTATGTATGTTCATGTGTGTATGTATGTATCCTTCCATCATCCATCTACTCATATGCTCACTCATGTGAATATGGACTTGAATTTCTGCTTTCAATGAGCTATAATCCTTTAATCCTTTGCTATCATTATGTTAATGCTCAAATCATTCCAGATTTGGCCAGTGGCACCTGTGCTCTTGGGACACGGCCCCATTGTTCTTTGCCCTTGCAAGATGTCTTAGCTCACTGCATCCTTCCTCTGTCGCCGGTGTTTATCTGAGCCTCCCTGGTCCCTTCTAGTGCAAAACAGTCTGAGGCGCCCTCATAGATGCTGGGATGCTCCTTGCTGCTTCCCTGGTCATTGATCCTATAGCTTTTCAGTTGAAGATCCAGGATCTGTGTTTTTCTAAAAGAAAATGTACGAAATCAAGCGTTTGTCCTGATATTTCCAATTCAAATTTATGTTGCGAGTTTGATTTGACATCTTTCGTGTTTAGTCTCTTCTTTCATGCTGAAAGCCTTGGCTTCTAATGACATTGACGCAGTTACTACTTTGCCTTATCTTATGGGTCAAAGCTATTTCAGAACAGCAAGAACCATGTCATTATTAGCAATATGATTTCAAAAGCAGTTAAGACGTATTTCGCCATTTTTTGTGTTTAGGATGTTTCTAATTAGGGAAATGTGAACACGGTTCCTTGATCATCTTAAGGAACTACTATTCAATGTTTCAAGAGCAATAAGAGTACTATCTCTTTGCAGATGGAAGAGGGGAACCATGTTTCATATAATTTGAAACATGAAACCATTTTTCTCTTTGCGATTGAGTACCAGCTTCTCTACACAGCTACATTCTTTGTTTCATTTTGCTTTGATTTGGGAGGGATTGTTTTTCACTTGGCTTTACTCGTTGTAAAGTATGCAAAAAAAAAAAAAAGAAGCCAGGTATAAAGTAGGTAAAGAATGTAAAAAACTCCTCCTTCTTCTCCGTGATGGCAGCATGCTGCTCTGCTCTGTGTATGCACCAGAGCTTTACTGCCAATCAGCCCACAAATGAGGGGTGGCCATCAAGGTGCCTTGGGTGTCTCCAGTTTAATTATATCTTAAACAATACAGCGCTGATGACATCTGCGCACTCGTAAACATACACATTTAAGAGAATACTATTGTTGTTGAAGACAAAAAAGTCTTTTTAAAGGAAGTGGTATTTGACCAAAATATTGCAGGGCTCAAGTGGGTTGAAATTAACCTAGTGAATAAAATGGCAAAGAGCATTTCTTGGGGAGGGAACTCCCTGCAGTGTGAAGACTGCTGGGGCACTCCCATGGGTCAGGGCTTGTGGGGAGTTGCCAATAACTGGGTTTGCTGGTATTTGGGGGCAGGGGGAGTGGTGGGAACCAGGGCTAGAGTAGCTAATAAGGTGGACGGCAGCCTGTTTAGTGGGGCCGGATGCCAAGCTGAGCATCTGGAGAGTTTTCTTTTGGTGGAGGGGTGGGGGCCGGGGGTGTTGAAGGTTTCCTGCGGGGCAGCGAGGTCACAGCCTTTAGTTAGACCACTCTGGTGATGTCATGAAGAGGCCTGAGACTAGGGGCTGGAGAGCCACACAGAGGCTGCTGTCGGAATTATCCAGGGAGAGATAAAGAGGGTCTACCCAAGGCCAGGGGTACCTGGGAAGGTGGTGGGAATCGGGGTGGGGGGTGGGAGAGAGAGAGAGAGCACCAAAGGCAACATGAGCCAGCCATGAGATCCCCAGACCTGAGGATGGATTCGATGGGGGTGAAGGTAGAGAGAAGTGGGGGAGAAGCTGAGACTGCCCCTCGACTTCTGCCTCGGGGTGTGGACAGCTTTGGGATCCTCTACTTTAGAGTTGGGGGCCTAGGAGTCCCCCACCCCTAGGCCATGAAGTGATACCAGTCTGTGGCCTGCTAGGAACCAGGCTGCACAGCAGGAGGTGAGCAGCTAGTGAGCGAATGAGCGAAGAAGCTTCATCTATGTTTACAGTCACTCCGCATTGCTCGCGTAACTGCCTGAGCTCCACCTCCCGCCAGAGCAGGGACAGCACTGGATTCATAGGAGGACGGGTCATTCTGTGAACGGTGCACGTGAGGGATCTAGAGTGCATGCTCCTTATGAGAATTAATGTCACCGTCCCCCATCACCCCCAGATGGGACCATCCAGTTGCAGGAAGACAAGCTCAGGGCTCCTCCTGATTCTACGTTCTGATGAGTTGCATAATTACTTCATTATATATCACAATGTGATACTAGAAATAGAGTGTACTATAAATGTGATGCGCTTGAATCATCCTGAAACCATCCCCCACCCCTCTGTGTAAAAATCGTCTTCCATGAAACAGGTCTCTGGTGTGAAAAAGGTAGGGGACCGCCACTCTACCCAGCATGGAAAGCAGGAGGGAGATCTTCTTGGGGGGCAGGAAGACCAGCGAGGTCCTCAGTGCGTTGATGCCCAGCCATGGTGGGATTCTCTGTCAGGATGGAGGATCAGGGATGGCCTTCCTTTCGGGAATGCCCAGCCTTAACAAACACACATGCACCCCAGGGCCCTCTCACTCAGTCTTCCCACACTCAGCAGTGTGGCTCACCTGCCCAGCCCAGCAGACCGGCCACCTCTGCTCCTTGATTCAGCCTCTGGGCAGAAAATAAGACCCCCCAGCAGCGCAAGAGAAATGACCTCAACTCTCTCTGGGCCCCAAAGCTAAAAACCAGGGAGAGGTTTTGATTGGCCCGGCATGGACACAGGCCACTCCTGAACCAGGGAGTGACACGTTATCCAAAACAGCTGCAATTGTGTGGGTAGAGGGGCGTCCATCAAAAGCACGGGGCCAGGGCAGGCGGAATCACACCCTGCCACTGCAGTGGGGTCTCCAGGCCTTGTGAGGTCATTGTGGTTGTGGGGATCCTCTGCCTGAGTTGGGGGTGCTGGAGGAGCAGAGCCTTGTTTGGAAGGACGGTGATGTGCTATTTGTATAATTAAAAGGAAACATGTGCTTTCAATCGTTGAAAAAAGTGCCCTACGGTCTTCTAGGGCCCCGAAGCAAAGCAGTACAGCCTGGGCTCAGACGGCAGACATTCATTTCCTCACAGCCTTGGAGGCCGGAAGCCCAGGTTGCGGTGTTGGCTGGTTGCTTCTGAGGCCTCTCTCCCTGGTGTGCAGCTGCCATTGTATCCCTGTGTCCTCTCCTGGCCTTTCTTCTGCGTGTGTATGTGTCCTCTCCCCTTCCTGTAAGGACAGCAGTCACCCTGGAGCAGGGCCCACACTCGTGACCTCATTCGAACTTCCTCTCCTCTCTAAAGCCTCCTCCCAAACACAGTCACGTTCCCGGGTACATATGAATTTTTGGGGACACACTTCAGCCCGTAGCACCTACAACAGCATCTCATCCAAACACGTGTGTGTGTTTCTGGGATCTCACAGCAGCTACCTGTGCACGTGGGTTTCTGTCAGCGGCATTGCTGAACATCGGGAAGCCTGCGGTGAGAGCCGTGGGTGCGTTTTCCAAGGACTGGAGCAGACAATGAGTGTTGACACCTGTTTCCAGAAACGCGGCCTCAAATAGAGAGTGCACGTGAGGCTCCTGGGAGGGGCAGCACTCAGAATAGGGAAGAGGCTGCAGGTTTAAGAGACTGAGAAGCAGGGCCAACAGAACCAGCAGAGGCCTGAGGGGCAAGGGAGAGGGTTTGGCTGCCTGAGCAGGTGGGCACCCCTTTCATGAGCCCAGAGGTGAAGCAATTGGGTGTGGAGAGGACACATTTAGGGAAGAGCTGAGGAATGGCAAGGATTCGTAATCCAGGTAGGCAGGGGCTTGGGAAATGCAGAGAAGTTCACAGAAGCTGGGCTGGTCATAGCCAGCCGTGGGAGGGAAGAGAGGGCCTGAATGAGGGCCCTTGCCTGAAAGGAGCCAGGGTATCTGCAGGTCAATTGTGTTGAGTCTCTGGGCTGCACAACACTCCCAGAGCAGCCCAGGGAAGTGGGGAGGCACTGCCTAGTGTGTGCCTCGTGGGTGGCTGTTGGATATAGATGCACGATGCCACAAAGAAAAATTAGCCCTGAGACAAAGGATCTTCAGCAATGCAGTGTTTACTTCCTGGACTGCAGGAAGGGGACCCTCTTTAGCCATCTTGCCACGAGAGTACAATGAACAAAGGAAAACAGACAAATTTATTCCATACACACTTGGGGTCGTCCTTCCTGCTGTGTCTGATCTCCATTGGCTGGAGCCAGACCTCACCATCTAAACTAAATCTGGATTGGCTAACAACTTAAACTTTTCTAAACAGGTAAAAGCAATGGAGGGCTGGGACCTGCCTGTGAGCACGTCCAGCATAGATATCTTGGTTAAAGTACAAGGACACAGAATGGACTACGTGCCTGTAAGCATGGCGTGTCTCACAGCTACAGAGGATAGGGCTTCACGAAGTTATTAGCACACTTACGATTTAACGAGAAAGGAAACTTTAAAAAGGAACTTTTCTACTACCCACAGCGGTCTACACTCTAGCCTAATGAGCCCGTGGGTCTGAACCAGGCCAGAGGAGGGAGTAGGGTTCTCTGCTAATGCAAACCTCTGAAGCTACAAAGCACAGAAAGCTGGCAGCACCCAGGTGTGTGCCCGGGGGGTAGAGTCTTTGCTTCCTTGCAGAGGTGGTGGCCGTGGCTGGGTTGGGACATGAGGGTGGTGGTGGCCTTGAGGGCCTTGGAGCCATGACAGTGAATACCAGAAGAGTCTCTGTGTGGCCTGCAGGTCCACCAGCACTGGTGGTACCACCCATGAATGTGACCCTGTGTGGGGATGAGGCAGCCCACATGTTGCTTCTGAGGCCCCTACTCCAGTGAGCAGAGGGTGAGGATGTGACGTGGCCGGAGCCTGGGAGTGGGCTTGGTGCTCATGGAAATACCCAGGGTGTGGCTTCCTGATTGTCTGGGAAGACCCAGAAGACAGATCCTGTTCAGCCTGAAGAGTCCCCACTGCCCACCAGAGAGAGGAAAGGTGCCAGCCTGTGCTGGGTCCCTACCTGGGGGGTCAATCAATGGAAGGATGATGACACTGTGTGTTTGTTGCTATCTCCCTCTTCTCCCAGAGCCTGGCCTGACTTTACCACCCAGTTTGTGATCTTGGGATTATGTGTACTTGGTGAGGAAGCAGAGAAGGGAAGGGGCTGCCTCTGGGAGCTGAGGGGCCAGAGGAGCCTGGTGGCTGGATATTGCCAAGGCCCCTGTTCAGGTGGTGTGATGATTAATACTGAGTTTCAACTCGATTGGATGGAAGGATGCAAAGTATTGTTCCTGGGGGTGTCTGTGAGGGTGTTGCCAAAGGAGATTAACATTTGAGTCCGTGGACTGGGAAAGGCAGACCCGCCTCAGTCTGGGTGGGCACCATCTAATCAGCTGCCAGTGTGGCCAAAATAAAAAGCAGGCAGAAGAACGTGAAAAGACTAGAATGGCTTAACCTCCCAGCCTACATCTTTCTCCCATGCCGGATCCTTCCTTCCTGGCCTTGAACATCAAACTCCCTTCAGCTTTGGAACTCAGACTGGCTTCCTTGTTCTCAGCTTGCAGAGGGCCTATTGTGGGACCTTGTGATCGTGTGAGTTAATACTTCTTAATAAACTCCCCTTTATATATATATATATATACATATACACACACACACACACACACAGACACAGATATACACACATATATACACATATATTGTGTATATATACATAGACTATATGTATATTGCATATATATGTATATTGCATATCTATGTGTGTGTATGTACAATATGCACATATATTGTGTGTATATCTGTGTGTGTGTGTGTGTGTGTGTGTGTATATATCCTATCAGTTCTGTCCCTCTAGAGCACCCTGACTAATACAGGGGGCCTCGGGGATTTCCCCAGCAGCACCTGCCACCTGCATTAAGGGAACTGTGGATTCCTGTGTGTATGTGTGTGTGCGCATGTGTGCGTGTGTGTATGGGAGGCCTCTAAAGACCAAAGGCAAGTCTAAATGGTCACTTGTAAAAATAAGAACTGCATTATTACTAGTATTGTAAACCATCTGTTCTCTAACAAATTAGCACTATAAAGAGCTTTTATTAGGTAGGCACCATCTACAGTCCATTATATTTAAATGATTGCTTTTAAAGATTTGACACCAATTTTACGTATTTATTGTTTGTACCTAGATTAAGGAGAGGCCCTACGATCCTCTTTAGATGATAGGCTTCAGGGTCAGTTTTGCCGAACATATGCTGAGTGACGTATAGGTCCAACTCTGAATTAACCAAAGTGCTGAATTAGTATTTACATCTCCACAACAACGTACCTGATGGCAGGGACCACTCATCTCGTCTTCCACATGACCCGTGAGACGGCACAAGAGTCATGTTGTCTACATACTCCGGGTGAAAAACCGGAGCTCGGGGGCTTGAGGTGTCACCGGTGGGAGGCAGAGACAGCCCAGGTGCAAAGCTAGGTGAGCGGGTACATCGCTTGGTCCCTACCGAAGGTTCATAATGTTTCAAGCAATGGTTTATTATGATTTAGGAGGCAGAGAATTGCTTAGCATATGGTCAATAGAAGCTATTTGCTGCTTTCATAAGCCATTTTTCATATCATTAATTTTTTGTATATGTTTCATTAGTTTTCAAGGTAATCCATATTCCCCTTTCCTGTGAAATATATCACTCCCGGCTTAAATGTCTTCTCCATGTAGCCAGGAGTGCTGAGCCACCTATTGTTTTTGATCTGACTAGCAGACACAGAAAATCTATGCAAACTGAACAGTGGTGACAAAAGACTCCGCTGGCCCGTGCATCATGTATTTATTCCCTGCACACTTGCTAAGTTCCTACTACGCGCCAGGCTCTGCGAGAGGCGCTGGGCATGTGGGGAGGAATGGGATGCAGTCCACCCTGGTGAGCTCATGACAGATACATCAACTGCAATTCACCCTAAGCACCACAGCGGGGGCATTCTGGAACCCACAGGAGGGGGCACCCAGGAAATGGGTGCAATTGCCCATTTGTTTCCTGTGAGGGGAGAGGGACCATCTGTTCTGGCAGGGAGAAGAGACATGAAAACCTAGCCAAGCAGGGCTCTTTTCACGGAGAGCGGCAGGATGTCAGGGATCGGGGAAAGGGAAGTAACCCCAGGTGCATGCGGCGGGAGCTGACGTGGAGGACAGGTGAAGCTGAAGGATGAGGAAAGGCTTGATGAGTAGTTGAGGACATAGCTGACATCCCGTGTGCTGCTCCCCCAGTCGGGCGTCCCCTCCCCTCTGGCCCTCTGCCCGCTCTGCCTGCTCTGCCTGCTCCTGGGCTCCATTTCTCTGGGGTCTGTCAACCTGTGACTCTGACCACCACCCGATGGATTAGGTCTGGTTGTCTTGTCAAGTTCCCTCCCTGTGAACAGAGGGGCCTAAGTGGAATTTATGATCGTGGCATTCCCTCCATTTGAGGGCACCTGTGGTTCCCCGTGCGACCAAGGCTGAAGCTCAAGCCCCTCCCCAGGGCAGGCATCAACTGTCTCTCTCTCCCCAGGAAAGGCATCATCCATCACCTGCCCGGGCAGCGCGCCGTGCCTCAGCACTTCGACCACGCGGCTGCCCTGAACATGACGTCACGTTCATGCACCTGCCCCTCCTTCAGCTCACTCGGGATTGATGGCATGCCAGGCGGCACTGCAGGTATGGGGGAATACAGAAGTGAACAACAAAGACCCCTGTCTTCACCCAGCCTACATCCTGGTGCTGATGACGGGGCTAGACAGTGTGCAGGGAGAATGAGTAAGCTGTAAAGTGTTTCACTGGACAATGAATTCTATGGAGAAAAATCAAGCATACGGGCTTGAGTTCTGGGTGTGGGAGATGTTTTTAAAGAGGGTGTTAGGGAGGCCCTAGGGAGGGGCTGGTGTGGAGCACAGGCTGGAAGGAAGTGGCCGATGGGAGGACCAGGGGCTGTCTGGGGAGGGTGCTCCGGGTGTGGAGAACAACAAATGCAAAGACCCCAAGTGTGTCCAGCTGGACCCCAGAGCCTACACAGCATGACTGAGAGGCATGGAGATGGGTGCTCCGAGAGCACTGAGGAGCCCGCACAAGTCAGCGCCCGGCCAGACCAGCAGGAAGGGGCAGACTGCGATGCCTGCAGGGCATGAGAGCCTAGCCGTCTCCCTGCGAGGAGTGGGTGCTGAAGAGCCGGAGCTCTGAGCATAGCAGAGACCTCGTTCAGCCCGGATTTTTATTTTTTATTTTTTATGTAGGGGCTGGTCTTGCTATGTTGCCCAGCCTGGCCTGGAACTCCTAACCTCAAGTGATATTCCTGCCTTAGCCTCCTGAGTAGCTGGGATTGCAGGTGCATACTAGCACTCCCGGCTCTGGCCTGGATTTTAAATGCATGCTTGGGCTTCTGTATTGAGAATGGGCTGTGGGAAGAGGTGAGGGTGGGACCAGTTGGGGAGACCAGCTGGAAGCTTTGCAGAAACCCAGGCCCAGATTCCTCATGTGCTTTGGAAATAGAGGTCGCAGAGTTTGTGGATGGATTGCCCATTAAGGATTTCAGTCTGGAGAACAAGAATAGTGGAGTTGCCATTTCCTGAGACAGTGAAGAGCATGGGGGGCTTGGGTTCAGGGGGCAGGGACTTGGAGCTGGGTTTGGGCATGTGCTGGCAGGTGCCTGTGAGAGAGCCCTGCCATGTTAGGTAGGGGGTGGATGCATGGGTCTCAAGGTCAGTGGATGCCTGGGTCTCAAGGTCAGTGGATGCCTGGGTCTCATTTCAGTGGATGCCTGGGTCTCATTTCAGTGGATGCATGGGTCTCATTTCAGTGGATGCCTGGATCTCATTTCAGTTGATGCCTGGGTCTCAAGGTCAGTGGATGCCT